>NW_023270865.1:19361793-19551694 GCF_011800145.1 Mirounga leonina
TTCTTTCTTTCTTTCTTTCTTTCTTTCTTTCTTTCTTTCTTTCTTTCTTTCTTTCTTTCTTTCTTTCTTTCTTTCTATACAGAGGAATACACAAACTTTCTTTATAATACCAGGATAACCCACCTTAAATCTTAGTATTTTACTATTTTTTTAAGATTTTATTTATTTATTTTAGGGAAAGAGAGAGAAACAGCACACGCAAGTGGGGGGTGGAAGAGGGACAAGCAGACTCCGAGCTGAGTGCAGAGCCCAACGTGGGCCTCGATTTCATGACCTTGAGATCATGACCTGAGCTGAAATCAAGAGTCAGACGCTCAACTGACTGAGCCACCCAGGCACCCCAAATCCTATTATCTTATTTCTCAGCTCAAAAAATATGCTGGTGACGAACTGCCAATTTTATGAAATCTAAACCAGGATACCTCACTTCTCTGTTTATTAATTCCCTGTCCTCTAGTTACACACTCTACTGGAATTATTCTCTCCTTCTTGAGTGCTTTTATTTGCATGAGTCAATCTCCTTCAAAGTTCCTTTCTTTCCTATGTCTAATCCATAATAATTCTTACCCATATTTTTAAAGGCCACTGCAAGCCCAACTTCTATAAGAGTAACAATTTTTACTGAATGCTTATTATTTTTACTGAATGCCCAAATGGGCTAAGTGGTTCATGTGCAGTGCCTTATTTTAATCTTCATCAAATCCTGAGGAGGTAATAATAATTATTACCATTCACAGATGAGGAAACTCAGATTGAAAGAGATTATATAATGTTCCCTAGGTCTAATGTCTACCAAATAGCAGGATTTGAATTTGGCTCTAATGGACTGACTACAAAGATTCCTTTCTGGGCTCCTTGTGAACTTATTACCGTTAACTTAGAAATTAGCTATTCATTATCTTATTGTTATTTTCACATGAATAATATAACCAAGTTTAGACTATAAGATGTAAGAAATCACAAGTTATTTTTTCTTTCTGCATCTCCAGAATACTTAAAATATTTACTATGAAATTTATTATTCAATACACAGTGATAGGTATACACACACAAACACACACACAAACACCAATCCTGGTTTTAAAGAACATATATTAGTTTGAAAAATAAATTTATTTATTTTTTAAGATTTATTTATTTCTGTGGGGAGGGGCAGAGGGAGAGAATCTTTCAAGCAGACTCCCCACTGAGCATGGAGCAAGATGCGGGACTTTAACCCAGGACCCGTGAGATCATGCATGACCTGAGCCAAAACTAAGAGCTGGATGTTTAACTGACTGAGCCATCCAGGCACCCATGAAAAATGAATTTATTAAAATGGGAAGTTACTGGGGCGCCTGGTTGGCCCAGTCGGTTAAGCGGCTGCCTTCGGCTCACGTCATGATCCCAGGTCCCTGGGATCAAGCCCCGCATCAGGCTCCCTGCTCAGCGGGGAGTGTGCTTCTCCATCTCCCTCTGCCTGCCACTCTGCCTGCTTGTGCTCTCTATCTCTCTGTCAAATAAATAAATAAAATCTTTAAAAAAAATAAAATAAAATGGGAAGTTAATTAATAATCATGATAAACATAATAATTTAAAAGAGAAAATGTAGATATTTGGTGGAAATATAGAAAATAGCAATAGGAAAGAGAGAATTTTTTTAAGGTTTATTTATTTATTCCAGAGAGAGAGAGAGAGAAAGAGCATGGGGGAAGGGTCAGAGAGAGAGGGAGGATCTCAAGCAGACTCCCTACTGAGTGGGCAGCCCAATGTGCATCTCCATCTCATGACCCCGAGATCATGACCTGAGTTGAAATCACAAGTCAGATGCTTAAATGACTAAGCCACCCAGGTGCCCTGGAAAGAGAGTTTTATTAAATGTCTGCAATAAAATTCCACATTGACCTGGGGACTATGCAATCCCCAATGAATTTACAGTTTATAAGCAGAGGCAGATCAGTAAGCCAGTGAATAAATTGCAAGAAAACAAGGACTATGAGAAACATATGCATCGACAGTTATTGTACACATAGAAGCAATGTATAGTTCTTCTAGGAATGTCTTCCTAGACACTTGGATGCTCAAGATGATCTGGAATGACTGAAAGTTAGCCAGGAAAATGAAGTAGAGAAAGGCAGTTCAGGCAAAAGGTAAAAAGAAATAAAATGGGCACCAGGGAAGAGTGGTCATAGCACATTAGCAGAAAATCAAATGATTCAATGAAACTGGATTCAAAAGTGCAAAGGAAGCAGTGGCTGGTGATGAAGCCAAACAAGGTGAACACATGCTGTGTTCCTGATTGTCTTTCCCACCTCACTACAAGTTTGAGCTTGCCCTGGGAAACTTTGGAAATTCAATAAAACTTTTTATGAAGAGAGGTATGCAGTTAAAGTCCTTCTTTCTTTCTTTCTTTCTTTTTTTTTTTTTTTGAGACAGAGAGAATGAGATACAGAGAGCATAAGAGGGAGGAGGGTCAGAGGGAGAAGCAGGCCCCCTGCTGAGCAGGGAGCCCGATGCGGGACTCGATCCCGGGACTCCAGGATCATGACCTGAGCTGAAGGCAGTCGCTTAACCGACTGAGCCACCCAGGCGCCCTAAAGTCCTTATTTCTAAAATTACTGTGGTAAAAATGCTGAAGGTGATTAGAGGAGTTCACAATGAATTCTGAGACATGTTGTTACAAATCAAGAATGAAATAACAAAGCAGCAGGGAAGGATATTCAAAATATACTCAGAAACCACGGAACTAGGGAGAGATTGGTTTGAGAGAGTAAGAGAGAGGGATCTGCAAGGAAAGAAATCTAGTATATAACTTAAGAAACTGGACAGATGTGGAACGACAGGCTAAAATGGCAGAACAAACAGACTGACAGCACACTGTGAGGATGATAGGATCAACCTGAATATTTATACTTGTAATGCCAAGAGGAGATTTTCAGCAGAAGGTTCTGTTCTCATAGAGAGGCGTCCCATGAGATAAAGATACGGGAGAGTATTTGGTCTTTAGGCAATGGAGTAAATTCCATCACTCTGGGTGCACATACATAGCACAAAAAAAAGTAAGCCAGTGATTGATCCCCAAAGAAAGTAAACTTAGAGAATAAGCAATAGTAGTGGGAGAAAAATAAAAAAGTGGGCCAACACATGAAAGAAGGATGAAGTGAAAACATGGAAGGGATGTCTGGCAGTCAGTTTGTTCTGGAAAACAGAACCACTCTCTGTATTTCAAATGGAAAGGATTTGAAAGAGAGGATTGGTTTATAAGTGTCTGATAAGGGATGGGAGAATAAAAATCTAAACTGAGATTGTTCTGAGATTAATAATTTCAATAAACCTCTACCACCCCTAGGCTGAGAAAGCAAAATTGTGTCACACATATTGCAAAATTGCTCTGCCTTTGAAGTGACAAAAGATCCCACAGTTTTCTTGGCTGTCTTCACCACACCACCAAGGCTTCAAAAAATCCAGAAGCCCACACCACTTTTATTTATTTATTTTTTTATTGTTATGTTAATCCCCATACATTCCATCATTAGTTTTAGATGTAGTGTTCCATGATTCATTGTTTCCCACACAACTTTTTATGCTAACGTAGCAGGGACACTTAAAGGCACTTACTGATGTTGTTGCCTCCAGCAAAGCCAGATGGCTCGGTAAGGTTATACCAAGGTTATAGCAAACCCTGCACTGTCAGTGCCGGGGCCACAAAGCCCAAGCAGGAACTGCACTGGTTCTGGATACTGTGGGGGGCACATCCAGAAGCCAAAGGAGAGGGGCTCATGACTTCTTTCTTTCTTCCTTTTCCCAGTGTCCGTGCCGTCTATTGGGAAAATCTATAAAGAAATGTAGTTTTCAGGCTTCCGACACAGCAGAAAAGGATGGAAGTAGAGTTGAGACAAAACAGACAAAACAGGTACACATCTCTATGTATCTTAGGCAATATTGATCATATTAATAATTCTGTTTTCCAGCTAAACTTTCTGCCATCCAATGTTTAGTTTGAGTTCCTCAAAGGCACATCCTGATACAAAGACTTGGTTACAAGTATCTTATTTAATGAGTGAACCCAAGAAATATCAAAGAGATAAGGAAGAATACGTCTCAAACTTAGGGGATTTACTGGAGTAAACACAATCCTTCCTTGCCCAGATGTAACATGGTGAAGTATGAGAAAGTGTAGAAAGGAAGGAACAAAAAATGTGCTAATAGATTGGTTACAGCTTTAAGAACCTGACACTCAAGCCCGCAGTGGTCTCTTTCAGAGACTGTGGAGAATACTCCTTAATATTGTTTCCCCAAAGCCAAGGAAGCTGGGGTATTCTTCAATTTGTAGTTCTCATTGTTTTCTCCCTATGTGCATATCTGTGTCCAAATTTCCCCTCTGTGAAGACACCAGTCATATTGGATTAGGGACCAATCCCACTCCAGTATGATCTCGTCTTAACTAAACACATATGCAACAACTTTGTTTCTAAAAAGTTTACATTCTGAGGTCCTGGGCATTAGAACTTCAACTTATGAATGTTTACTGGACATATTTCAACCCATAACACCATCCATAGTTACATAAAGTCTCTCTTTGTGGATCGTGTGTGTGTATGTGCTTTCCACACTTGACTGAGCCTGCCCCTAAATGTACGTATATATGATTGTAGTTGTGCTTACCCAAATCAATGCCATGATGATCCATCCAGCATATGATGGATGGCCTCTGGTCACAGTTTTTTGATATAAACAAGACTAGGCTCAATAGCCTATCAGATGTTGCTTTTTGAATGGACAAACGTTATCTGCTGCAGATGGTCTTATTCCAGAACCCTTGGGATCTGCATAATGTCTTTCATACTGGAACTTGCCAGAGACACCATATGCCATCCCTATCTATCACAGATAACTCTAGCACTTTAAAGTCTGCTGGGTCAGATTGCAGTGCAGCTTGTAAAAAAAAGGCTAAATTTGCTGCAGAGATCTCTCTTTCTTTGGACCCCACTCAATATGGCAGCCTTCTGAGTCCTCGGTTGGAGCAATATTCTCAATTGTACTATACACTGTCTACGAAATATAAAGTGTTTTGTCATCATGTAGTGTGCCTCTTTCTTCATGTAAGGATTGCATCATGCAATAACTTACTCTATACTCTGGAGGGGATGTCACCAAACCACTAGATATTAAAAATGTCCCTATTATCATAGGTCCTTTAATTTTGTAGAGTTTATTTCCTACCATTTTTCAAGGCCTGAAGAATAATTTCCACTTTTGACTTTGAGGTGCTATAAAATCTGAGGTGCTTTTCATTTTTCTAAGTGATCCCTTGACTAAAAGGGGAATAGTTTCTAGGTCTTTAACTTGACTTCTCTTACCATAATCCCATTTATTATATAAGGCATAGAACTACCATGAGAATTCTGACCACCACTGTGTGTGTGTGTGTGTGTGTATTTCCAAATATTATGTAATGAAAGACCAGAGAAAAGACAGCAAAAGAGCTCCATGGAATCACTTGATCCACTGTGAGATGGCCTGAGTCCATCACCCACCCAACAACCTTATTTCATCCTACACTAACAGAGGAGTTGTGATTGAATTTTGAGTGTCCTGGTATGGGTGTACACTTATCCTCTAATCAACTGCTCTAATAAGGTCCGATACTACCTTAACCAAGTATATAGTGTTCCTGATAAATGACTGTAGGTCCCTTTGGGGAACAGAAAACAAATTATCATAGATTCTTTCCATGAATATTCAGTTTCCTTCCTCAAGGAGATGCCTCCTCTTCAACTGATGGTTTCTTAGTCTGAGAACTGGCTCAGTTCTAGACAGTGGGGTGAAAGATAATTATTTTTGAAGGCATGAACATCAACCCTCTCATCAATAGCTCTTGATTTTTAAATTATATATGCAAGTGCTATCTACATTGGCTGGCCATTTGCCTTCCACTGGGAACATTATGTTCTATTACCCACTGCTCCTGATCTCTGCATGCCATGGCCAGAGGGTAGCCATTCAGCGTTGTTGTCCATTTTAATTCTACCCATCTTGCCAGTCACAGTTATGTGCTACCACCTGGCCTAACCCTTCCAGAACCTTATAATCATAGATACCATCAAACACAGTTTCATAGAAAATTATTTTACTATTAACTCTTGCATACTAGCTATTCTTACCATGCTATGCTACATTAACATACCACTGCAAAATTTAATGTCCTACAAAAATGAATGTTTATTTTTTCTCTCGCTGGTGTGCAGTTCAGTTGGGATGACTATACTACACATTGGAGGTTGGCTGGGCTTGGTAATGAACTTTTAACTGGGATCATGTGTCTTTAGTGTTTACCCACATTATTTTTTGGATTAGTGCCTACTTGGGACATGTTCTCATGGTGATTTTGGAGCATGTGGGTGGGCAGAAAAACATGTGTCTTTGGGCATAGGCTCAGTCTACTGTTACTTTAATCCTCATTTCAATGGTCCAGCATTAATATGTTTGAGCCTTTTCACTCTGGTTCATGGCACAATCACATATAAGAGGTAACAAAGTAAAGAATTGAGAAGAGTATTCCAATCTACCACAATCCACTGTCTTGGTAACAATTATGCAATTTCTTCCACATGTTATTTAACTCATTCCCTCCAGAAGACACCCACAAAGTCATATCTCATCAGGCTTGCGGTCTAGAATCTTATAATCTTCATAGGATTAGATAAGAATTTTCTTCATCCAATACTCATGAGATAAAAATAAAATTATCTACCCTCTAAATACTCTATTTAAAATGGTGGTTAAAGAGGAGATAACCACAATAAAAATCACAGTATTCAGTGGTTCAGAGCAATAGTAACCTCTGGGCTACCTCTGGGCTACTATTGTGAAGTTCCATTATGCTGGAGCTATTATGGATTCTTTCTTGAACCCAGATTTGTTCCCTGAGAGTATTGTCCAGACCTTTGTTCTTCATGGTTCTTGATTGTGTTTCTGAGAAATCCTTCATTTTCTCTCATCTTCCTTGGGCATATCATAATAGACGTTAGAGAATATACCCTCCCTTGTGGCTGAGCAGTTCTGTCAGCATGCTTTCTATAGATAGAAAATCAGGACCTAAAAGTATTTTTACTTTCTAACAGCCACCATTCCCTTTTAATTCAAACTGGTGGAACCTTTCCCATATAGCTTTGGGTTGCCACCAATGAGATACTGAACAATGTTGAAGCATTTTTGTTGTTGTATCACCTTAATGAAAGCATGTCCTCTGGGCCCTTTTGGGGAATATATTTATCTGATGCGTCACAGTTTTTATGTAATAAACATATTTTTCTTTGCCTGCCTTTCTGAGGTTTCCAAACCAGCCTCAAAACTCTGCCCAGCAGTTCCACATCTTCATCTCACTTACCAAGTACCATCATTGTTTTTTGGCTTGGAGAGCCATTCTAGCAACATAGTAAGTCAGGTTCCTGAGTTATGGGATAATGATTTCATATAAATGAATCTCTACTATCTAGCCTTTCCTCTGACCTAGTTCAAAACTTGCAAGCTCCACACCCACATATATTCTTCCGGTTCTTATTGGTAACTAGTAACCTAAGTCTGTTGCTTAGGTTCTAAGTCTGTTGCTAAAATAAGTTCTTTATTTTTATTTTTTTAATATATATTTTTCCTTCTTTCTGCCTTCCTCCCTCCCTTCTTCCCTCTCTCTCTCTCTCTCTCTTTCTTTCATATTTCTCTCCGGCATGTGCACGTGTGCTCTCTCTCTCTCTCTTTCTTTCTTTTTTGGGAGGTGAGATAAAAGCCCATTTCCCCTTATTTTAGGAAATGTTTCTTCACTGCTGAGGCTATGCTTATATTGGCCTAATTTTTGGTCTAGAAGTACCATGGAGGCAAAGCTATATTTTGAGGAGGATAAACATAATATTTTGAGGCCTTTTCATGGCTTACTGGCAATGAGAGACTGCTTTGCTATAGCAAGATGAAAGGGACTCCTTCTACTGGCCAAGATAGTCTAGGCTCTGAACATAGGGGAAACAGTAAGTTTGAATGTTCCTATCTCAATTCTCAGGATTCCATACCTTCCCTGTCAGGGCTTTAACTCTTCTGCAGTGTGAATTTAATTAACTTTTAAAAATATACTGACTCCCTCCAACCTTGGATTTTACCTACTTATCTGTCATCCTTAAAATACGATCTCACTTCTTAGCACCAACTCTCTTAGTTTGGGATCCTTCCAAAGAAGATCCTGAGACAATTGTACACATACTTTATGTAGGAGGTGATCCCAGGAATAACAAGGGTGAGTGGGTAAATGAGAAAGTTTTAAAAATTATACAAAAGAGATTAATGTTATGGGCAACGAGGGCTTAACTCCATTTCAAAATCTGAGAGTATAGATTCTCCACTTAGAATTGTCGCATAAAGTGGTAAAGATTGTTTCCACAAACACTTGCCCTTTATTGGTTGACCTACCAATATGTCTCACCTATCCTTTATATAAGCCATCGGAGCCCCTACAAATAGAGATTGCCTCTATCCAGCAGAGGAAAAGAGAAAGCTATCACCATGTAAGGGAACTATCTGAAGATAGCTTTCCAGGTAAGTGGATAGGTTTGGGGTTGTTTATCCAACAAAGGCAAAGTTTATTTATACCAAACGAAGATATTAGAAATATAAATACAATCTACAATATATCTGTTTTGTTTAGCATTGTTGATTTCATTTGTAATATTATGGAAGGCAGATCTAAGAGAGTAATTGGTACAAGAGATTACAATGCTTTAAAGAATGGGTTGAAGTTTCAGAAACAGAGCCTGAATTAGTTTTCGAATTCCATTATAATAATGCATAAAATCTACCCCAATGTCAGTGTCTTGGAACACAAAGCATGCATTCTCATGGAGTTGCAAGTCAGGCTTTCTTTTTCAGGCTAGACTTCCTGGAAAGCTCTGCTTCATGCCATAGTTCTTCAGGGATAAATCCAACTCACATGTCTTTCATCCTCCTGGAACCATCAGGCTATCTAGGACATGCTCTTTTCAGGGTGATGGCATAGGTACAAGAGGGCAAGCAGCTCCACAAGAGGTCTCTGAATGCCTAGTCTCAGTAGTAGCCCATTGCCATATTCATCAAAATTCAGAGGTCAGAACATCATTGAGACTAAGGAGAGGTAAGAGGCATTCATCTGGATGAAAAAATTTGAGGGGCTGCCAAAAAAACTCAGAGAGCAATATGGAAAATATTTTGATACAATATTTTTAAAATATTTTTTATTTGTTTATTTGAGAGAGTATGAGTGGGGGAGGGGCAGAGGGACAAGCGGACTCCACACTGAGCAGGGAGCCCAATGAGGGGCTCTACTGCAGGACCCCAAGATTATGACCTGAGCCGAAGTCAGGCACTTAACTGACTGAGCCACTCAGGTGCCCCGATACAATATTTTTAAAATGCAAAAAGTTCCATAAAAAACAAAATATTTTTTAAAAATGAAATCTTTATTTTTATTTTTTATTTTAATCACCTGGTGCTCATCAGGACAAGTGCACTCCTTAATCCCCACCACTTATTTCACCCATCTGCCCCCCCACCTCCCTCTGGTAACCATCAGTTTGTTCTCTATAATTAAGAATCTATTTCTTTTTCTTTCTCTCTCTCTTTTTTTGTCCTTTTGCTCATTTGTTTTTTTTTTTTCTTAATTTCCACATATGAGTGAGAGCATATGGCATTTGTGTTTCTCTGACTGACTTATTTCACTTAGAATTCTACTCTAGCTCCATCTATGTCATTGCAAATGGCAAGATATAATTCTTTTTATGACTGAATAATATTCCATTGTATACATATATACTACTTCTTCTTTATCCAATCATCAATTGATGGACACCTGTGCTGCTTCCACATCTTGGCTATTGTAAATAATGCTGCTATAAACATAGGGGTTCATGTATCACTTTGAATTAGTATTTTTGTATTCTTTGGGTTAATACAGTAGTGCAATTGCTGAATCATAGGGTAGTTCTATTTTTAACATTTGAGGAGCCTCCATACTATTTTCCACAATGGGTGCATCAGTTTGCATTCCTACCAACAGTGCATGAGGGTTCCTTTTCTCTACATCCTTGCCAACACCTGTTATTTCTTGTGCTGTTGGTTTTAGCCAGTCTGACCAGCGGTGAGGTGATATCTCATTGCAGTTTTGATTTGCATTTCCCTGATGGGAAGTGATGATGAGCATCTTATGTGTCTGTTGGCCAGCTAGGTGTCTTTTTTGGAGAAATGTCTGCTCATGTCTTCTGCCTATTTTTAAATTGGATTATTTGTTTTTTGGGTGTTGAGTTTCATAAGTTTTTTTATATATTTTTGGATACTAACCCTTTATCAGTTATGTCATTTGCAAATATCTTCTCCCATTCCACAGGTTGCCTTTTGGTTTTGTTGATTTATTTCTCTCACTGTACAGAAACTTTCTATTTTGATGTAATCCCAATGGTTTATTTTTCCTTTGTTTCCCTTGCCTCAGGGGACCTAGCCAGGAAAATGTTGCTATGGTCAATGTCAAAGAAGTTACTGTCTGTGTTCTCTTTGTTATTTTGATAGGGATCTCATTAAATGTGTACATTGCTTTGGGTAGTATAGACATTTTAATAATGTTTGTTCTTCCCACCCATGAGCATGGAATGTCTTTGCATTTCTCTGTGTTATCTTCAATTTTTACACCAGTGTTTTATAGTTTTCAGAGTACAGGTCTTTCACCTCTTTAGTTAGGTTTATTCCTAGGTATCTTACTATTTTTGGCGCAATTGTAAATGGGGATTGTTTCTTAATTTCTCTTTCTGCTGCTTCATTATTGGTGTATAGAAATGCAACAGATTTCTGTATGTTGATTTCGTATCCTGCAACTTTACTGAATTTGATCATCAATTCTAGCAGTTTTTTGGTGGAGTCTCTCGGGTTTTCTATATAGAGTATCATGTCATCTGCAAATAATGAAAATTTTACTTCTTTACTGATTTGGATGTCATTATTTCTTTTTGTTGTCTGATTGCTGTGGCAAGGACTTCTAGTACTGTGCTGAATAATAAGTGGAGAGAGTGGACATCCTTGTCTTATTCCTGACCTTGAGGGAAAGGCTCTCAGGTTTTCCCCATTGAGGATGATGTTAGCTGTGGGTTTTTCATATGTGGCCTTTATTATGTTAAGTATGTTCCTTCTAAACTTACTTTGTTGAGGTTTTTTTTTTTTTTTTTTTTTTTTTTTTTATCATGAATGGGGTGTTGCATTTGTCAAATACTTTTTCTGCATCTATTGAAGTGATCATGTAGGTCTTTTCTTTTATTGATGTGATGTATCACATTGATTTATTTGAAAATATTGAATCACTCTTTGAACCCAGGAATAAATCCCACTTCATCATAGTGAATGACTTTTTTAATGTCATGTTGGATTCTGTTTGCTAATATTTTGTTGAGGATTTTTGCATCCACATTCATTAGGGATATTGGCCTGTAGTCTGTAGTTCTCTTTCTTAGCAGTGTCTTTATCTGGTTTTGGTATCCAAGTAATGCTGGCCTCATAGAACGTATTTGGAAGTTTTCTTTCCTTTTCTTTTCTTTTTTTTTTTTTTAATAGTTTGAAAAGAATAAGTATTAACTCTTCTTTAAATGTTTGGTAGAATTTACCTGTAAAACCATCTGGTCCTGGACTTTTGTTTGTTGGGTATTTTTTGATTACTGATTCATTCTCTTTACTGGTAATCAGTCTCTTCAAATTGTCTATTTCTTCCCGTTTCAGTTTTGGCAGGTTACATGTTTAGAGGAATTTATCCATTTTTTCTAGGTTGTGCAATTAGTTGGCATATAGTTTTCACAATATTCCTTATAATTATATTTCTGTGGTGTTGGTTGTGATTTCTCCTCTCTCATTTGTGATTTTATTATTTTAGTTCTTTCTTTTTTTTTCTTGATAAGTCTAGCCAGGGGTTTATCAATTTTATTGATTTTTTCTTTTTTTTTTTTTTTAAGATTTTATTTATTTATTCAACAGAGAGAGAGAGATAGCGAGAGCAGGAACACAAGCAGGGGGAGTGGGAGAGGGAGAAGCAGGCTTCCCGCCGAGCAGGGAGCCCGATGTGGGACTCGATTCCAGGACCCTGGGATCATGACCTGAGCTGAAGGCAGACGCTTAACGACTGAGCCACCCAGGCACCCCGATTTTATTGATTTTTTCTAAGAACCATCTCCTGGTTTCACCGATCTGTTCTATTGTTTGCTTGTTTGTTTTTGTTTTTAGTTTCTATATCATTTATTTCTGCTCTAATCTGTCTTTATTATTTCCTTCTGCTGGTTTGGGTTTTGTTTGTTGTTCTTCTTTTTTTAATATATTTTTTTACAAATTTTATTTATTTATTTATTTACTTATTTATTTATCAAAGAGAGAGAGAGAGATAGCACAAGCAGGGGGAGCAGCAGACAGGAGAAGTAGGCTCCCTGATGAGCAAGGAGCCCCATGTGGGACTCGATCCTAGGACCCTGGGATCATGACCTGAGCCAAAGGCAGACATTAATTGACTGAGCCACCCAGGCATCCCCTTCTTCTTGTTCTTTTAGATGTAAGGTTAGGTTGTTTACTTAAGATTTTTCTTGCTTCTTGAGGTAGGCCTAGGTGCTAAAAACTTCCCTCTTAGAATTGCTTTTGCTATATCTCAAAGGTTTTGGACCTCTGTGTTTTCATTTTCATTTGTTTCCATATACTTTTTTAAATTTTTTCTTTTATTTCCTGGTTGACCCATTCATTGTTTTGTAGCATGTTATTTAACCTCTGTGTATTTGTGGTCTTTCTGGATTTTTTCTTATGGGTGACTTCTAGTTTCAAGAAGTTGTGGTGAGAAAAGATGAATACTATGAATTGAATCTCTTTGAATTTGTTGAGGCTTGTTTTGTGGCCTAATATGTGATTAATTCTAGAGCATGTTCTGTGTGTACTTGAAAAAAATCTTTATTCTTCTGTCTTAAGATAGAATGTTCTGGAAATATCTGTTAAATCTACTTATTCCAGTGTGTCATTCAAAGCCATTGCTTCCTTGTTGATTTTCTGTTTAGAGAATCTGTACATTGATGTAAGGGGATTGTTAAAGGCCCCGATTTTATTGTATTATTATCATTGAGTTCCTTTGTTTGTTATCAATTGTTTTATATATTTGGGTGCTCCCAAATTGGGGGCATAAATATTTACAATTGTTAGATATTGCTGAATTGACCCCTTTGTTATGATATAGTGCCCTTCTTCATCTCTTATTAAAGTCTTTGGTTTAAATCTGGTTTGTCTGATATAAGTATGGCTTTTCTGGCTTTCTTTTGACATCATTTGCATGATAATTATTTCTCCATCCCCTCACTTTCATTCTGCAGGTGTCTTTTTTTTTTTTTTTTTAAGATTTTATTTTATTTGATAGAGAGAGACACAGTGAGAGAGGGAACACAAGCAGGGGGAGTGAGAGAGGGAGAAGCAGTCTTCCCGCCGAGCAGGGAGCCTAATGCGGGGCTCGATCCCAGGACTCTTGGATCATGACCTGAGCCGAGGGCAGACGCTTAATGACTGAGCCACCCAGGCAACCCTTGCAGGTGTCTTTAGGTCTAAAATGAGTCTCTTGCAGGCAGCATATAGATGGATTTTGTTTTTTTAATCCATTCTGATATCCTATATCTTTTGATTGAAGCATTTTGTCCAAAATTTTTGATAGATATGTATCTATTGCTATTTTATTACTTTTTTGTGGTTGTTTCTGGATATTTTCTCTGAACCCTTTCTAGACTTTGTCACTTTTGGTCTTTCCTTCCCACTCAAAGACTTCCCTTTAATATTTCTTCCAGAGCTGTTTTAGTAGTCCCAAACTCCTTTAGTTTTTGTTTGTCTGGGAAACTATCTCTTCTATTCTGAATAATAGCTTTGTTGGATAGAATATTCTTGGTTGCAAATTTTTCCCATTAACTTTGCATATATCATACCACTCTTTTTTGGCTTGGAAAGTTTCTGCTAAAAAATACACTGATAGCCTTATGGGGATTTTCTTTGTATGTAACTGTTTTCCTTTGTCTTGCTACTTTTAATATTTTTTTCTTTAGCACTGTATTTTCCATTTTAATTACAATGTCTTCACATGGATTTACTTTTGTTGATTTTGATGAGAGTTCTCTCTGTCTCCTGGATCTGGATATGTTTCTTTCCCCAGATCAAGAAAGTTTTCAGCTATTATTTCTCCAAATAAGTTCTCTGCCTATTTATTTCTCTCTTCTTCTTCTGGGACTCCTATAATACAAATGTTATTATGTTTGACGGAGTCACTAAGTTCCCCAAGTCTATTCTTATTTTGCATAATTCTTTTTCCTCTCTTTTGTTCAGCTTGATTGCTTTCCATTATTCTGTCTTCCAGGTCATTAATTTATTCCTCTTCTTCTTCCAGCCTGCTGTTCATTCCTTCAAGCATATTTCTCATTGTTTATTGGGCCCTTTATCTCCACTATGATATTCCATATCTCTGTGTTAATGGTCTCACTGATGTCCTACACTCTTTTCTCTAATCCAGTGAATATCCTTATGATCATTGCTTTAAATTCTCCATCAGCCATGTTACTTATATCTTTTTCACTTACCACTCGGGCCATAGCCTTGTCCTGTTCTTTCATTTAGGAAAAATTCCTCTGTCTTCTCATTCTGTCTACCTGTCTGTGCCTGTTTCTCTGTGTTAGGAATGTCAGTGGAGTCTCCTGTTCTCGAGGGTAATGGCTTTATGAAGAAGAGGTCCTGTAGTGCCCTGCCATAGAATGTCTCCTGTTCCCCAGAGACTGGCACTTCCAGGAATGTCTCCAACGTGTACTGTGTGAGCTCTGCTCTTGTGTCCTGGACACTTTATCCTTAGGCAAGCTGTCTACAGAGGGTCTCTTTGCCTGTTGTGAGCAGTGTTTTGTCCCTGGCCTGAATATGGTGAGTTTTTACTAAGTCTGCTTTGGCCTGCTTGTGAAATGAGACCTGTCACCACTGCCACCAGAACTGGGGCCTCATAAAACTCTCAGGTTGAGAGACATAGTGTAGGCAGAGGTTTGAGCTGGTCTTCTGGGGGAGGGGGCTTACTGCACTGGGACTGAGTCAAGGATGACTAGAAAGCGTGATTCTTCCAGAGTGTGAGGTTGTGAAGTTTGGTGTAAGCAAGTTAGGCAGGGAGTGTAGGTGCTGCACTGATCTCTGTAGGTGGCTCTGTGTCTATGTTGACAGGCAGGGAAGGGAAATGGCATCTGCCAGTCCCTTTGTTCCCAGAGGAGTCTTTCTGTGAACACTGTATCTCTGGGACGTGCTCTGAGATGAGCAACTAACCCCCCACCACCCTCTACTATGTGCCCTAGGAGCTCTTCAGATTGCTGTTTCCCTGCTGTATGTCTGCAGGCTGTTTGCCCTGCCTTTTCTCCAAGAGTGGTCCTCTGACCTCTCCCAGAGCCAAGCATGCTGACCTTTAAAACTCCAGGCTTTAAGCCCCGCTGGTTGTAAGCACTTACAAAATTCAGCCCTTCTCACTTCCCAAGCCAATTGCTACAGAGAGGGGCGCCTGTGTGGCTCAGTCGTTAAGCGTCTGCCTTCGGCTCAGGTCATGATCTCAGGGTCCTGGGATCGAGCCCCACATCAGGCTCCCTGCTCTGTGGGAAGCCTGCTTCTCCCTCTCCCCCCTGCTTGTGTTCCCTCTCTCGCTGTCTCTCTCTCTCTCTCTCTCTCAAATAAATAAATAAAATCTTAAAAAAAAATTGGTACAGAGATTTCCCCATGTGGGCTCCCCTGTGTGCTAGTTTGTC
Source organism: Mirounga leonina (assembly GCF_011800145.1). Taxonomy (NCBI): domain Eukaryota; kingdom Metazoa; phylum Chordata; class Mammalia; order Carnivora; family Phocidae; genus Mirounga; species Mirounga leonina. Next base: position 19,377,594 of record NW_023270865.1, read on the forward strand.
TCTCCCTGTTCTCTGTGACCATGGTTCCTTCCCTACCAGTGGCCATGATCCTTTTCTCTCCCAAGCTGAGTCTCCATACTTCCTAGCTTCTTTAATGTGGCCTTTTCTCTATCTTTAGTTGTGGAGTTTATTTTGCCAGTCTTCAGATCAATTTCAGGAATATTTATAATGATTTGATAGTTACCTAGTTGTACTGGTGGGATGAGGAGAATTTAAGGTCTTCCTAATCTGCTGTCATCTTTCATATCAAGTTAACCATTTTATTGAGTTATGATCAACATATAAAAGATTATATATACTTAATGTACAGAACATGATGAGTTTGGAGATATATATATATATATATATATATATATATATATATATATATATATATCTGTGAACCATCACTACATCCTCACCTCCAAAGTTTCCTCTCACCATCTTTATATTATTATTTTCATTTAATTTAATTAATTAATTTTATTCTGACCTTGAATGTGCATGGCTCTGGTCCTGCTTTATCAGCCTCACCCTAATCCTGCCCTGCAAGTCTTATACCCAAACCTAAGTTGATAGGGTGAGAAATACACTCAACCTATGGAGGTAATATTTGAGGAATAAACTATTTTTGAACAAAAATCTAACCAAAAAATAAACAGTGTACCTAAAAATTTCAATAAATTATGTCTATGGGACATGTGAGTGATAGAATGATAAATTTAGTAATGAGAAGATGTTTCAGGAGGAGGGAAACATGCTTATATAAATAATGACATGAATAAAAGCCCCATGTACAGATTTTAAGATGAATTTTCAGATAAAAAGACAACTAGTTTGATGAAAAAAAAGACAATATTAAGTAAAGAAATAAAAATTTTCTGGAATACTTTTTTATAGTTGCCAGAATCCACAAGGATTGTTATTCATGAATAGTAAAGGTCCATTAGTGTAACTACACAAATTTTGTGTTAATGAATTACCTAATGAAGAGACTTTTGTTAAAAATGCTCTTTTGGAAGAGACACACTATTACTACTTTTCACATAACCTCAGTGAATAGTTTGAAGCATTATGTTTAATTCTGATGAAATTCTGTCTTATTACTAGTAATTTCTTGGTTATATACTACTTCATGGAGATTTTCCCTTAATACACTATATAATGATTATGAATTATATTGTACATAAAACCAAGATTTGTCTTTTTTAAAAACAAATCAAGACTTTTTAGTCATTTGGAAAAGTTGGAAAATATCATGGATATGTAAAAAATAAGAACTGTAATTTCGATTTGTAAATACTTACATAATAAATATATATTTGCTTATGTTTTCATTTATTCTTTTACTTTAAAGTTGGTACTTTCTTGTGATTTTCAACATAGTTTTTTTGCTTCTTGCAAAATTGAGATGAGATAAAAAATTATCTTAATGATGGCATTTTAAGGAATGATATTTTTGTGATATGGATAACATTTTAAAGTACATTAAAATTTTAGATTTTGTAAAATATGTATTATTTTTTCAGCTGAAGTTTTAGGTGTCATAAATTTTCCTATACTTTTATTTTTTTTTGGAGAATTATAAAATTTTCATAATTTTTCTATCTAGCTTAATACTTACAGGTTCACTGCAGTTATCCACTTAAAATTGCCACATTTTGGGGGGAGTGGAGCTAGTTAATTTGCATGTTTAATGACATTACAAATTTACAATTAAAGCACAACAGCAACAAAAAAATCAAGGTATTTTGGTGAGATTACTTATAGTCATTTAAAATACATAAATCACATGCTCATCACAATTTATATCTATTTTATATTTTCTTACTTGATCTCAATTGCCAACTTTTGTTTTGTTACCACTTGGGATACTGAATATATATGTTGATTCTTATGATATTTTATAAAGTAATTTCCTTAATAGTAATATTCTGTAGCTTATCAACACAAAATAATTTCTTTAAAAATATATCATCTTATGGGTGCCTGGGTGGCTCAGTCAGTTAAGCATCTGCCTTCGGTTCAGGTCATGATCCTGGGGTCCTGGGATCAAGCCCCATGTCATTTCTCTGCTCTCCTACTTCTCCCTCTCTCTCTGTCTGCACTTCCCCCTTATTGTGCTCTCTGTCAAATAAATAAATAAAATCTTTAAAAATATATATATATCATTTTATGGGTTTTGCTTATAGCATGTTCTATATTATAGCTCCTTCTCTGAAAAGTCTTCCACATATAAGCAATATATTTACTTATGAAGTCTTTATCTAACTGAAAATATAAAAGGCACACTTATGATTGATATTCAGCAAAAGCTTACCTTGTTTTCATTAAAATAGTTTAATTTTACTTGTCAGAGTTGCCATTTATATGCAATTGTGCTACATAAGATGACAACATTTATTATGTTGAAGAATAACTTTTAAATAGCTGACACAATTCTTTAGTAATAAATCACCAATAGAAAAATAGTTCTTCCATTTATAAACTTTAGAGAAGATACTGACAAAGTCCTAAAACTATTTAGTTTATAAGTGTTATGTTTGACAACACTAAAAGAAATTATTCTACTTAGATATTGTAACTTAAAATTTAAAAAAAATTGTGATGTAATGCTGATGATATACTTTCCAAACTCACATGCTTCATTTTTAACATTTTGCATTCTAACTCAATAAAATGGAAATCATGGTTTTTAAGTAGATTTGGGGGCTTTTTTATATAAAAAATGAATATTTTTCTATTTATCAAATGAGCATGTTTTTACTATGTTTAAAAAAGTCATATAGTTGAGTCATAACTTTAAAATCCATAGTAATGGGGACAAGTATCTGAAAAGATAGACCAATATTAAAGTGGAAGGTATAAAGAATTGAAGTCAATTCTACTAGATAGAAGCAAATAACCTCAAAACCAATTCAAAATGGAACATGGATTGCTATATTTTGTAAACAAAGAGAAACCAATGATTTTAATAATTACATTTATTACATAACTACATTTGTTATATATTTATATTTATTATTATTTTAAATAATACTTTTTTACATGATTTATTTATTTATTTATTTATTTGAGAGTGACAAGCAGATTCCTGCTGAGCAGGGAGCCTGATGCAGGGCTCTATCCCAGGACCCTGGGATCATGACCTGAGCTGAAGGCAGATGCTTAACCGACTGAACCACACAGGCACCCCTATTTATATTTATTATTATATCACATTAATACCTTTGTATTAATAATAAAGGTGCTTACTTTGTGGAGATATGCCCATTCCATTAGGTATTATTTAAATTTTTAGATTTTAGATATTTTAATATTAATTAATCAGTGGGAATTATCCTTATTTACTCACCACTTCTGACATTTATCTGATTTTATGTTAATGCATAAATTACTTTTTGTTTCTTTTCTCTTTTAATACTTAAGCACCTTTTTTTTCATTTTCTTTTTTTGTTTGTTTGTTTGTTTTTTTCCTAGTAAGTAGAAAATACTTAAGTATTTGGAAAGAGTCAAATTTATATTGATTGAGTCAAAAAAACACAATTCCATCCAGAAATTGTGACTTTATTATCCTTAAATTTATATACGAAAATGTTACTGTAGAAGATGTAGGCTAAATTTATCAAAGTAGTGAGCATATCCTTGAGATACACCTTTTGAGTCTGGTATCATGGACATGGTATTAATAACATCAAGTTTAAGAAGTGATATTATATTTTAAATGTTCATACTGAGATGACTTCTGGAATGGTGTCCTAAGGGCATACAGTTAACAAAAACATTTTTTCAAGAAATATTAATTCTCAGTAAGAACAGAAAGTGTCTGTGGCATTTGAGCCATGACCCACTTCCTTCCCATCCTCTACCAGCTCGATCTGATGGAAGCCATACCTCTGTTAGGTCCATGGTGGAATACATGGTTTACACTATCTCCAGCTTCCAGTTTAAGTCTCCTGTTTCTCCTCAGGAGGAGTAAGATACAGAAATTCTCATCTCACTAACTCTGTTGCAGAGATGCTATTTCAGGTAAGAACAGCTGAGAGATCTGGACTTTCTACCTCCACTGAGGGCACAAGCTCTATCCCAGATGGGTCAGGCTAAGAATAATCAGACTCATATCATTATTGCCCTAACTCTCTGGTAAGGCTGCAAAGGCTTGTAAATTTTGCTCTGTGAGAGAGTCTGGGTTTAAGAAAAGAAACTGCTGAAGCTTTCCCTAAGAATTAACTTTATTTACAACAAAGGGTGGAGAAGTTCAAGCTTAAGGGAATTCTCTAAAACAATGGGAATTTTGGAGGCAGGTTATTAAAAGGAGGCCAGTTATTCCAGGATATCAACAACTTAAATCATAGGCTAACTAGAAACTTAATAGAGAGAATTAAGGAAAGAGGAGATAGGAAGAGCCCTTTTGAGGTTTGAACAAATCTCAAAGACCAGCATCAAAAGCCAAACCCAGGGCGCCTGGGTGGCTCAGTTGGTTAAGCGACTGCCTTCAGCTCAGGTCATGATCCTGGAGTCCCAGGATCGAGTCCCGCGTCAGGCTACCTGCTCAGCAGGGAGGTCTGCTTCTCCCTCTGACCCTCCCACCCTTATGCTCTCTCTCTCTCTCTCAAATAAATAAATAAAATCTTAAAATCTTATCCTCAGAGGCAGAGGAAGCCAGAAGGCAATAGGTTGACATGGTAAAAATGCTGAAAGGAAAAGAAAAAATGAACTTTTCAACCATGAATTTTATAGCAAGTCAAACTATCTTTTAAAAATTATGGTGAAATAAAGACTTTCCAGGAAAACAGAGCTGAGACAATTTGTTGCTAGCAAACCCACCCTTGAAGAAATAATAAAGGCAATTCCTTAGACTGAAAGCAAGTGATCCCAGACAGTAATCCAAATCCACATGAGAAAACAAAGAGTACTAATAGCAGTAGTTATGCAATTATAAGGAAAGTACAATAGCATTTTTCTTCTCTTCATTTTGATCTTAAAGGATCTGAATAAAAAAAGTATATACAGAATTTCATTGGTGGACCCATAACACAAGAAAAATAATATATTTGATAATAACCACACAAAGGAGATGGCTGGCAGCAAAACTATAGTGAATCAAGGAAATGAAACCAGATGATGTTCTGAATCCATGACAGAAAATAAAGACAACCAGAAATAGTAAGTAAAAAGGTTAATATAATAAACTCTATAAACATATACTTGAACGCTTTCCTTCTTTCAGTTCTTAAGAGGCATGAAGTTATATAAAATAATGATAATATAAATGTATTGCTGACATATTAAGATATATAGATGAAATATTTGCAGCAATAACACAAAAATGGAGAATATAGCTATATAATAATTATATGTCTGTATCTCACTGGAATTAGCCTAAAGTCTGAATAGATTCTGATAAGATGTATATGGTATGCGGTAGTATAATTACTAAATAACTCAAAAGTATAATGAAAAATCATTAAAGGAATTTAAATGTTATAAAGAATGTTTACTTAATGAAAAAGAAAGAAGTAGAAGATAAGGAAAAAAAGCCACTCAACATATAGAAAACAGAAAGTAAAATGTAATGGAAAATCTAACTTTATCGATAATAACAATAAAAGGTGAATGGTTTAGGGGTGCCTGGGTGGCACAGTTGGATAGGTCTCCTACTTCCGATTTCAGCTCAGGTCATGATCTCAGGGTCATGAGGTTGAGCCCCATGTCAGGCTCCATGTTAGTAATGCTAGTTTGTGATCCCCCAAAAAATTCATATGTTGAAATCTTAACTTCAATATGATGGTATTAGCAGGAGGGGTCTTTGGGAGATGATCAGATAATGAGGAGGGAGTCCTCATGAATGGGATTAGTGCCCTTATATAAGATAACCCAGAGATCTTTCACCCTTTCCACCATGTGAGGATGCAGCCTCATGATAGCTGTCTGCAACCCAGGAAGTGGCCCTTCACCAAAACCCAAAAATGTTGGCACCCTGATCTTTTATTTCTAGTCTCCAAAGCTGTGAGAAATAAAATTTTGTTGTTTTTAAGACACCAATTCTATGATACTCTGTTTTAGCAGCCCAAACTAATAAAACCACTTTTACATAACCATGTGAATTTTAGGAATTAGTCTGTGCTTGAATAGAGTTTACACCAAGACTCTTTCCTTTCTAGAATTCTCTCCCACTATCTAGGTGCCTCTGTAGTCCTGAAGTCTGTCTTGTTTTTTAAACCAGTCACACTATGTCTTCTAATTTAATTCCAGCTTTCCTCTCTCATGAGGAGTGAAGTTGTCAAGTGATAAGTTGCAGAACCACATAATCATTGATGGTAGTTTTCTGTTCTTTTTAATGTTCTACCCCATCCACTTCCCAACTTTCTCTTGAATTTTGTCACTTTCTGGGCTTACAACTATTTTTAAACTATATTTTGGTCAGTGTGTGTGTGACCACTAAGAAAGTGTTTGAACAAGCTTCTCCACCATTATCAGAAGCAGGACTCGTGAACTCTGAAATAAAACTTCAGTGAAAAGTATTCAATTTTCCCCAAGTATTTGTTCCTCACACATTACTATATATTAAGGGTCTCATAGCACCGATTCAGACTCTGAATATCGGTTGTGTCAAATACCTATAAATTGAGACACTGATTACATATAAAATCATTTCCCTTGGCATATTTTATGTCATCAGTATCATGGAGTATCCCAACACTGTCATTTATAAAATTAATTTTGTCAAAAATTAGTTACAGTCTCTCCTTTCCATCCCTCCCTCCCTCCCTTCCATCTCTCCCTCTCTCTTTCCTCTCTCTTTCCCGCTCTCTCTGAATGCATTTGTCATTGCTTTGAGAACTGATTGTGACATAATTTAAAAAAATGCAGATTTGAAGGAAGCATGCAATTTTTAAATCTTTTCAGCTATTAGAACAAAAGTTTGTTTCTGGCTGGAAATTGTTTTATGTTTTTATTATATCAAAACAAGAGATCACTGTACTTTAATTGGATATTACTTTGGAACTTTGATGGATTCCTGCTGATTTTGATAATATTTTATAACATATAGTGCCATCATAACTGCAATGAATATATTAGAGGAACAAAAAAAGTAATTTTGAGGGGCTCATTTTTTATTTTTAATTTCAAAATTCTACTTTGACTTGGTTTTACAAAGAAGTTAAACTTATAAAATTATTTGTAAATATCCATATTATCCATTCCTAATTCAAGACCTATTTATTATTTATATTTATGATGCTCTGAGGGTAATATTTATGTTACCCCTTTTATCAAAAGATTAAATTTAAATGAGCCATTTATTAATAATTTGTATAGTTTCTATGAATAGAAGACATACCACAAGACAGTTGAAGAACTGGGAAAAAAGTGAAGATTTAACACATAAAAATACTACACACCATAATGGAACTTGTTGTAATAAAAATTAAAATTAAAAATTAAAAATAATGGAAAAATGACAATTTACACTCTCTTCATTCAAGGTTGACTAAGATCAATTGGCCAATATTGTCCTTTAAAGAAATGTACACACTTTCAAAGTACATTTTGAAGAACATAATCCATGAAATATCCAAAAGAATCAATACAATTTTATTACAAATACATGTACAAAGTTAAATCATTACTTTTCCTCTGATATCACCAAACAGCCACATCATAGATCACAGTCTTAAGGTGAGCACCACCTATGGATTAAAAACTGATACAGATAAGCAGCAAAAATCTAGTTTATGAATTTATTGTTCCATGAATATTATTATCTATCAGTCTATAATCCTTTTCTGTTTCATAGAGCTTTCACAACTGGCTAATGTGGTACAAGTGTGACACTGATGTTTCAGTAATAACATTTCCTGATTTATTTTTTCTTTATATAATTTTTATATAGATTTGAAATAAAAATTAGTCATTAGAATTATTGTCATTAGAATTATTCTGAAATGCATACAGATGGAAGCTGATATCACTGAGCTATTTTTTATTTTGTTTTATGAATCAGGCAAAGCATTACAATTATGGAAGTTTGGTTTTATCTTATATGTTCTATGATAAGCACAGCTGATATTTAAGGAGAACTATAGTCTTTAAATACTGAGGGACAGAAGATGGTTAGTTCTTTGTTAGTTCTTCTATTATTAGAGTAAAATGTTCAGAAGGGTACATCAGACAATGTCTATAAAAGAACATCATTGACTTAGTACTTAAATTTTTCATTAGAAATTTACCATAGAAAGCAATCTTTATGAGTACTTAAATAACCACAGAATGGAAGACATTCTTGTCATTCACGGAAGAGCATTTAAATTTGAAATGAATTTGAGAATTTCCGGACATAATCAGTGTTTCTTAAATTAAAAATTAAGAGAAAACGATGCAATGGAGAAGAAAAACAAACATAAAAAAAATGGCACTACAGTATCTAGCAGCAATGTACTGAATATGAGCTATTATTAACCATGAGTTACTAACATTAATGCAAAAAATAATGAGAGATATATACTAACAATATAGAAATAACTATGTAGGAAATATTAGAGTATCATAGAATTTTAGTTAGTAACTTTCATAGGTATGATAAATATCTCTATTCTGTTCTAGTTTCTAAAACTTGGGATAAATCATTTGGGAAACTACAAAGCAGAGTAATTAAAAGGATTAAATTATTAAAATGCAAAATATTTATTAATATTAAGGGATTTCAGATTATTCAACCAGAAGATGAATCGTTTCTTGATAATGATAGAATACCTTAGATCCTTTACAGAGAAGCTGATCCTCTATGCAAACTTAAGCTTGCATATCTGTTTATAATTAGTATTGATGTCATGACTGATTTTGCTCTAACTAAAAAGAGGGGCTGCAGCAGCAATAGAGAACCATGACCATGATAAAAACTGGTTGCTTAAAACCCACACTGTCTGCTGGTGAGGTTTGTACATGGTACCTAGAGTTGCACATTGCCTTCTGTCCTCACTGAATTTTCTGGTGTGCTAGCTTGTCCTGCAAAATAAAATCCCTGGGAAAACACTGTCAAGTTGTGTCACACTCTGTCACTGACCATGTCTCCTGTCGTTGCTGTCAGTCTTTAAGAGCTCTACTCCTTGCAGGATGCTCTTTCAGACCTTAGGCATCTACATGTCCAGTGGTTGGCACAACCACCTTAAAGTCTTTTTATCAGAGCCTTGGAACTTTGATCATCCAGAGTGGACTGTGAGATAAAAAGCATTTTATCACTCAAAGAAGCATATTCCTTCTCTAATACCTGGCTCTCAGTCTAATAGCAAACTTTGTGGAACCAGCCTTCATCATCTGAACGACAGAACACAGAAAATTATTTGAGTGGCTTGATCCTCTTTGGATCCCTGGTGGTGAAATTCTAGGTTTCTAGGCCATCTGCATTTTCCTTCAGGTAATCCATAATCATTTGGATATTGACCCTGAGGGTTTAGGGTAGGAGTGGAGGAGATGGCTCTGAAATTAACTCTGTCTCCTCCTTATTCTTTGCTTTTCTTTCTAAATAAGTGGGAAAAGACAAACTTACTTTCCTTTGTTCCTCCCCAACCCCGAGACTTTCCCTATGTCATTTTCATTTTTCTCTGCCCAGAAGGGTAGGTTTGGGATGGAGACCAAGCTCCATGGATCCTAACTAGTGGAAGTGTCTGCCTCTGTACATTTTTGAAGAAACGCTAGTTCTGAGTTGCCCACAAATGACTTTTGATAAAGGAGTTTTAGGATGACTAGGAATTACTGATAATAAGAATAAATTGGTTTATTATTGACTTGAAATTTTGAAAATATTAACCCTGTAAAGCAACAATTTAAATATAATTCTGAAGCATTCTACAACTTACCTAAACTTGTGAAGCTCTGTATAAGGGTTTACATAAATGAGTTGGTGGGACCCCTACAAAATACCATGCTGATTTTAAAATAGATCATATTTTGAAAATATTTCAAAGAAACGGAAGATAAGTTTCCATGCAGTCTGTCACTTACAACCTATTTGACCTTGACAAGTCACCAATTCTCTTTTTTTGTTTTTCTCTTCAATAAAATAGGAATAATGACCTACTTGTCTCACAGTATGTTATTAAAATCATAAGGCACCATTTTTGAAAACGGGATATTACAAGCTATAAATTATTTTAAAAATAACATCATTTTTTAAGACTTCTATCTAAGGTAGAAAGTCTCTTCTTAAGCATGCTTGAACATTCAGTATCATTTTATTTGGAGAAACCACCGGTAATTAGTTAAGATGTTAAGATTTGGAATTCATTGTCACAGCTTGTACTTTCTAAGCTCTCACCCATATGAACTGCACTCATTTCCTCTGCACAGCTTGACCTTTTCTAATTAATGCACAGAACTGCCTAACTGCAACTTGTATTGACATGCTGTGCCTATCAGGAATTGAAAAAAGTTCTAGCTCTATGAATTTCCAAACACTTGCCTTGAAAAAATATATCTTTAAAATTTTAGTTTGTTGGGTAGTACCCAAATTATTCTTAGTTCATTATTTCATACTTTTCAGAAGTGAAAGTTATCTAGTCTATTTCTTAATATTCTTAAATTCATACTAAATAAACAATTTTGTTCTTTAAAATTATTCTTTGAGAGGCACCTGGGTGGCTTCAGCTCAGGTCCTGATCCCAAGGTCCTGGGATCGAGTCCCACATCGGGCTCCCTGCTCAGCAGGGAACCTGCTTCTGCCTCTCTCTCTCTGCCTCCCTCTCCCTCTGCCTGCTTGTGCGCGTGCTCTCTCTCTCTGTCAAATAAATAAAGTCTTTAAAAAAATAAATAAATAAAATTATTCTTTGAAAATGGTGGATGCACTTACTGTTTTTTAACAAGTGAGAGTGATACATTTAAAATAATAATCTGACATTAAAAATTGTTGGGATGATATAATAAAAAGGGATAATCTAAAGCAATTTTTTAAAAAAGATTTTATACAAATAGAGCACAAGAGGAAGAGTGGGAGGGAGAAGCAGACTCCCCACTGAGCAGAGAGCCCAAATTGGGGCTCGATCCCAGGACCCTGGGATCATGACCTGAGCCAAAAGCAGATGCTTAACCAACTGAGCCACCCAGGCACCCCTAGACTACAGCAATTTTAAGTAATATATCTCTTGTATTTTCTTTCTTAATTTCTTTTTATTAATACATTCTTAGTGTAGAATTCATCTTTTTTCTTAGTACTCCACAGTCCAGTAAAAAATTAGATTTAATTTTTAAGAAAATTGATTGAAGTTTCAAAAGAAGCTACAACAGGGCATAAACCATGATTACCATACAAGTTCAAGGATCTTTAGGATCACTTAAAGAGTTACTTTTCTGAATTTCCATATGGTGTAAGCCAGCCTATGTGTTTTCACCAAGGCCTTTCTGGCATCTCTCCTAGAATTCAGACCAAAAATACTCAGGAACACCAAGTTATCAAAAAACAAGCACAACTCAGACATTTTCTAAGTACCTGTTTCTTTCCTCTACATTCTTATTACCAACCAAAATTATAACAGATGACCCAAGAAAATGCACCAACTATAACCTATGACTTCTATTATTCCCTGGAATGTCCCTGTACGCACTTAGAGCTTAAGAAAAAATTCAATAAATGAATCTCTCTTAAGGGTGAAAAAAACACCAGGCTGTAATACTAAGTTGCCAAGAGCTGACACTTACTGTGCCCTTTCCTTAGAAAAATATCCACAGCTGGGAGAGAGATAACCTGAGAGTAGGCAGGGAGGTAATTGCCTGCTATTTTAGATGAGATCAGCAAATTTGAAAATAGAAATATTAGTATCAACAGCTTATAAGAAGGGGAAGCTGAATTTCCCATCCAATGTCCAATCCTCTTTTGAAATGGAAGAAAATGGTAAAAGATCTTTAAATGGAGGGAGAAGGAAAAAAAAAACACAAAACTTTTTCTTTGCATTTGAATTTTCAAAGCTTGAACATTTGGAGAAAATGCTCATATTATATTTCTAAGGAATGAAATAGGTAATGAAACAGTATACAGAAAATATGATTTAAAAATATATATATTTACATATATATATATTCACACACAACAATCCACATGTTCTGTCACAAGTCTATGTATATGAAATTAGTCATATTTAATGTTCACTTAAAAAGGACTTGTGTCCCCAGCAGCTTGCTTTTTGTTCCTTGGAACCACTACCCCTGAAAACCCTTCCTTAGTGCTTGCTTTTAGATGTCTGATTGAGAAGGCCCATATGAGCTTACCATACAGCTTGGCCACACAGTAACTCTGTGGCTTCTGCCATGATACTTTTCTCCAGCTCAGACCTTCTGTAGCTGAGGACTGCCCCTCAGAGACCACTGAAGGACGCTCCGAGAAGCTACTGCTAATGATGTCCCTTGTGAAATCCCAGTTCTATGACAAGGGTATTGGGTTGGAACTCTCTCAAAGCTGCCACTCTCTAAGGTGAGAGAGTGGTGCTGAATTGCACGTAGAGCTGATAAATTGGATCTTTCCACAGCTCCCACAAATTGTCACTTGGATTTCTAAGTGACATTGTGCATTCCATTGCCAAATTCCAAATTCCATTCCAAATTTGTGAAAGCAGAATTTTCAGCTTTTCTTAGTCAATCTTTTTTTTTTTGTAATGTCAACCAACCAATGAAAATACCAAGAAAAACAAAAACAAAAACTTTCCTCCAAGAAAGAAAAGAAGAAGTTTATTTTCTAGTTAAACAACAAAAACTCTTTAGGCAGAAAGCTATAGAGATTTATATTCTATCTAGCCATGTGTTGCTGGGTTTTTGTGTTTTTTTTTTTTTTTTTGGTCTCCTAACACCTACCCTAAAAAAGAGAATTTTTGAAATAAAAATAAAATGTCATTCTCAGTCTTAGTACATAATCTGACAAATATATTACTAAACCATAACATACTAATATCTGTATTCAAATTAAACATGACTTCTATTCCTACTCTGAAACAATGAATATGTATTTGCTTTGAATTTATATAACAAATGGCCATTTCTGTTGTTTTCTTTTTCTTAAAGTAATAAAATGATTTTCTGAAATCACAGATTAGAAAGAACAGTGAGAGGAAAGTCTGGAAAAAAATGCAACAGATTCTAAATTAAAATAGTTGTCCCTGAAATTATGGAAATAAGTATAATTTATATTTACTTTTAAATGTCCTACAAAAAATACCCATACATTACAATGATAAAAGAATGCTATTAAAATGTGATTGCATATTTATATTCTTAAGGATTGTGAAAATATGTATGGGAGAGGAGTGTTTGCGATTGCTTTATACTGATCCTGTCTTATATTTCCATTTAACATTTGAAGCTGTGGTACAGTCCCAGGGTGAAGGATGCACACTCTCAAACTGGAGTTTAAATTTCTACTCTAATTCCTACTGCACAAATACCGGCATTGCATTCTTTGGGCCTCTGATATCTCATCTGAAAATAGTTATAGTAAAATAGTTCAAAGGTTTTTTGCATAGTTGGCTAATTTAATATGTGTAAAATTTTAATTACTTAAGTTGGAGATAACAAAGATGATAGAGTTTACTGCCTGGGTGCTTAGGTTGGTGTATGAACTTATGGTGAACCTGGTCCTCTACTGACTACCATTTGAAGATAATCTTTGTGGACTCAAATCTTTCCATAATTCTGAACATCTGGAATATCTGTGAGTTGAAATGTGGTATTTTTGCTCTGTCCTTAGAGAAAAGTGAAATTATTATTATTTTTTTTTTAAATTTTATTTATTTGCGAGAGAGAGAACGAGAGACAGAGAGCATGAGAGGCAAGAGGGTCAGAGGGAGAAGCAGACTCCCTGCTGAGCAGGGAGCCTGATGTGGGACTCGATCCCGGGACTCCAGGATCATGACCTGAGCCGAAGGCAGTCGCTTAACCAACTGAGCCACCCAGGCGCCCGAGAAAAGTGAAATTAAATGTATAATGTGTTCAGACAATTTTGGGAATGCCTATAAAATTCTATTTTCATATTAATGCATTTCCTTCTAATGTAGCTGTCACAAGTGGTGTTATTTCTGATACTCTACAGTTACAGCCCAGCACTTACTCCGCCTCCTTTCACATGACCATATGTTTATCTGATATCATACAGAGCACTGCAGTCATGTCATTGAATCTTCTGGAGACATATGCTTCCTTCTTTTATCAGCGATTAGTACAGGATTCTCTGTATTGACTTTCAAATCAACTTTTTTTTTTTTTTAACTTTTGCTTTCCCTGTGATATTTTTTCTTCTTTTCATTAGGCTGCATTACCTGATATTCTTCAAATCCTTAACCTGAGCAGTCAGCAGCCTCTCTTGGGTACCATTCCTGCAGTGATCTGCAGTTGGCTAAGGTCTGGATGGGAAACTGAAAACCCCAAGGAGCCTCTGCTTGTCCAGCTGAGCAGCTAGAGCTGTCCCTGGTACTTCTCCTATTGGATTCGCTCTTCTTAAATTAATTAAATGAGGTTGGAGTTACAAATAGGGTCCTCACTGCTCAGCCACTCAGCTGGGAAACTACTTTGCAATAAAAAATCAAGACAGGTAAAATAAGAGTGATCTTTTATGTTTGTTTAATAGTTTCACAAGAGACATGATTAAGAAAAGCTGTGATGATGCTTAAGGGTAAGAGATTGGTAAGAAAAGAGGCAGAAGAAGAATGCTACTTTTTCTAGACTCTTCAGCTGTATCTGTGTCAGCCAAATACCCTATGTAGCCTCTGGTTTAAAATCAGTTCACTGAGGCATATATGAATCTCTGCAAAAAAGTAGAAATTTCTCAGGGAGAACTAAATACAGACACATGCAAACTAAGTGAGGAACAGTAGTAGTGAAGACTGAATGCATGATTCTGCTCTAACAGTGGTAAATAGTAAAGGAGTCAGTATTTTCATTGGTGCTTTTGTTTCCAACCATATCAGCAGACTCATGCCCTTTAAGGTTTGGAGTTACACTAACCCTTTCATTTGAGAGTAAAATGTTTTTCATTTTGTAACATTACATCAATGAAGCCATGATGAACATCATTCTTCTGATGACCGGCATATTCATATAATTTCATGTAATTACTTTGGATTTTGACAATTGATTCATTTTTTCAGTCTTTTAAATCTGTGAATAAAGGCATCTTTGGAAAACATTGCTGCTTGCTAGTTACTTTGTAATATATATTCTAAATTATTACAACGTACTTCTGCATATACAGCTTATAATATTATAAGTGTCTATTTTCCCCCTGTCCCTATTCCTACTAGATCACTTCTCATTAGCTCATTATAGATATTCTGGGCGCGTAGGTCTTGGTGTGTAGTTTGGGTTATTCTGACCTTTTTATGTATATAGAAGGAAGTGGGAATGATAGTAGTGGGTAGTTTCATGACGGACAAATAATCCTATAGTATTTGGGTTCAGTTCTTATTGTAGCTTATTTTGCTGATAATCAAGGTACAGAATTTCAAGGAATCAGGGAAAATAGAGCACGTTAATAGGAATTAGAAAATACAGCACAATACAGGGATTCTACAACACACACACACACACACACACACATACACAAATAGAGCAGAAGTCCCAGACAAGTTGTATGGTGCAAACACAAAAAAATAATTGGGGAAAAGGTCAGATATTGAGGAAGATAAGTGTGCTGTGAGCAGGCATAATGATGTCCTGGGTTGGGCTTCTAAGAGAGGTATGTGGTAGAAGCAGGACAAAGCAGCAGTTTCCCAGAAACCTGGACCAAAGCTACAATAGGCAAATGAACCACAGATCTGTTACAAAAGGAGCTCTTGTTTGTTTTTTTTTGTTTCAAATTTGTATTTAAATTCTAGTTAGTTAACATATAGTGTAATATTAGTTTCAGATGTAGAATTCAGTGATTCATCACTTACATACAACAGCCAGTGCTTATCACAAGTGCCCTCCTTAATACCTATCTCCCAATTACCCCATCCCCCTCCCACCTCCACTCCAGTAACCCTCAGTTTGTTCTCTATAGTTAAGAGTCTCTTATGGTTTACCTCCCTTGCTTTCTCCCCTACCTTCCCCTTTGCTTTCAGGAAACAAGCCAATTATCAGGGTGAACCTCACACATTCCCAGAAGTCATAAAATTATATTTAACTTAGAAAAAATGTGGATATCCATCAACAGGGCAATGTTTGAATAAATTACAATAAAAGGAGAATTATGCAGTCATAGATAATAATTTGGTCCATATGTGTTAGTATATATGCAGAATTATGCAGCCATAGATAGTATTTTTTATCCATATCTGTCAACATAAGTATGTCTAGGATATTTTTTCCCCAGTGGCAAAAAGAAACAAGTTTAGATGGTAATACTTTATACATATAATTATATTTTTGTAAAAAAAATTCTTAAATGTGTCTGTGAAGAGTGAAGGAAAGACAAAGAAAAAAGAGAAAGGTGTGGGACAATAAATTTCAGGGCCTGAAATGTATCTTCTTGGTGGGAAAGTAAGAGAAAGTTGGCAAATTATCATATTTGGAGTGCATTCCTTATTAATAAAAATTACTTTTTTATAATTAATAAAGATTATGTGAAAATATTAAAAAATCAAATATCTCCCCGATGTTATTACTTGCTTTTAGCTTAATTCATGGTCATTGTAATATAGAAACGTTCAATTTCTTAGCAGTAAATCTGTCAAGCTTTACTTTCCTTGGATCTTATGTTTCAATATGACTTCAAATGATTTCAATATTAGCATTTTACACCTGAGTTTGTTTTGCATAAGTGGAGAGACATGCCTAATATTTGACTATAAGTAATTGTATCAAACCTATATGCTCTTTGCATTCAAGTGACGTTATTATATACTTTTTTTTTTCCCAGAATAATCAAACTCACTTTCAAACTTGAACCATATATTTCTTACTTATATTTTTCAGGTATCACAGTGGGGATGAAAATTTCAACATATGTATTTAGGGGGACATAACATTCAGTCCATAACATTGCCATATATTTAAAAGTTCCAAGAATTATTTAAATAACCATTGAAATTTTAAAAAATACATAATCTTACAAGAGGCAATTATTTTAAGAGTATCAGAAATAATTTTACATTTAATTAATATATTCTCTAAAAATTATTCATGTTAAATTTTATGTGGGTGGTGCAAATGGGGTATATGTGTGTGTGTGTGTGCACTTATATTAAAGAAGATTAAGAACTAGGGTAGAAAATTTAAAGGATTTTTATGGCTAAGGGTATACTCCTACTGCTTATGATTTCTCACTTGGAGGATTATTAATGAATATGAAAGGGTTACCAAATTGAATCTATAACAATCTTTTATAATCTTCAGTTTTAATTCTCTTTGTGGAGTTATAATTTATATTTTATTATGCATTAAAATTAATAATAGTATATTTTAGACATTTGTTACACTTGGATTAATATAATTATGTCCTGTCTATAACAAATGCTACCCACCACATTCCTTCAGCTCCCTTCACCCTATAAAAAATTAAGTGGTGTTTTGAAATATATATATATATGTGTGTGTTTATACATATACATATATATGTATATACAATCTTTTTATATAGGCTAAAGTTTAAGTTTATGTTATAAAACTTTGTATAGTTATTTTTCCTTTGTTGAAAATATAATCAACTTTGCTAGTTCCCATTCAGATGAATTAGTTCTTCATAAGTTTTGATGGGGATATCACTTAGTAGATTAATGTAACTTCATTCCATTACATATAATGGTGGTCAAATTAATTCACTAAAACTTTGACCACATTCTGGATAGTAAACCAAGGAAAAATTAATCAGCTTGGTACTGTGCATCATATTACACTTAGAAGTGAATCATATGAGTGTAAATTATGCAAATTATGCTTATGTCATTTCAAAATATTAGCAAGTATACTGTACAGTATAACCATTGTGAATTCTATAATTATTAAAGTGTTCCATTATTCACAAACTGTTTTAAAAATATCAATTGGTCATAATAAGTTGTGCAATCATGTACTACATAACTGGAGAAAGTACACCTTGATACATTACTTAATGAAAGCTGTTTAATTGCAACTATAAAAAATAAAGGTATTGCAAATCTGTTTGGTCAAGTAATCCAGTAAAATAGGTTAGCAACACAAATATAATTATTTTGGTAAATTTTAGTCTATTAAAATATCAGTAGAGAAGATATTATGAAGTTAAAACAAGAACATAAAATATGTTAAAGTGTGTTCAAAACATATCTCTACTTATGCATTTGATTCAAAACCAAAATTTTGATGGCTTCCACTATTTCTGACTAGTTAAATTTACTTCAGACATATATAAATGTGACAGCCTGAAGCAAGTGGAAAGGATGGCAGCATAGAGTTAAAGGCCCTGTATTTTCAGACTAAATTTGTCCTGTTTTCTGTAAAACTTTCAGCAACTTACATAATCAAATGTAATATTTTTCTTAAAGTGTAAACAGAAATAGATGGATAAACTTAAAGTCTGGATAAATTGCAGAATGGTAGAGTCATGAAAAACATGATTTCCCTGACTCTTGACAGACATCCATCAGAGAGTAGAGTGTTTTAACACTATTAACATAAAAAAGAATACCAATCAAATTTTGCTTTCCACATTGCCTATTGCTTTTTCAGTATCAAACTGTAGTTTGAACATGTGATGTATTTTTATAACACTTGTGTTTCATTACCAACTTCTGTCATCCATCCACCCACCTATTCATTTATTTATTTATTCATCCATTTGTAATAGAACTGTATCCTGAAATGTTGTTTATGCTATACTTTTTTTTAAAGATTTTATTTATTTATTTATTAGAGAGAGAGAGAATGAGAGAGAGAACATGAGAGGGGGGAGGGTCAGAGGGAGAAGCAGACTCCCTGCTGAGCAGGGAGCCCAATGTGGGGCTCGATCTTGGGATTCCAGGATCATGACCTGAGCCGAAGGCAGTCGTTTAACCAACTGAGCCACCCAGGTGCCCCTATGCTATTCTTTTTGAACATTCATATAAATGCTGTTCTACCCACATTGCCTGGAGATGTGTTATTATTGACTTACTTAGAATGCCAGAGATAAAAGCCTAAATACTGATAATTTGATTACCTAAATAGACTCAAAAATCAAAAATAAAATGTCACATGAATAAAAAAAATAGCATGTCCTTTTTTTAAGGGAAAATAATGGAATGTCTTCAGCTATTCCTGCAGTCCTACTGGAGACAAGCTGATAGATTGATAAGGAGATTTGAAGAGAAAGAGGTGAGTCATGGCATTAGATGGGGTCAAGAGCTTCAAACGATAGCATTTCACATGGTAATAAAAGGAATAAAGAATAGATGAGTATATCCTGCTGATCAAGATCCAATCAGCCTCAGAGAATCTAATGGAGCTGAAGCTACATCTGCATACTACTAACTAGCATTGTGTAAACATCTTGTTTGCCTTGTTGATCCACTTGAGCTATTCTTATTGATGTAGGAAAGACCTCCCAAGAGTTGGTACCATATCAATTAAGGAAAATTCAAGAAAACTACACCTACATCCTGTAACTTGGCTAGGGCAATCCAAACTACTTTGTTCATTTTTTTTTTTATGTTATGTTAGTCACCATACAGTATATCATTAGTTTTTGATGTAATGTTCCATGATTCATTGTTTGCATATAACACCCAGGGCTCCATGCAATACGTGCCATCCTTAATACCCATCACTGCCAAACTACCTTGTTCATATATCTGCCTCTTCTTCTTTTCAATCACCCAGAAAATATAAGATTTCAATACAAGAGCATTGTTTTGTTTTGTTTTGTTTTAAGATTTACTTATTTATTTTTGTGGAGGGAAGGGGCAGAGGGAGAGGGAGAATCTCAAGCAGATTCCCCGCTGAGTGTGGAGCCCAAGCGAGGCTTCATCTCACAACCCCAAGATCATGACCTGAGCCAAAATCAAGAGCGGGACACTTAACAGCCTGAGCCACCCAGGCATCCCTCATCACAGGAGTGTTTTTAATGGAGGAAGTCTCTGCTGAAGAGAAAAGGAAAAATCACATCTCTTTATCAGTGAAACACATTCTTGCTGCTCTTTAAATAAATGTATTTTTATCAACTTCATGTCCAAACCCCGCACAGAACAAGGCACATAGTGATAAACAAGGCAGACAAGAATCTTGAATTCATGAGTATTACTGCCTACTTGGTGGAGTCAAAAATTAAACTTTAAAAATATATAATTTCTCACAATTACAGATTGTGAGAAATGTTATGAAGGGTGCATATAGGTGGTTATCAAATATATAAGGGGCAGACCAAAAGAAACAGGACTGGGTGCAGAATATTCCTCTAATCTGAGGAGTGATCAAAGAGTTGAGAAGTTTCGACATTAAGATTCTCCCGTGGAACCTAGCCCAAGACTGAGGCTACAAAGTCTAGTTTTCTCCAAAAGCACTGAATTGCAGTGGGTTAGCAATCCTTATGAACAAACTGAAAATAAATAAATATAAAAATGGGGTGGGGCATTACAACAGAATATGTAATTGTACATAATAGTTGGTGGAGAGAAAAAGGTTTTGAAGTTTGGGTAGGTCAGGACTTTTGGATAAAAGTGAGTAGTTGCTTTAGGACTCATGCCTGTATCAGGCAGGGTTTTTCAGAAAACCAATATGATATATCTACATCCAGATCTAGGTACCTATCTATCACCTATCTGTCTAGGTAGATAGATAGGTCTATACACACACACACACATATTTATATTTATATTTACACATATATTTATACTTATATATGTGTGTGTGTATTTATATGTATATGTGTTAAGAGATTTATTTTAAGGAATTGGCTCATATGATTATTGGGGCTTTCTAGTACAAAATCCATAAGTTAGATCAGGAATCTTGAAACTCAGGCAAGAGTTAACTTGGAGTCTTGAGTCCAAAATTTGGTAAACTGGCATACTGAAACCTTGGCAGGAATTGACACTAGTTTTGAGTCAGAATTTCTTTAGGAAACCTGTTTTTGTTCATAAGCCGTTTATCTGATTGGACAAGGCCCATTGGCATTACTGAAAATAATCTCCTTGAAGTCAACTGATGGTAGATGTTAACACTGTCTACAAAATAGCTTCACAGCAACATCTAGTGTTTGCTTGAACTACTGGGTGCTATGGCCTAGCCATGTTGATACATAAAACTAAACACATAGCATAGTGAGAAAAGGAAGATGTGGCAAGTGTTGTTTAATCAAACTCAAAACAAAGAAACAGATCCTTTATTTCTCACATTTCTTTACCCCCAGTTTCTAGTTCTAGTTTTGTACTAGAACTATGTTCATATTCTCTTCAGTTATTTCCTAAACATGCTTTTACTCATTCATAATGTTCTATTTTCTTTAGGCTTAGAGAATTTTCTATTTTGTTTTAGTATTCCTTAGTATCTGACTTTACTTGTCCCCTTCACCATAAATTTATTAAGCTTTTCACAATATTAAGCGACAGAAATTCTATGTACTGCATTTTTGGATGTTATAGCTAAATGTTTCAGTCATCTAATTTGGGCCACTCTCAAAATTGATTTAATAAGATTAAAATTTATATTATAAGCATACTATGCTTTATCAGAACATTTCTAGTTATATAAAGCAATGTTAGCATTAAAAAACATTTCCATTTTATTTAAATTAGAAGCCATAAGAAAAAATAAACACATTAAATAAAGTTAGAAACAGCTTGTATCAAGAATAATAAAAACCGTATATTTAATAAACATAAATTATATAATTTTAATTACTAACCTTCAGACTAGACATTCTTATTTAATAAAAGGTTTAGGCTAATGTAATTTTCTTAAAAGGAAACTGTGAAAACGCTTAAGCAGACATTTCACCCAAAATTAGTATAAATATAAAAATGTGATTTCCTAAAAACCAGTTTACTTTCCTTTGTATTAATGAATTTACATACTGTATTATAAAGCTTCCTTATTCACTATCACTTTTTTATTTTTATATTTTTATACATTTGGAATTTGTTTTATTTATTTTTTAGTTCTTTCAAGTTTTTATTTAAATTCCAGTTAGTTAACAGATAGTGTAACATTAGTTTCAGGCATAGAGTCTAGTGATTCATCACCTATGTACAACACCCAGTGATCACCACAATAAGTGCCCTCCTTAAATGGGGCATATTGAAACATCCCCCATTTAATCCATTCCCCTACCCACCTTCCCTCCAATAACCCTCAGTTTGTTCTCTATAGTTAGGAGTCTGTTTTCTGGTTTTATTTATTCGTTACATACCTTTAGGTTACATGAAGAAATTCAATATCACTTTAACATTGTTTAATAATATGTATACCTAAGCACAGACCATGATCTTAATCTGTGTGCTCTATATATGACTTTATAAAATAACGGCTAAAATGGAGTTAAATGCCCAAAAAGTGTTGTAAAAAAAATAATAAACATTTTTTGAGGTATTGACTTTGTCCTGAAAACAAAGCTAAGTTGTCCTCATGATATGCTATCAAGTAAGCATCATTGTTAGCACTATTTTTCAGCCAAAGAATCAGACATTAAAAATTATTAAATAATTTTTATGGTTAAAAATGGTCATGTTTCAAAGCTGATATTGAAACATGCCTTAACCAAAATTTTACTCCAATCTAAGTTTCCATAGTACTATAATCAAATAAACAAAAAAGGAAAATAAATAATTCTAGTAATTACATAACTTGAGAAAACTGTTAACTAATCAAGCTTCAATAATTCCCTTTGTGCCAGAAATATAGTAGATTGTGGTTTAAATGAATAAGTGGGTTTGCAGACAGTTTATTTGCAACCAGATTCTCAAGGTGACCTTTATGATCTCCCTTCCTGACATTCATGCCCTTATGTGATCTCTTCCCCTTGAATGTGGGTAGAATGTGTGACTTGCTTCTAATCAATAGAAAATGATAAAAGTGACAAGAGGTATGTGATTATGCATATGTTATTACGTGATTGTATTGTATAAAATTGGAGCATCCATCTTGATGGAGTGTCTCTCTCTACCTTGCTGAGTATGACCAAATGAGTAGCTATTTTGGAGAACTCCACTTGGCAAATAATTGTGAGAACCTCTAGTCACTGAGGGAAGACTTTGACTGACAGAGAGCAAAACAATGAAGTCCTTAGTTCTACAGTTGCAAAGAACTGAATTCTGACAGTAATCTGAATGACCTGAAAGTGGATCCATTCCCAGTCAAGCCTCAGATGAGACATCAGCCCCATCCTACATGTTGAATGAAAGCTTGTGAGATCCTAAGCAAAGGACCCAGGAAAAACAATTCCTGACCCCTGTTTTACAATAAAACTGTGATACAATAAATGTGTATTAAGTTGCTGATTTTGTGGTAATAAATATCTATTGCAACAATATGTAAGTGATAGAGCTCCTCAGTTTTTCATTTTAGGTTTTTCATTAAGTGTGACATCTGGCTGATACCCATCCCTGAAATGTTCCTCATTGTCATGTTAAAATGCTTATAAGGTACTGAAAAAAATAATCCATGCTCATATACAGAAATATACCACAATCTTGAAACAAAACAAAATATCCTATATGTTTCTCTTTTTTTTTAAGATTTTTTTTTTTTTTTTTGACAGAGAGAGACACAGCGAGAGAGAGAGCACGAGCAGGGGGAGTGGGAGAGGGAGAAGCAGGCTTCCGGCAGAGCAGGGAGCCCGATGTGGGGCTCAATCCCAGGACCCTGGGATCATGACCTGATACGAAGGCAGACGCTTAACGACTGAGCCACCCAGGCGCCCCCCTATATGTTTCTAAACAGAATCTTGCTTAAATATAAATCACAAAGACAGCTGTAAATTGCAATGGCTTAAAACAATATTTACTATATGACTCATAAGTCTGGACTGTTTTAGATACTCTCCAGGAATAGAATGGACCAGCCCCTTCAACCCCAAAATTATTTCAGAAGTCAAGACAGATGATACCACCCATAGAAAAAAGAGGACATAATAAATTTATTACCTATAAAATGAAGCCTTCTGGTAGGAGCTGAGCTTGGGAGCCTTCCATGCTGGTCTAAATATCACTCAAGCGGCCATGGAAAGGAGGCTGGCTTGGGGTTGTTATGGTGGTTAGGGAATGGGGCCAGGGTGTGGTTCTTGAGCACAGTCAGGGTTTCAAATCCTGCCAGCACCACGGAGGGGGTACACAGATATTCTTACCAGCTTCTCCAGATTTGAGGCAAAAGAGAAAGAGGGACAGTTGTGCTTTAAAAGTTGTTAGCAGTCAGGGTGTCTGGGTGAGCAGTTGTAAAGCACTGGACTCTTGGTTTGGGCTCAGGTCCTGATTTCAGGGTCATGATCTCAGGGTCCTGAGATCAAGCCCCTAGTTGGGCACCATGCTCTGTGCGGAATCTGCTTAAGACTCTCTTTCTATTTCCTCTTGCTCTCTCTCTCCCTTTTCCCTCTCAAATAAATAATCTTAAAAAAAAAAAAAAAAGTTGTCAGCAGTCAAGTAGAAAAAGAAAGTGGAGTCAGACTCATTATTACAATGATAAGCTCAGTGGCTTTTTCTGGTTTCAGTTCTGCTCTCTCATGTGTCTGTAGTTACCTGTAGGCAGCTCTGCTGATTGCTGATCTACAATGGGTATGTCTGGAAAATTGAGCTTTCCTCCAACATTTTCCCATTGGAAGGGAAGGGACTCAAAATAGAGAGTTAAAACATTCAGATTTGGGGGGCTATGGCTTAGAACTGGAACCCTGCCACTTTATATTATAATAACTAAAATAAATCACCAGAACAACTTTTATTTGTGGAGTGGAAGAGACTCCTTTTCTTGATGGAAAGCATTGCAAAATCAAATTGCACAGGACATGATTACAGAGAGTGGGATAATTGAAATCATTTCTGTAAACAATGTACTATAGAGTTGAATAGAGGAAGAAAAATTAAACTACCCATCTTTCATTTTATGGCATACAAATTTCAGTACGTGGAATTGAACTGAAACCAGGGATTTTCAATCACTCAGATGCTTTCTTCCTTGAAAAAATACTGAATAATAGTAATCAATAAATAGTAACCAAAGTTATTATAAACTAACCTATTCAGAAATAGCAATTTCCATGGAAAAGAATACAAAACAGAAGTAGGGGACAGTGAGATTTATAGAACTCTTAGTTAAACTAAGAGGTAGTGGCACAAAGGGGAAGATTCCCATGAGCAGTATTATCGATGGATTGCATTGCATTTTCTCATGTATTTTTTTTATCAATTCAGAGAATTAGAAAGTGAGGCCTTAGCTCTAGTGAATCCCTCATGTTAGTAGTACATGTTTGGACCACAGAATATATGTTAAAAAGTGCAAACTTAATTGGCTCCATCTAAACCTGCCCCCAAAATCCAATTTAATAAAGAATCTCACTGTAATTCTAGAAGTTAAATCTAAGCTACATTCAGGCCTACATGCTGTCCATTTAGGAGGTAAAATGCTATAACTGATCTCCCTTTATCTGAAAATTAATCATATGATACATACATTATCAAGGAATTTCTGAAAGGATATTTGAACATAAAGGAATGGATTATTTTAGAAGAAAAGGAATTACCATAATTTGAGCTAAGGAGAACCCTGAATGTGATTATTAAACTAATATATTAAACAGAGGTATAACTTAATGGTAAATCACTAGCAGCAGTCTATTGAAAATTGAAAATAAGAAGATAATGCCCGCTAAAATTATTTAATGATGTCCTGGAAGAAGTAGAAAAACAATGAATAAAATGGCTATTGGTCAGTTGTTTTAAATAATAGAGGACATATCTACTTGGAAACAATACAAGTAGCTAACATGTCATTAGAATATATATAATACTATAAAAGCTTGGTGCACTACCCTGTTACAACATAAAATTATAGAAGTCAATAGCTATCACATAGATCACCAAAAATAAAAAAGAAATTATATGTGTTTAGAAAAAGGTAGAAACTGAAATGGAATGAATATTCCATACATTAAAATAACCCAAATAATAGGCCTTTCCCTGAAATTAATTCCATTATGAATGTGCAATACTGATCAAAAAAAAAAAAAAAAGAACACAATATGATTGAATACTTGCCTGAATGGACACTAAAAATGACTCTGAATAAAATTTTCATTCAAATCTACTCTATTACAATAAATCTAATCTATTTTTAAATTACACAAAGTTATTCCAAACTTCTTTTAGTAAAACAAACATATTTTTAAGAAATGTAGACTAGTTGTTCTACCATATATTTAAATAGGTTATTTCTTTATAAAAAGTAAAACAATGCCATACTGAAACAAAACCTAAGTCTGTTAAATCAGTGAAAATATTAGAAAATCTAGTTTTAGAGCATTTTGTTAAATATCAGTGTAAGAGGATATATACATACCCAAGCATCCATATACACACAGGGCTAAACACAACAGAACTAGAATATAACAGTACTTTAAAATAGATATTATTCTTGTATGTTATATATAATGTTATTGTGATGTTAAGGGAACTCATGAAACAGTATGCTTCATTATTTGTGTGTGTGAGGTCTTCAGATAATTTTAATATTCTTCTTTATACTCTTCTTTGTTTTTTATGCATTTATTTCAGAAAAATGAAATATTTAAAATAATTTGAAAAGTGAACTCAAAATATTGAAGAACATAATTATGCTTTAAATATTCCAAGTGTAGTTTTATTAATTATCTGAAAAAAAATAAAACTAGGAGATCCAATGATTTTGCACCTACATTAGAAAATACGCTTGCAGATTTCCTTGGTATAAGAGTGTTCAACATCTTATCTTTTTCCTTACTTATGTTCAATTCATATACATATATAGAAGAAAACAAAAAAGATGTCTGCAAAGTGAACAGTTTCCTAGGAAATAAAATAAATATAAATGTTCTGTATTGGAAATCATTCCACAAAGTAGCAGTTCTCAAAGTTTGGTGCAGAATCCTTTCAGAGAGACCCGAGGTCAAATGTATTTCCATAATAACACTAAAACGTTACTTTTTGTTTTCATCCTTATTCTCTCATAATTATCTCAAAGACATGACTTGTGATGTGGTAATTGCTTTTATAACTTACAGATTGTGTGTGGTATTTTCTATTGTTATTCTCATGTGTATTCTTGTTTCCTAAAATATTCTGAGGTAGCGATGGATGGATGGTGGACATAATTTCCAGAAATTAACTACAATTGCTTTCAGAGTTCCTACAGTGCTCTTACTATTTTTTATTATAACTCTATGATCTCTGTAATCTCATTATTATTGAACATATATATGTAACTATATATATAGTTAAGTATAACTATATATATAGTTAAAATATTGCATATATATATATAGTTTTGCAATATTTTTAAAAAAAATTTGGGAACTTTTATGTGTCTCTGGCTGTTACTGTTTTTAGAATTTTAGTTAGAATATATTTTCTTATAGTTAAGAATGAATATGTGGCATAAAAAGCAAGATTAAATGACCTGCTTTTTCTGATCATAGTCAGGAACACGACAGGGATGTCCACTCTCACCACTGCTATTCAACATAGTACTAGAAGTCCTAACCTCAGGAATCAGACAACAAAAAGGAATAAAAGGCATCAAAATTGGCAAAAAAGAAGTCAAACTCTCACTCTTCGCAGATGACATGATACTCTATATGGAAAACCCAAAAGACTCCACCCCAAAATTGCTAGATCTCATAAATCAAATTTGCAGAGTGTATTTTTCAGGTACATGGGCTCATTAATATACATAAATGCTTTGGCCAAGTACCTAAATCTACTCCAGAGTTGTCTGTGGCCCAAATTTTGGATTTTGGATGTTAGAGATTTAAAAATATTCATTTGAACAGCTTAGGTTACCTTAGAAAATTTCAGGATGTCTTCTATTTAGCATGAAATGAAAGCCACAAGATACAATATGAGAAAAGACTGGAATTGTCAGTATGACTCCAGAACTGGCTTTTCAAAAAAAAAAAAAAAAAAATACCATGTCTCAGAATTGATCAGCATGCAGTGCTGATTTAAAGGGAGTGATTAATAACTGTTTTTGTTTTTTTTTTTTTTTGGCGGGGGGGGGGGGGGGGCGCTCCTGGGTGGCTCAGTCAGTTACTGGAAATGAAGCATTCAACTCTTGATTTCGGCTCAGGTTATGATCTTGGGATTGTGAGAATGAGCCCCATGTCTGGCTCTGAACTCAGCTGAGAGTCTGCTTGAGATTCTCTCTCTCTCTCTCTCTCTCTCCCTCTGCCCCTCCCCACACACACTCTCATTCTCACTCTCCCTGTCTCTGTTTCCCTCTCTAAAATAAATAAGTAAATCTTAAAAAAGGACGGAAGGATGCCTGGGTGGCTCAGTCGGTTAAGCCTCTGCCTTCAGCGCAGGTCATGATATTGAGGTCCCAGGATCCAGCCCCGCATCAGGCTCCCAGCTCAGTGGGAAATCTACTTCTTTCTCTCCCTCTGCCTTTCCCCTCTCATGCTCTCTTTCTTTCTCTCAAATAAATAAACAAAATCTTAAAAATAAATAAATAAAATAAAATAAAAAGAATTGTTGTTGTTTCTAGCTAAATTACATTAGACCCAATGAAAACCAATAACATCATCCATTAAACATGCAGTGGTGGGCACCTGGGTGGCTCAGTTGGTTAAGCGACTGCCTTTGGCTCAGGTCATAATCCTGGAGTCCCAGGATCGAGTCCCGCATCGGGCTCCCTGCTCGGCGGGGAGTCTTCTTCTCCCTCTGACTCTCCTCCCTCTCATGCTCTCTGTCTCTCATTCTCTCTCTCTCAAATAAATAAATAAAATCTTAAAAAAAAAAAAATTCTTAAACATGCAGTGGTTACCAAGCAGACCTATGCTTGCCTATATAAACAACATAACATTTTGCAAATAGATTTTTATAATTGGCCAAAGAGGCTTTAAGGTGCTCTTATGGTAGACTGTGAATCTACCAACTTTCAGCCACGGTTTTCATGCTAAGCATGTAGGAGTTTTCAACAAATGTGTGTTGCATGAGTATATGAGGGGGAGTGGAGGGAGAGAGGGAGATAAAGTAGGGCAACAAATACCATATTAGGCTGTTCCACAATCCTGGGAAAGGAAGGTCCTGTTGGGTTGAAGACCTATAGAACTCAGAAAAATTTCCCAGGAGAACAGATTGGTATCAACGCTATATATCCCTTATCTAAGCTATTAAAGTTTGTTTCTGTGAGGTCCATACCAGTTCAGGGTGAAAACAATTATGTACTGATAAAACTAAGAGTTATTTTGAGCCCTCTGAAATTAGAATGAGTACCTAACCATGTTCTTCAAAAATGCTCTAGATAGCGTTGGTTTTTTTGGCCTATACAATTCACCACGAGAATCATTCTCCACAGGAGTTAGTTGCTTCAAATTGACCAACAGTATAAGAATAAATTCAGAGCTTATGCATGTGTTTACCATACTTATAAATAATAAGCGTGAACGAGATACCTAAGCACGAAATTCAGAGGTGGGCTTTTGCGTATAGCAGCATAGCAATCAAGCAACAAAAAGTTATTTGGTAGTTCAATGTTGATCATTATGCCCACCATATTAATGAAAAGATATTGAGTCAGTGTTTGTTTTCCACTTAAATTACCTGAATTACAAAACAGGGCTGTTTAAGATCATCAATAAAGAATTTATGCTATATTGTGCATGTTGCCTGGAAAATTACAGCTATGAAACATGTTGTCTAGGTTCTAACTAATATTTTTTAAAAAATATTTTCAAAGGCAGATATTTATATTTAGTAGCCAATCAATTTAATGCTATCTAAATTCAGAAATAATGCTTACAAATTCTCACACATATTGTAAGTGTCTAGCATGGTTTTGATCTTATTATTTTCATATATATATCCTAACTGAATATAAATACTAAATCAATATACATCAAGCTTCTTAGATTTTCCTAATTATATATACCTAACCATTTTAGAAACTATGTAGGTTAAAAATAATTGATGTTTTTACATCCACATAAACTAGAACTATGTAATATAGTTTATCATTTTAAATTACTTGTTTCCCGCGGTGCCTGGGTGGCTCAGTCGTTAAGCGTCTGCCTTTGGCTCAGGTCATGATCCCAGGGTCCTGGGATCGAGCCCTGCATCGGGCTCCCTGCTCGGCGGGAGGCCTGCTTCTCCCTCTCCCTCTCCCCCCGCTTGTGTTCCCTCTCTCGCTGTATCTCTCTCTGTCAAATAAATAAATAAATAAATAAATCTTAAAAAAAAAATAAATTACTTGTTTCCCATGGGCGCCTGGGGGGCTCAGTCAGTTAAGTGTTTGCCTTCAGCTCAGGTCATGATCCCAGGGTCCTAGGATAGAGCCCCACTTTGGGGAGGCTGCTTCTCCCTCTTCTGCTCTCCCTGCTTGTGCTCTCTCTCTGTCTGTCAAATAATAAATAAAACCTTAAAAAAATAAGCTACTTGTTTTCCAGTTTGTACTTCTTGAATATTAACTTTTTTTGTATGTATGTATGCAGCAAGTTCCAGATAACATTAGTTATGCTTAAGATAAATTCTAAATTCACTTTTTATATTCTGTAAAAGGCTTTATAAAATTATTAGGTATAATTGACAATTGAAAAGAGCCTGAAATAATAAGGCACTGATTAATATAAATTACCAATTTGAAATAAATAGCCAATTTGAATTTTAAAATAACATTTTGGGGCACCTGGATGGCTCAGTCAGTTAAGCATCTGCATTTGGCTCAGGTCATGATCCCAGGGTCCTGGGATCAAGCCCTGCATTGGGCTCCCTACTCAGCAGGGAGTCTGCTTCTCCCTCTGCCTCCTCCCCCCTGCTCATGCTCTGTCTCTGTCTCTCTCTCTCAAGTAAATAAATAAAATCTTTAAAAAAATAAAACAAAATAACATTTTGAATTAAAATTTTGTGCTTATTTCTATATGTACAAACTTCTATTTATACAAGAAACACAAATTCAGCCTCATACACATACAGATACATATACACAAACATACACATACTTATCTATTTCTAGATGACTTAACAAAGCTGGGTTTTATTATTGCTATTTTGCAGATAAATGAATGAAATTTAGATTTGTTAAACAAAGAAAAATATTTTTTTAATGTAGCAAACCATATATTTAAACCAAATTCTGTGTGCTGTGAACATCTGAATCTTTTCACTACCTCACCTGCCTCTTCTTAAAATCCTATCTGTGTGGTTAAATCTAAGAGGTAATATTTGATTTTGTTTCGGATTTGATTCAAACACTATTGGATCCTATTTCAATCTCAGAGACTGCAGTGTATTAGAATTTATTGCTCACATAAAAAGTATAGGAAATTACTTGAATAAAGATGAGGATCATGTTATTACAGTAATGGATATGTGTTTCTAATTCAAAATTTGATAATCTTTTTCAAATATACATGTTGGGGCTCTGTAATTAGCTTAATTTCACAAGAAAAATGACATACTTGATTTTTTTTCTAAATAAAGCAGTTAATTTAACTTTCCTGAACTTTTAAAAACTGATTAAAGTTATTTTTTACTTTTCTTAAGACACTTCTTGTTTTTTTTCTTCCTCTGTCCTACCCTTTCCTCCCCTCTTCCACTTTCTTCTCTTACTTTCTCCCCAGTTAGATATCAGCAAGAGACTTTTGATGTGCTTCTACATTTAAAATGTTTAGGAGCAATTCTAAGCTGTTACTGAGTGTTAATTTATACGATTGAATAGCTTCCAAATAGCCCAGCAGACATGACTGAATTTATTTCAGTATTGGGAGAAATTACATTTTTTGTCCTAAGACTCTAAAGAGGAATATAATGGTGAATAATTGAGTGCAGAACATGGTCTATAGTTAGTAAATCAATTTATGGACTGCTTCTTGTTCCCTAAATTGAATATGCAATGTAAATATAAAGTGTTTTTCTTAAAGGATTAAAATCAGAGGTTAAAAATTAATAGTCATGATTTAAAGTAAAACGTAGGAGGCATGTCAGCACTGTTCAAATCACTCAAATATATTTTAGTACTGTTTATTTCAAATTCATGACAGACAGAATATTATTAAAAATATCTTCAAATACTGCCCTACTTTCTGGAACCAACTAGCTTTAAAAAAATCAATGTTAGGCTATCTCTTCAGGGGGAAATATATATAATCTCCTCATTTTGAATAATTCTCTCTTTTCCCTTGGGTGGGAAGGTGGAATCAGTATATTGATTCACAAAGTTCTTCCTAATAAGCCAACTGTTTCCAGTATTGTTAGTGTGAAAAATACACTTGGTTATATGCTTAATATTTGTTTTCTTTCTTTCACAGAGAGCCACCTCCCCTCCCCCCATCCCTGTTTGTCCACATCCTTCACTCCATCCTCCCCAGGGGTAGGGATCAATTATCATTAGGTTAAAATAATCATGGTCATTCTTTTCCCAGTGCTAGAGATTCATTCAGGTATGAGCATTTACTGCCATTCTGACCAAAGGACACAAAATGGAAATCTTTAGGGAGATCTCTAGGAAAATTTTCCACTTTGGGACAA
The DNA here is from genome assembly GCF_011800145.1 of Mirounga leonina. Classification (NCBI taxonomy): domain Eukaryota; kingdom Metazoa; phylum Chordata; class Mammalia; order Carnivora; family Phocidae; genus Mirounga; species Mirounga leonina. Next base: position 19,410,185 of record NW_023270865.1, read on the forward strand.
AAGTCAAGCTGCTGAGGAAGAAAGGATAGAGGATGAAAAACTCCTGTGTAGTGGATGACTTTTATATGCCACCGAATTAACCTCTTCAAATAGACCTTCAGATTTTGAAGTGAGCTAATGAAGGTCTAACTACTCAAACCATTTGGAGTTGGGATATTGATACTAACATTCATTAGTATCTTAGTTGATAGTATTAGTCAGGAACTGTTATGTACAACTTGGGTCCATGTAGGACCATGTTGCTTAACTGTAATAAACTATCACATCCTCTTTTGAAATTATATTAAATTTTATATTAAATTAAGTTGAAACTTAAAGCAATGACATTTTTAAGATTTTTTTTAACTATATTTACTCCAGGGGTGCCTGGGTGGCTCAGTTGGTTAAGTGTGTGACTCTTGATTTTGGCTCAGGTCATGATCTCAAGGTCATGAAATAGAGCCCAGCATCTGGCTCCTCATTCTGAAGGCAGGCTGCTTGGGATTCTCTCTCTCTCTCTCTCTCTGTTCCCTCCCTCCTTCCCTGCATTCTTTCTCTTTCTCTCTCTCTTTCAAATAAATAAATAAATAAATAAATAAATAAATAAATAAATAAATAAATATTTTTAAAAAATAAACTGTATTTACTTCAGAGGCCAATGTCTTCTAATGAAAAAATTACTCTGGGAATTTTATTTATAAAGCTTATGGGTTTTGGTGATAACCCTTGATTATGAAGTAAAATTGTCAAGTTTGCTTTGTTTTGTCATTATTTGCTTAAAGTAATAAAGTAAAAAATATTTTACTTAATAATTGAGTCATAAAGCAACTCTTTTATTAGACTAAAATGATCTAAAATATCAGTGATTCTACAAAGAGTGCAACTGATGTACATCATGTGAGATGGGACTAAAGTGTAGCTTAGTAGTCCTTTTTATTAGTTTTTTCAGTTGTGCTTCTCTGATCAGGGACCATCAAATTGCTCCTGGGGTTTAGATCAATAAAAATCTTTGGGTGGCTATCACAAAAGTAAAGATGTAAAAAAGTATTTTTTTCTCTGAATTTATTTGTAGAACTATTTCTACTTTCCACGTGACTTTAGCTAAAGAAAACCAGCCTATAAAAATTGCTTTTTAATATTACAGAGTGAAATGCCACACTAAAAGGGCTACATTTCCAAAGATAGCCTCTGAAAATGACCTATGTTCTAGGGGCAAAATATAATCACCCTCTTTTCTTCAATGAAGAATTTTATTAATTCCCAAAGTTTTATAATCTTTATTTTCATATTACCCACTGTATTCATGGCTTTATTCTTAAAAATCAGGATGGTGTTCTGAAACTGATAGCTGACATTTACTTGAATGAGAAGAGGCATCATTTAGTGTGAACTTTCATTTTGATCTTTCCATACCCTGATTCCATTCCACACACTTTTTTCACACTTTTTTCATAGACTCACACAGTATTCCCTGAAAAAACTCATTTTTAAGTGACTCGTCTAAGAAATAAAGCTTATTTATACCCTGGGCATCCAGAATATAAACACTGTAATATTAACTTTTTTTTTTTTAATCTAACAGCAGGGTGATTATAACTAAAGATCCAGTGCATGCATTTAGACCCTGTGACATTCTGCACTTATGAGATGTAGCTTAATATGAATGAAATTTGTGAAGCCTGAAGGTTAAATTGACATTTAGGTGCATGATACAGTCTATGATTGCTATATTCACATGATAAAAAGATGAAGTAAATAATGGTTTTAAAAAAGGATGGTCAAGCTCTTTATAGTTTCTTCCACTATACTTTAATATGTATAATACCCTTCTGTTTTTCCATTTGGACATAAAGTCAATAAGTATATAACTACTACTAATATAATAATTTTCCATAGCAGAAATCTATAATTCAACAACTGACTCATCTATTTCGAGGAATAACTGGCAGACTCTGAAGCCCTGGACAGAATATCTGTGACTTTAATTAGGCACCTGACTGAAGGAATTTAATGAGGTTGCCAAAGTTTTTTGGATTCAGTAAGTTTAAAATGTAGATATCTAACTTTTCTTAAGTCTCCACTTTTGACACACAAAATTACAAATTATTGTTATATAACTTCTTATTCTTGTGGCAAAAGATTTGTATATCAAGAATTTAAAGATTGGAAGCTCAGGGATAATTTTAGGCTATATCTTACATTGTTACTGAATTTCTGCTTCTTTTTGTTGTGATAGCTACTTTCAGTTTATTTATTTTCACACATTTATTTTTATATGTACTATTCACTGAATGAAGACACTTATTAGAGTTAAGATGAGGTAAAAATATGATTTATATTTGTAATAGTTAAACACAGAGGAAAAAATACTATAAATATAGACAATATTATCACAACATAATGATAGACATAGGGAAGAAAGTATCCTAACCTACACTTCAACATAGGTCTAATTATCATTATAGTCATTATTATAATGCCCACTTTTCATTGTGTAAAATAACCTTTCACAACTTAAATGTGTAAAATAATTCAAATTAGTTATTTGCTCTATGCCAAATGCTGAATTACTTTCAGTATGAATCACAATAGAGTTCCAGAGGCTCTTCCTCTGTTCTGGGTGTCCAGTTTGAAACTCTTCATAAATGAGTGGATACATTCATTTTAAGATACACCCTTGCAACTCCTTAAAGTCCAAAAGTTTGGTGAAAGTCATGAATTATTTGTTTCCATAATTCTCTTAAAAAGGCAACTTTCCTCAGTCCCTAAATCATGTCCTGGGAATTATGTTTCTTATATTTCCAACACTCTCACATTCTGCCATCTCTCACGTTCTGCCTTTAGCCATCTCAGTCCTTATGAGGGCAGGAATATCATCCTTATTATTCACTATTGTTCCTCATTATAAAAAACCTCATGTATCATGGATTTTCAATGACTGTATGTTGAATAAATTACGTATTAGGAAACTGGAGAATGTGTTAATGGTATTCCATATTAGGCATAACCTTTGGAAAGATGTATATTCATATTCCCCAATATTTATGACCTAAAATATTTGTCCTATAGTCCATAGTTATTCAAATTCTATAGGTTTAATGGTTTACTTAAAACTTGATTTAATTACAGTCATTTTGATTATATGATTATAATTTGCAATTATTCAAACGTTTTTGAATAAAGGTTTCCAGATGTTGACTCTTATAGGGTATTTTACAGCATTTTTTATCCTCATTCCTGTCCCTTTAAATGTATTTTGTACACGTTAAAACTTTAACTGGTATATTTTAGAAATATTAAAAGAGCAATATACAATGAAATAGTTAAAAAATGGTTTGTAGTTACCCCATGGCCCAAATTATGTTTATTTTATTTTATTTTTTAAATCCAACTTTGTTTTCTTTTTTTATTTCAATTTTTTTAAAGACTTTATTTACTTATTTATTTGACAGAGAGAGAGAGAGCACAAGCAGGAGGAGCAGCAGAAGGAGAGGGAGAAACGATGTAGGGCACGATCCCAGGGTCCTGGGATCATGAACTGAGCCACAGACAGATGCTTAACCAACTGAGCCACCCAGGCACCCTTATTTCAATTTTTTAATTTAAATTCTAGTTAGTTAACATATATGGTAAAATTGGTTTCAGGTATAGAATTTAGTGATTCCCAAATTACATTTAAATGAAAACTATAACACTAGAAAATATGACACCCCTAATCTCTACTTTATGGCTTTACTGGAAAAACAGAATACCTAATTGAGGTATTTTTAAACAAGGAGAATGATATGCTTCAACATATTTTATTCAGTGGAGTGAGTGCTTCAAGTCAATTCTTATATGAATATATAAATCCATTCTCATTTTTTTACTGTTTTGGAATGTTTTTTACTGTTTTCCACATTATATTGGAAATATTATCATAATCTTCCAAGTTTATCCTGACTTAGTGAATGAGTTTTGTTCAGCCACTTTTAATGTTGACTAAATCTCTTGTTGTGGAGTAGAAATCTCAGTCTTGATAAAGTGAGCTTACAAAGAAACAATGAACATTACAGACATATGTTGAGCCAACTATTCCACTCACACTAAACCAAAAGTCTATGTTTTCTATATTAATTATGGCTCATGGTAGTGTTTTTAAGAACAGAACATTTATTAAATAGAATCCTGATTAAGACAAGTATTCACCATACAATATTTTAATTAATGATTTTTATAAAATTGGAGAATTTTATTTCTTACAGTTTGTAAAAATGACCTTAAGAGCCATAAGTAAAGTTTTCAAACAGAACTCTATTAAAAAAAAATTCAATTGATACCACAGTTACAGATAACTATCTGAAGTAATATATCAAGAAACATGATAAATAGCAATGCATTATATTGAGGAAGTTGTCTTATGGTCTGTCACAGAGGTCATTCTTTGCCTCCATCTGATTTAATATCCTGTTTAGCATTTTAATTAAGAATTTTAGAAGAGCAAGTAAATGGAATATTAATAAGGTTCTCCTATGATACAAAATAGAGAGGTGTTACAAACTATATCAAAAACAGAGAAATAATACAAACAGACATGATGAGGTTAGTAGAAGGGATAGTATAGAACAAAATGAAGTTCATTTGTAGAAAAGATGAGTTAATGTGTAATTTACAATTGGGCATGTAAGTTTTTCAAAAAACAAAAAAAGTTTAGATGAAGAACATGAACAAAGGGAAAAGACTGCATGGGAAATGCTTGGACATATTGTAATACTGTACAGTATACAAAGATGTTACTTGGATTCAACTATAGAAATTAAGATCTAAAGTAATGAATGCAATACTAAGTCCAACCCAACATTTGCAAGAGTTTAAGATCCACATATATTTGTTAAATAATTAAAATATATAAGCAAGATAAGACATTAAATAATGTTTAATTCCCCAACTTTGAAAATATATCTTTATAGTCACTTTAAAAGTCAGGTATGAGTGTTTAATTCTCACTTTTAAAAATTGTCTTGGAATATGATGGTATGAGGAGAGTCAGCAGCCCAAGCCCCAGAGCCTCTAACTCTATACTGTACAAAAAGGAGCCTTGAGCACACCTTTTTGGATATCCCCAAACACGTATTCTAGCACTTTCCAAAATAGCAGCTGCATGACCTTCTCTCAGGCCTAGGGATGAACCCACCAGTAACATGATCCTTCCTCAGAACAACATAGCTTAGGACAAAGTCAACTCCAGCCATACATCAGCTCAGTGTAGTGTTAAGAAGAATAGAGAGCCCAGAAGTGGACCCTCAACTCTATGGTCAACTAATCTTCAACAAAGCAGGAAAGAATGTCCAGTGGAAAAAAGACAGTCTCTTCAACAAATGGTGTTGGGAAAATTGGACAGCCACATGCAGAAGAATGAAACTGGGCCATTTCCTTACACCACACACAAAAATAGACTCAAAATGGTTAAAAGACCTACATGTGAGACAGGAGTTCATCAAAATCCTAAAGGAGAACACAGGCAGCAACCTCTTCGACCTCAGCCACAGCTACTTCTTCCTAGAAACATCGCCAAAGGCAAGGGAAACAAGGGCAAAAATAAACTATTGGGACTTCATGAAGATAAAAAGCTTTTGTACAGCAAAGGAAACAGTCAACAAAACCAAAAGACAACCGACAGAATGGGAGAAGATATTTGCAAATGCTGTATCAGATAAAGGGCTAGTATCCAAAATCTATAAATAACTTATCAAACTCAACACCCAAAGAATGAATAATTCAATCAAGAAATGGGCAGAAGACATGAACAGACATTTTTCCAAAGAAGACATCCAACTGGCCGACACATGAAAAAGTGCTCAACATCGCTCGGCATCAGGGAAATCCAAATCAAAACCTCAATGAGATACCACCTCACACCAGTCAGAATGGCTAAAATTAACAAGTGAGGAAACAACAGATGTTGGCGGGGATGCAGAGAAAGGGGAACCCTCCTACACTGTTGGTGGGAATGCAAACTGGTACAGTTACTCTGGAAAACAGTATGGAGGTTCCTCAAAAAGTTGAAAATAGAGCTACCCTACGATCCAGCAATTGCACTACTGGGTATTTACCCCAAATATACAAATGTAGTGATCCGAAGGGCTACGTGCACCACAATGTTTATAGCAGCAATGTCCACAGTAGCTAAACTATGGAAAGAGCCAAGATGTCCATCAACAGATGAATGGATAAAGAAGATGTGGTGTATATATATACAATGGAATATTATGCAGCCATCAAAAAAACAAAATCTTGCCATTTGCGACGACATGGATGGAGCTAGAGGGTATTATGCTAAGCGAAATAAGTCAGTCAGAGAAAGACATGTATCATATGATCTCACTAATATGAGGGATTCTTAATCTCAGGAAACAAACTGAGGGTTGCTGGAGTGGTGGGGGGTGGGAGGGATGGAGTGGCTGGGTGATGGGCATTGGGGAGGATATGTGCTGTGGTGAGTGCTGTGAATTATGTAAGACTGATGAATCACAGACCTGTACCTCTGAAAGAAATAATACGTTATATGTTAAAAAAAAAAAAAAGAAGAAGAAGAAGAAGATAGTAGGAAGTGAAAAATGAAGGGGGGGAAATCAGAGGGGGAGATGAACCGTAAGAGACTATGGACTCTGAGAAACAAACTGAGGGTTCGGTGGGGGGAGGGGTTAGCCTGGTGATGGATATTAAAGAGGGCACATATTGAATGGAGCACTGGGTGTTATTCGCAAACAATGAACCATGGAACACTACATCAAAAACTAATGATGTTATGTATGGTGATTAACATAACATAATAAAATAAAATTTAAAAAAACAAGGATAAAAATTGTCAAATACATAACTGTCAACATTAAAAAAAAAAAAAAAAAGAAGTCCAATGTCCTGAGAACTGAACCATAGTCTACAGAAGTAACATAAGATCAGGTGTATAAGAACGCTTGGTCCTATAAATGCCTTAACCAATGGTAAGAGATACAGGTGGAAAAGGGCCAGAATATAATTCTATATTAGGGCCGAGCAAATTATCTCTCTTTCCAGCATTTGAAAATCATACCATGTGATACAATAAAATATATAAGACACCATTACTGCATCATTAAACTACTCAGTTGATTGAAAACAAGATATTAAGAATTATAGAGTGACAGATTCTGTAGGACTGTATATCTATAATGCAATGGCAGGAACAGATATCTTTAATGGATTATAATTGAGAAAGCTGAAAATCTGTGGTTCTAATGTAATAGCTCATGGTCACAATGTCCAGGTAAGCTTCCCTGGAAGCAAAGTTTAACACAGGGACTTAGGAGCACATGGTTTGTTGAAGGAATTCTCTATTAATCTTAGGAAAAAAGGAATGAAATGAGCAGAATAGGGCAGGAGTTTGAACTAATCAGGAATGAGATAAAGCTGGAAATTTTGCAAGAGGTCTGATTTTCCATGAGACATTCCAGAGTATGAATGATCCCACAAATTGGTTTTAGCTTGAGGCAAGAAGATGGACTTAAGGATCCCTGTCAACCAATGACTGACTGTAGGTTTCCCCCTGCAGTGAGCATTACCTATATTTGGATAACAGTAAATCTTTGAAAGAAGAGGAAGCTGTGAACCATTAAAAGCTAACTCTCAAGGCAGCTGGGATACACTGTCCTAGTAAAAGGTATCCAAATGGGATACCATTAGTCTCCACCATGGTCTACTCACTGTACTACTCAGATCTCCTTAATTCTCATATTTGATTCATTGCATCTAAACCAATGGTTGGATCACAATTTCTAGGAAAATTTACAATAGAAGAGAGTGCTGTGAATGGCAACACACTGCTACAGTTGGTTTAAGGATGCAAATGATAATCATCGACTTCTTTTGTTACCCAATCAAGGCTCCTCTTACCCTTAATAAGCACTTCTACAGGGCTGTGTGGTTGTCTGGTTGGGACTCTGATCCCTAAACGTTCTGAGACCTAGTTACTGGATATTTATCAGGTTGTATCTCTTTACTGACTCATTTACAGTTAAAACTACACAGAGGAACACCAAGAAATAACCAGAGGATCTCCTGATTACCAAGTACATTCTGATTTGTCCTTCCTTTGGAATAGCAGGTTTCATGATGATCAGTTAACTGCCTTTACTAGTATGGTGACTTCCTTCTGCACCTAATGATCAATTGCCACAAAGAGCCCAAAGTCACCAGGCAGAAGGTATAGCTTGAAGTCTAGTGATAGTTGTAGTGCATCTTCTTGTGGAAGTGGAATCACCATTGTCTTTCAGTAACAAGCTTGCTTAGGACTATAGCGCATAAGCAGTCTGTGATGTGCACATACCTACCAAGCTAATCCATCCATGTAGTAACTTTGGTCTTTTTCTTTCTCCATCAGCTAGGTATAGAAAATATCAATAAGGCCATCGACTTTTGTCATTTGACAAAAAAGCATGGAAGATGACATGGGAGCTTGTTCATCTGTTTGCAGCTTACATGAGCTCTCAGGACCCCCTAAGCTGAGTTTTAGATTGACCACTTCTATTCTACAATGAATGCCTTCTGGGCTCACCTGAACTTAGACTTAGTTGTCAGTCCTGGGTTGGTGGTAAATTGATGTAAAATTTCTAGGAGGGACCAGTAACATATGAGAGGTGCTTTCCAAATGATGTATAATTATATGCACATGCTGAAAGTGTTAGGTTCTTGTCCTAACTCTAAGGATCAGTGTGCAAATCTCTTGTTAGGCCTTGTTAACTGATTTTACCAGCTTCACTTCTTAGCACGGATGCCTCTAATACCATGGGATTAATTTATTCACATGACTCAAGTGGCAAGGCTGTTTGCACTGTAGTGTTGACTTACAGCAAAGACCTTAATGCTCAGGGCCACATTCAAAATAAGCAATTTTCCATGCAACCTTTTAAATGGATTATTAGTTTCAGAGCTTTCTTCCAAGCATTAAATATACTGTCTGTAAACCTCAAAAAAGTGTACCATGTGTTGTGTTTTCTTCTAAGTAGTAGTAAGTACAAATTGTCCTATCTTGTGTTTAACTTTGCAAGGGATATCCCAATGTGCGACAAAAATATTAAAACCCCTAAAGTAATCATATCTGTGTCAGGTCCCTTAGTATTTTTATGGTTAATATTATACCAGACCTACAACACTTGGATATTCTGCAGAACATCACATTGGTCTTCTATCTTGATAACATAATGTATTTAAACTTGATTAGAGGCAGTGGAAAGTACTTTGGATGCTTTGGTAAGACACACACATACACACACACACATCAGCATAATCTCCTGGACAAGACAGGTCTTAGTTAATTGTAAATCAGTAGGAGTTAGTAACTTTTCTGGTGAAGGGTACACCTGTGAGATTTCATTAGCTATCAGTCACAACAAGGAGCTGGAGGATGGGTGTCCTGGACTAATAAAGGGGAACTATGTTGTCAATAGTACATACTCCTCCTAGGTAAATAATTAGGGATCCCAAGCTGGACTCTAATTATTCTTTCTCAAGCATGTGATGTGTGTTTGTGTGTGTGTTTGCCTGTCTTCTGGGCATATATTAAAGATTTTGTTCATTTCATGTGCCAATAAAATTAAATAAGAGTGAGTTAGGTAAAAAATGGCAGGGTTTTATTTTTTGTATGTTTACTTTTTCTCTCTTCATGTAAAAGATGTCTGGGGGATGCCTGACAGGACTGGTGTGATATCTTCCTGGAACCAGGCTTCCCTGGCATATCAGGCTACAAAATGCTGTTGAGTCTGATCATCCTTTTAGAACTTTTATGTTAGTCCTTCCCACAACTTCTTCATATGATGTCAGAACTCTGTTTCCTGGTCACTCTAGCTTGAAAAATTTCTATATATATATATAGAATATATATTCTAAGCTCTTCAACTATAAGTGACTAATTAACATTTTGTGTAAAATTTTACAGAAAAAATACTTTTTCAGCTGATACATAAAGAGAACCAATTAAATGTGTGTATATATATATATATATATATATATATATATCTGGTCTGTACATTGCCATATATATATATATATATATATATACACACACACACATTAGGCCTGAACATTGCCACAGTCAACAGATGTAGAATGAAGTCAATAAAAGGAGAATGACTGCATTAGACAGGCAATTAGCTATCATTTAAAAACTCATGTGTATATATATGATTGCATAGCTCAAAGGCATAATTTTACATATATAAACAAAAAAATACAAACAAACACTAAGAAGTTTTTTAATTTATTTTAAAGATTTTATTTATTTGACAGAGAGAGACACAGCGAGAGAGGAAACACAAGCAGGGGGAGAAGAAGAGGGAGAAGCAGGCTTCCTGCTGAGCAGGGAGCCCAATGCAGGGCTCGATCCCAGGACCCTGGGATCATGACCTGAGCCAAACGCAGACGCTTAACCATCTGAGCCACCCAGGTGCCCCTTAAGTTTATTCCTTATTTGTTCATTTATTTTGGTGCAAAAAACCCTAAATATATTCCACCAAAAAACTATTAGAAGTAAAAACTGAACATGCTCTTGTCATATGATTGAGAGATCACGCTCTTTGATATGCACCCAAACAAGTTGAAAAGTTATCTCCAAACAAAACCTGCACATGTATGTTAATAGTAGCTTTGTTCATAATTGCCAAAACTTGGAAGCAATCAAAATGTCCTTCAGTAGATGAAATGATAAATAAACTATGGTAGGTCCAGAGAATAGGATATTATTTAGCACCAAAAAAGTAATAAACAAACAAACAAACAAACAAATAAATAAATAAGAGCTATCAGGCCATGAAAAGACATGGATAAATCTTAAATGCATAATACTAGATATAAGAAGCCACGCTGAAAAGGCTATGTACTGTATGATTACAACAATATGACATTCAGGAAAAGGCAAAACTATGGAGACAGTAAAAAGATCAGTGGTTGGCAAGCATTGGGGAGGAGGAGGGATGAATAGGCAGAGCACAGAGGATTTTTAGGACAGTGCTGCTATAATGATGGACACAGGCCATTGTATATTTGCCCAGATCCATAGAATGTGTAACACCAAGAGTAGACCTAAAGGTAAACTATGGATTTTGGGTGATTATGATGTGTCAATATAGCTTATCAATTGTAAAACATGTACTATTCTGGTAACTGATGCTGATAATGGGGAGACTATGCATGTGTTGGGGTAGGAGGTATATGGGAAACTCTATCTTTTCCTAAATTTGGCTGCAAACCTAAAACTACTTTAAAAAAAGATAGTCTTAATAAAAAAGCATTACAAGCCTAAAGGTAAATTTATTTTTTGAAATAGTGCAAAAATATTTATAAATATTAGAAACCAAGAAGGCAGGGCATGCCTTGTATTGCAGAGAAAATGGTAAAATGAAATGTTACCCTTGTGCCTGGTTAGACGATCATATGATTTTTTATTTATCAGATTGAAAAAGTATCCAGCAAAGTTTACTTCAGTTTTAAATATCAATTATTAATTGATAATATGTACTTACACACGATAACTTCTATATACAATTAATTAAAATATGCTTATAATTTCCTGTAACAGCCAAGCTGTTATTAAAATCATGTTCAGGGATACATGTAGGTATAAACTTTTTTAAAAATTAGAATAAGTGTTTCTTTTCAGGATATGTGATTATTTACAAAATAGATAAATGTAAAATATTTTCAAATATAAGGATATATTTTTAGATTCAGTTTACTGTAATGTAAGAAAGAATTTCTCTATACTAATAAACTTTAAAATAAAAAATATAAAAATTTATGCCTATGAATACATTTTTACTAAGCTCTTCACATATAAATGACTAATTAACATTTTGTGTAAAATTTTACAGAAAAAATACTTTTTCAGCTGATACATAAAGAGAACCAATTAAATTAAAAGCAGACATGTATATCATTAAAACTATTGTAATAATATTTGGCTTTTTGGTAGCATTTCTGTTAGGTCTTGTTTTAACTTAAATGATCTTGCTTTCAAATGCCTGATCATTCCAACTTTCATTACAGATTATAAAACTCATTTATAGCAGAAATTTATTATCTTTATAAAATATCAAATAATGAAAAATAATGCAGAATTGATTTTGCTTTTACTTCAAAAATTAATTTGATGAATGAATCATATAAATTGAAATAAATTAAAATATTTCAATTTATATATAATTGTATTATATATTATGTACATTATATATAACCATATATTTTCATCCTTTAAAACAAATTTAAAAAACACAAACTATTTCAAAATTCCAAACTCACATAGTATTAAATTAAAAAGAAGATGGATCTTTCATTTTTCTTAATTTTTACTTTTGTTGTAGTTCTTGTTTGGTCTTTATTCAGTTACTTATTTTTAAAGATATATATATGTAAATATATATGTATTATCTATCTATCTGATTAAAATTTTATTGTGAGAAGCACATTTAAAATGAAATCTATCCACTTAACAAAATTTTAAGCATACAAGCATTATCACTGGCTATAGATACAATGTTGTACAGCAGATCTCTAGAGCTTATTTATCTTTCTTAATAAAAAATCTGTACGTGTTGAGTAATAACTTCCCATTTTCTCCTCCCTCCCCTTGTCCCAGCCTCTGGTAACCACAATTTCAGTTTTTTATTTTATGACTTTGACTATTTCAGATACCTCATGCAAGTGGAATTAGGCAGTACAAGCCTGTGTCTGGCCTATTTCACTTAGCATTATATTTTCAAGGATGTTTGGTCTTTCTTTTTGAAGAATCTCACCTTAAATTATACATCTATACATATTTTCTATTTGAAGTTAAGTGTGGGAGAGGCTACTATTTTAAGCAATAAAATAAAATAATAAAATAAAATAATGAGATTGTGACTGTTTTGAAGGAAATACTACTGTATTTTGGATGTAAAAAATTATTTGGAACACAATGAAATAGATATAATGAGAAACAAAAATATTTTTTATGCAGTAACTATTGGTATCTATTTTATTTTGCTTGCATTTTTAGAAGAAAGCACAAGAATGCCACAAACTTAAAGAAATTAATGACTGTCAAAAACTTTGCATTTAGGAGTCTTAATTTATATCTTGCTTCTCTTTCATTTAAGATTTTTGACTTTTGTAAGTTACTTAGTTTCTCAGTGTCTCTGTTTTCCTTCTTATATAATAGATCTAATTATACATTTATTAACAGCAATCAGGATTGTTGTAAAAATTGCATGAAACCATTTATGTATTTGGAACTCTCATGTAAATATATATTTATTAAGAACTTTTTATTTAATTGAATTCCTGGCTTCTATTAATTTTTAAGAATTGACTTAGGAAAGAGGAACTAAGACAGGTGGAATCAATGTGGAATCAATGGTCTATTCAATAAAACAATAAAATAAAGTAAAAGAATGAATGGGTGGGAAAGAGCCAGGGCTTAGATGCTAGAAAGACACACAGAGTAAAAAGAAAGAAAAGAGCTATAAGAAATTTTTGCAGGCAATGATTCTCATCCTGTAAAACTTTATTTCTCTATATTACTTTGAAAAGAATTCTCCTCTATGCCCTTGTTGCCCCCATTTCTGTTCAAACTCATTTTCCCTTACAGCCACTGCTTTCCCTGAGATTCCACCTGCCATCTCTCTCTGAAAGAAGTATTGATTGAGTGATAAAGCAAATCCAGTTACATGGCTGTAGTGATCTCATTTCACAAAAGAGTCTGGAGAAAGAAATGTATCCTTAGAGTAAACTTCAGATCACTTAAGAATTTTGAAATCCTGAAATGCCAACCAAAAGAACATTTCCAGGGGAAAGGAATAGCTAAAAAGGGTATGAGTCAGAATAATGTCGGAAGCCAGAAAAAGCAAAATACTCAGCCCTGGAAGAAAGAATGGATGAAGAGAAAGAGTAACTAGTGTTTTTAAACTTCCTCTGCATGTTTCCAGTGTTAGGAACAAGGCATGCAATAGGATTCAAGATATTTATAAAAGTGAAACCATGACACAATTTGTTTACCCTTTTCTTGTTCCTTTTTTTTTTTTAAGATTTTATTTATTTATTTGTCAGAGAGAGAGAGCACAAGCGGGGAGAGTGGCAGACAGAGGGAGAAGCAGACTCCCCAGTGAGCAAGGAGCCTGATGTGGGACTCAATTCCAGGACCCTGGGATCATGACCTGAGCTGAAGGCAGATGCTTAACCAACTGAGCCACCCAGGCACCCCTCTTCCTTCCTTCTTATCTTTGTCTTCTCAGTTCAAGCCTTTCAGCTAATTTATTTCTTTTTGTTGTTGTTTGTTTTTTCTAAAATCTTCTTAGCAATATTTACAATGCTTAAACATGCAGATTTCTTATTTAATTTTTATTTAAATTTGAGTTAGTTAACATACAGTGCAATATTGGTTTCAGGAGTAGAATTCAGTGATTCATCACTTATACATGTAACACCCAGTGCTCATTACAAAAAGTGCCTTCCTTAATACCCATCACACATCCAGCCCATCCCCCCCCACCCTCCCTCCATCAACCTTCAGTTGTTCTCTACCGTTAAGAGTCTCTTACGGTTTGTTTCTCTCTCTCTCTCTCTTTTTCTTTTTTTTCTTCCTTCCCCTATGTTCATCTGTTTTGTTTCTTAAATTCCACATGTGAGTCAAATCATATGGTATTTGTCTTTCGGACCGATTTATTTCGCTTAGCGGAATACACTCTAGCTCCATCATGTAATTTCAAATGACAAGACATCATTATTTTTGATGGGTTAGTAATATTCCATTGTGTATATATATACCACTTCTTCTTTATCCATTCATCAGTTGATGAACATTAGGGCTCTTTCCATATTTTGGCTATTGTTGATAATGCTGCTATAAACATTGGGGTGCATGTACCCCTTTGAATCTGTGTGTTTGTATCCGTTGGGTAAATACTTATTAGTGCAATTGCTGGATTGTAGGGTGCTTTTATTTTTAACTTTTTGAGGAACCTCCATACTGTTCTCCAGAGCGGCTGCACCAGTTTGCATTCCAATTAACAGCATAAAAGGGTTCCTCTTTCTCCATATCCTCACCCAACACCTATTGTTTCTGGTGTTGTTAATTTTAGCCATTCTGACAGGTGTGAAGTGGTATCTCATTTTGGCTTTGATTTGTATTTTCCTGATGATGAGTGACGTTGAGCATCTCTTAATGTGTCTGTTAGACATCCGGATGTCTTCTTTGGAAAAGTGCCTATTTATGTCTTCTGCCCATTTCCTAACTGGATTATTTGTTTTTGGGGGGTGTTGAGTTTGATAAGTTCTTCATAGATTTTTTGATACAAACCGTTATCAGATATGTCATTTGCAAATATCTTCTCCCATTCTGTAGGCTGCCTTTTAGTTCTGTTGTTTCCTTCACTGTGTTGAAGCTTTTTCTCTTGATGAAGTCCCAATAGCTCATTTTTGCTTTGTTTCCCTTCCCTCTGGTGACTGTCTAGTGAAAAGTTGCTACAGCCAATGTCAAAGAGGTTGCTGCCTGTGTTCTCCTCTACAGTTTTAATGGGTTCCTGTCTTATGTTTAGGTCTCATCCATTTTGAATTTACTTTTGTGTATGGTGTAAGAAAGTGGTCCAGTTTTATTCTTTTGCATGCTGCTGTCTAGTTTTACCAACACCATTTGTTGAAGAGACTTTTTTTTCCCCCCATTGGATATCGTTTCCTGCTTTGTAGAAGATTAGTTGACCATATTAGTTGTGCATTCATTTCTGGGTTTTCTATTCTATTCCATTGATCCATATATCTGTTTTTGTGCCAGTACCATACTGTTTTGATGACTATAGTTTGGTAATATGGCTTGAAATCTGGAATCATGATGCCTCCAGTTTTGTTTTTTAGGATCTTTCATGGTTCCATACAAAGTTTAGGATTGTGCCAGTTCTATGAAAAAAGCTGGTAGTATTTTGATAGGGATTGCATTAATTGTGCAGACTGCTTCAGGTAGCATAGACATTTTAACCATATTTGTTCTTCCAATCCATAAGCATGGGATGTTTTTCCATTTCTTTGTATCATCTTCAATTTCTTTCATAAGTGTTCTATAGTTTTCAGAGTACAGATCTTTTACCTTTTGGTTAGGCTTATTCCTAGATATCTTATTGTTTTTGGTGGAACTGCAAATGGGATCAATTCCTTGATTTCTTTTTCTGCTACTTTGTTATTGGTGTATAGAAATGCAACAGATTTCTATATATTGATTTTATATCTTGTGACTTTGCTGAATTCATATATCAGTTTTAGCATTTTTTTGGTGGAGTCTTTCAGGTTTTCTACATAGAATTTCATATCATTTGCAAATAATGAGAGTTTGACTTCTTTCTTGCCGATTTGGATGCTTTTTGTATCTTTTTGTTGTGTGATTGCTGAGGCTAAGACTTTCAGTACTATGTTAAAGAGTAATGGTGAGAGTGGACATCTTTATCTTGTTCCTGATTGTAGGGGAAAGGCTCTAGGTGTTTCCCCATTGAGTATGATATTAGCTGTCAGTCTTTTGTATATGGCCTTTATGATATTGAGATATGTTCCATCAATCCCTACTTTGTTGAGGGTTTTTATCAAGAATGGATGCCGTACTTTGTGAAATGCTTTTTCTGTATCTATTGAGAGGATCATATCATTGTTATCCTTCCTTTAATTACTATTATGTATCACATTGATTGATTTGCAAATATTGAACCAGCACCGTAATAAATCCCACTTTATCAAGGTTAATAATTCTTTTAATGTACTGTTGAATTCAATTTGCTAATATTTTGTTGAGAATTTTTGCATCCATGTTCACTGGGGATATTGGCCTATAATTCTCCTTTTTAGTAGTCTTTCTCTGGTTTTGCAATCAAGATAATGCTGGCCTGGTAGGATGAGTTTGGAAGTTACTCTTCCATTTCTATTTTTTGGAGCAGTTTGAGAAAAAAATAAGTATTAACTCTTCTTTAAACATCGGTAGGGAGTGCCTGAGTGGTTCAGTCAGTTATATGTCTGCCTTCAGCTCAGGTCATGATCCCAGAGTCTTGGGATGGAGCCCTGCATCAGGCTCCCTGCTCAGTGGGGAGCCTGCTTCTCCCTCTCTCTCTGCTGCCCCTGCTGTGCTTTCTCTCACTCTCTCTCCCACTCTCTGTCAAATAAATAAGTAAAATCTTTAAATTTTTTTTAAAAATAAAAATAAATGTCTGGTAGAATGCCCCTGGGAAGCCATCTAGCCCTGGACTTTTGTTTGTTGGGAGATTTTTGATTACTAATTCAATTTCTTTGCTAGTTATGGATCTGTTCAAATTTTCTATTTCTTCTTGTTTCAGTTTTGGTAATTTGTATGTTTCTAGGAATTTTTTTAATTTCTCCAGATTACCCAGTTTGTTGGCATATAACTTTTCATAATATTCTTTCATAATTATTTGTATTTCTGTGGTGTTAGTTGTAATCTCTCCTTTTCCATTTGTGATTTTATTTATTTGGGTCTTTTCTTTTTTGATAAGTCTGGCTAGAGGTTTATCAATTTTATTGATTTGTTCAAAGAACCAGCTCTTAGTTTCATTGATCTGTTCTACTGTTTTGTTTTGTTTTTTTTCTATATCCAATTTTTTCTGCTCTAATCTTTATTATTTCCTTTCTTCTGCTGGCTTTAGGCTTTATTTGCTCTTCCTTTTCTAGCTCCTAGGTATAAGGTTAGTTGTGTATTTGGGAGTTTTCTTGCTTCTTGTAAGGAGGAAGTAGGCCTGTATCACAATATACTTCCCTCTTAGGACTGCCTTTGCTGCATCCCATAGTTTTGGACTGTTTTGGAGTTTCTTTATCTTCGTTATCAATCGTTTTATATATTTGGGTGCTCCCAATTTGGGGGCATAAATATTTATAGTTGTTAGATGTTCTTTTTTTAAAGATTTTATTTATTTATTTGACAGAGACAGAGATAGTGAGAGCAGGAACACAAGCAAGGGGAGTGGGAGAGGGAGAATCAGGCTTCCTGCTGGGCAGGGAGCCCGATGTGGGACTCAATCCCAGGACCCCAGGATCATGACCTGAGCCAAAGGCAGACGCTTAACGACTGAGCCATCCAGGCGCCCAGTTGTTAGATGTTCTTGGTGGATAAACCCCTTAATTATGATATAATGTCCTTCTCTTGTTACAATCTTTGTTCTAAAAAATCTAGTTTATCTGATATAAGTATGGCTACTCTAGCTTTCTTTTGACATGCATTAGTATGAGGGATGGTTCTCCATCCCTCACTTTCCATATGCAGGTGTCTTTAGGTCTAAAATGAGTCTCTTGTAGGCAGCATATAGATGATATCCTATGTCTTTTGATTGGAGCATTTAGTCCATGCACATTTGAAGGGTTATTGAAAGGCATGAATTTAGTGCCATTGTATTACCTGTAAAGTTGGTGTTTCTGTTGATGTTCTCTGTTCCTTTCTATTCTTTGTTGCTTTTCATCTTTTTTTCCCCACACAAAGAGTCCACTTTAATATTTCTTGCAGGGTTGGTTTAGTGGTCAGGAACTCCTTTATTTTTTTGTTTGTTTGGGTAACTCTTTATCTTTCCTTCTATTCTGAATGATAGCCTTGCTGGGTAAAGTATTCTTGGTGCATATTTGTCTCATTCAGCACATTTATATATACTCCCACCCTCTTCTGGCCTGCCAAGTTTCTGTGGATAGATGTCCTATGAATCCAATATGTCTACCCCCGTAGGTTAAGGAGTATTTTTCCCTTGCTGCTTTCAAGATTCTTTCTTTGTCTGTGTATTTTGTGAATTTAACTAAGATATGCCTTGGTGATGGCTAACTTTTGTTGAATTTAATGGGAGTTCTCTGTGCTTCTTGGATTTTGATGTCTGTGTCCTTCCCCAGATTAGGGAAGCTTTCAGCTGTAATTTGCTCAAATAAATGGTCTTCCCCTTTATCTCTCTCTACATCTTCTGGGACTCATATGATATGAATGTTACTACATTTTAATACATTTCTGAGTTCCCTAAGTCTACCTTTGTGATCTATTATCTTTGTTTCTCTCTTCTTTTCAGCTTCAATATTTTCCATAATTTTATCTTCTATATCACTGATTCATTCATTTGATTCATCCATCCTCATTGTTATGGTATTCATTTGGGTTTGCATCTTGGTTGTAAGCATTTTTAATTTCAGCCTGACTAGAGTTTCTTTCTTTTCTTTCTGTAGTAAGTGATTTTCTAATATCTTCTATGCTTTGTCAAGCCCAGCTAGTATCCTTACAATTGTTGTTTAAAATTCTAGTTCAGATATCTTATATCTGTATTGACTAAATCCCTGGCCGCATTTCTTCCTGGTCTTTCTTTTGGGGTGAATTCCTCCTTCTTATCATTTTGGAGGTCAAAAAAGAAAAGTAAGATAAAATTAAATTAAATTAAATTAAATTGAGATTAAAATTAAAAATAAATAAAGCCGGATCCTAGGTGTGTTTGGTTTGCTTGTTGAGAGAAGCTTTATATAAAAAACAAAAGAAAGGATAAAAATTTAAAAATAATTAAAAAAATAAAATAATTCCTCTTTCTGTATCCAAAAAACAAAAACAAAACACCAAAAAACAAACAAAAAACCCAAAATAAGTTAGATCCTGTTTCCTCTAGAGCTGAAACTTTGCAGCACTCTATGATCAGTAGACTTGGTGTGTGAAAGGGGTTTTTCCTGGTCGTCTGGGGGAGAGGCCTGCTGCTCTGATTCTCAGGTGGACTTTCCCTAGTGGAGATGAGCCTTCAGGGTGCAGGAGGGTAGGGCTTGGTGTAAGTGGCTCTGGTCTCCACTTGGTGGCATTGTCTTTCTTTCACTGAGGGCAGCCTGCTAGTGGACTAGGGGTGAAAATGGCTTTGCCTTGATCTCTTGTCTCCACAAAGGGGAGCTTGAGCCCACCACTCTTCAGGAAGCCCTCATGGATGAGCAATCATCCCTCCTGTGTCCCCAGCTTCCATCAGATCCCCACCTTCAACCTGTTTTTGTCCAAGCTGTCTCCCTGGCAGACAAGGCAGCACTCTTATGTTTTATCTCAGGTGTGGCTGGATTTCAAAGCCCTATATTTCAGAGACTCTGCTTCATGGACCCATGCTGATCTTCTGGAGGAGGGTCTGGTTGCACTGTAGCTGGTGCCAGCTTGTCCCAGAAGACAGTCCGTGACTGTTCAGGGGTTCAGAGTTTAGGGGAAATCACAACACACAGATGACACCAGAGTTTGTTGCCCCCAGCCCATGTCTCTGTTCCTATGCTGGTGAATGGGGCAGTTCAATGGTTCCCACAGGGTCTTTTGCCTGCAGAGTGCCCATATCACCTCTACCAAATGCATTCCAAGCAGGTGAACCACTTCTCCCCATGCAACCCAGGGGACCCTAAGACTGTGGTTGCCCACTCCCAGGGATGTTCCCTCCTTCACCAACAGAGAACCACCCAGTTCACCAGGCCTGACCTTGGAGATGGTGCTGATTTCTGAACCTCAGACTCTGCACTCCACTATTTATAAAGAACTGGCAGTATTTAAACCCTCTCCTTTTTCCCAGTCAATGGTTTTAGGGAACAGTTTTCTTGTGCAGTCCCCTGTGTGTGCTTTCACGTTCCCTCTCTCTCATTCTCCCTCACTCCTCTCTCTGAGATCAGGGCTCCCTCCCCTCCACAGCACCTGCAGCTCATTTCTCCCCCAAATCAACTCTCCACAGCTCCTAACTTCCACAGGCCTTTTTTTTTCTTTCTTTCTTTTTTTCCTGCTTGTAGATAGATGTGCAGCTTTGTTCTCTAAGACCTTTGACTGATTTCTTGGGTGCTCGGGATGATTTGATATTTATCTAGCTGTGTTGGAGAGAGGAGGCAAGCTTAGGGTCACCCTACTCCTCCTCTGCCATCTTAACCCTATCTCCAAACATGCAGATTTAATTAAAAAGTAATTGTAGCATCCAGACTGCCTTGGATAGAGGTGGTATAAGGGGATTATGAGGAATAGTTTAATAGGAGGCTAAAGACTCTATGATTGGGGAACTACCAGAAGGGAAAGGAACACTGGCAACAATCAAGTAATCCAATTTTGGTATTTAGGACTAAGAGTGAGGTCAAATGTTGCAGAAGATCCTTAATGCTGAGAGAAAGGGAGAGTCCAGATCAGCAAAATACCATACACAAGTCAGATTATGAGAGTAATGTAGGGATGGTATTGATTGATTGAGTGAAGGAAATAAGAAGACAATGACCAACAGTTGATTAGGCAAAAAAAGAAAAAAAAATCAAAATAAAAAAGAAAATCAATGATCTAATGACCCAAGTCATGTGCTTAAACTTGTGCTTATGTACATAATATGCTCAGGTTAGAGCCATAACTTCTCTTTAGTAAGTGATGAAATCAGAGCATAAGGAGAAATAATGGTATTGTCTTTATCTTTATCTTAAAAATCTGAAAATAATCCACCCTCCCATCATAATGACATTCATTTTATTTTCCAATTCACTTCCTCACTTTCCTTAACTCTTTGCCAGAACCATCAGATGTTCAACATCACTAGTCATTAGGGAAATACAAATTAAAACCATAATTGCAATATCATTTCACACCTATTAGAATGGGCATCACCAAAAGGATGAGAGATAACCAGTTTTCATGAGAATGTGGAGATAAGGGAACCCTTGTGCACTGTTGGTTGGACTGAAATTTGGTACTACCACATGGAAAACAGTATGGAGGATCCTCAAAAAATTAAAAGTAGAACTACCATAGAGTTCAGAAATTCCTCTTCTGGGACTATATCCAAAGGAAACAAAAACACTAACTTGAAAATATATCCGCAGCTCTATGTTCATTGAAGCCTTATTTACAATGGCCAAGACATGGAAACAACCTAAGTGTCCATCAGTTGATGAATGCATAAAGGAGTTTATTATATATATAATATTATATTATGTATGTATAATGGGTTATTCAGCCATAAATCATGAGCAATCCCTGCCATTTGCAACAACTTGAATGGGTCTTGAAGGCAATATGCTAAGTGAAATAAGTCAGGCAGAGAAAGACAAATACTGAATGATCTGCATTTTATGTGGAATCTTAAAAAAGAAAAAGAAAAAGAAAACTCATAGAAAAAGAGGTCAGACTCGTGGTTAGCAAAGGCAGAGGGTGGAGAGAGGGGAAATTGGAGGAATGTGATCAAAAGGTATAAATTCCAAGTTATAAGTAGTAGAGTTATAATGTACAACATGATGACTATAGCTAACACTGCTGTATGGTATATAGGAAAGTTATTAAATGAGTAAATCCTATTAGTTTTTTTCACAAGGAAGAATTTTTTCTTTTCTTTTTCTTTTGTACCTATATGAGAAGATAGATGTTAGCTGAACCTTTTATAGTGATCATTTCACAATACATATAAATCAAGCCATCATGCTCTATGCCTTAAACTTATACAGTGATGCATGTCAATTATTTCTCAATAAGACTAGAAAAAAAATACCTGGGAATAAATCTGATGGGAGACATGCATGATTTCTATTAAATTTTTTTGAAATATGAACTATTAAAAAGAAATAAAACATTAAAATGTTTACAAAGTCTATGAATCAGAACTCAATACTGTAATAATAAGACTGTTCTCCAAATTAATCTAGAAATTCAAAAAATCCCAAATAAATCCCAGAAGGGTTTTTGTTTTTGCTTTTGTTTTCACAAATAGACTTGGTGACTGCAGAATCTACATGGCAATGTAAAGGAATATTATATTATCCATGACAATATAGAAATCCAACAAATTTAGAGGACTTTCTCTACTAACAGGCAAGACATGTTTTAAATTACAAGTTAAGATTGTAAATTACTGGTGCAAGAAGAGACAATAGACCTCTACAACAGAAATAAAAGTCCAGAAATAGACTAATGGATTTATAGATATTTGGTTTACAGCACACATGGGCATTGTAGAGCAGTCTGGAAAGGATAATCTTTTCAAAGTATGATGTTCTATCAATTGCATATATATATATGTCTATAAAGAAATATATGAAAATTGGCTGCCACATAACATATAAATAATTATTTTTGAGAAATTATAAATCTGAATGTGAAAGATAAACCAAAACCTCAAGAAAATAAATTAAGAAAATAATTTCATAATCCTGAGGTAGGGAAAGATGACATAAGTGAGACAAAAAGTCACCAACTATAAATAAAAATATAGTAAGTCATATGACATCAAATTAAAGAATTTCTTTCTGCTCATGAATAAACATCATTCATGTTTAAACAGAATATTTCACTTGTATTATTATAGAGAATTAATGTTATATTTATATAAAGGAATAGAGTACAGTAATCAAAATGGGAAAGTGAGTTTGCACAACCACATGATCTCAAAAATATATCAGATGCTATGGAATGATACTGAATATTTCCACATATATATTAAAAAAAAACAGGCAAAACATCTAGGTAATATTTCCTCTGGGGATGGGAAGAAGAGGTAGATATTGGGATAGACAAAAGGGAATCTTCAATGTTGTTGGCATTGATCTATTACTTGAGCTAGGTGATGGTTGAATGTTAATACTTACTTTATTACAACTTATTTAATTCTACACATAATGGCTTTTAACACTTTTTTATATGTTATACTTCAAAAAAAAAAAAACTAAATTAATAAAATACCAAGACACTACTATATTCCAGATACTGTTTTGTGTCCTTTACACATAGTAACTCATCTTCTCATCAATATATGAGGCAGACATTATTATGCCTGTTTTAAAGATTAAAACATAATTAAAATTATTAAGAGAGAATATTTAAATATCTTAATGAGGAAGTTCCTGATCTAGGATGTGAATCTAGATATCTGGCTTCAAAATCCATATTATTAATTAGAATATTATATTTCAAATTCAAGCTTTGCATAAGTGAACTTTTTTTCAATATCCAAATGCAACAGTGTTCCATCCATCTCCCATGACTTCCAAGTATGAAATAACTCATTACTGGAGGATGGTTTTAGGGTCATCATTCCCTCAGTCTATTCCACTCACAACACATTGTGTTTACAGATGCTTATTGCTTTTTTAGAACAGTAGCTCAAATATGTTATTTTAATATGTAAGTTTAAATGATTTATACACAATCACTAATCATAGTATATTTGAACAATTATTATTTTTGTATTTAAAAATCAACATAAGGTATATGTCCTAAGAATACTAAATTTTAAAATTCAGTGCATTATATAGTAAAAAGATGGATGGGCCTCTTTCCTAATAACTCAATTTATTAAACAGACTACATACAGATAAACCTAGTTACTATGCTACACTAAATTGTTCAGTGGATTGGTGATTCATGGAAGTTCTGGGGTTAATAATATTGACCACTATTTTTCCATTACAAAGTATAAATATATTTTAGTTTTTAGATATCTGTGTGTGTAGCATACTTGTGTAATTTCAGAAAAAAAAAAGGCATCTTTTATGACCTCATTTATATTTTGAGAAGATTGAGCTAAACAATTTTAAGGATAACTCCCTGTGATTTCAGGCTATATAGAATCAAGGCATCATGTGAATATAGTTCCATCAAGTTGACACAAGGTGGAGTTTATATTAAATTAATAACACTTGCAGGCCAAATTTTTCAAGTACTTTGATTTTCAGAAAATCCCAAGACAACCTTCCTCAAATATTTAATTATTTTTGATTTATTAAAACTTAACTTTTAAAACTCAGCAATAATTAACATCATTATAATTAGCTTACTTGAGAGAAAAATAAAAGTATAAAAAATAACTAAATGACTAATTCCCAGCAGAACCTGTTAACAGCATTTCAAATTATCTCTGTGATCTTGCCAAGATATTTCACATCTCTGGGACTCTCTTGGGGTAGAGTTAAATTAGTGTTTTAAAAAGTGTTTTAAATTAGTGTTTTATTTTTTTTTTTAAGATTTTATTTATTTGCAAGAAAGAGAATGAGAGACAGAGAGCATGAGAGAGAGGAGGGTCAGAGGGAGAAGCAGACTCCCTGCTGAGCAGGCAGCCTGATGTGGGACTCGATCCCGGGACTCCAGGATCATGACCTGAGCCGAAGGCAGTCGCTTAACCAACTGAGCCACCCAGACACCCTAAATTAGTGTTTTAAAAGTGCTCATTCTCTGTCTCTATAGATAGATAGATGATAGCTAGCTAGCTATCTAGATAGATATAGTAATATATTTGTGTATCTATATGTGTATACATAGCAGATATATATATTATATATATAATTTACACTTATAATACATATATATAGATACATTTACATACATATTTATTTCTATATATTGAAAATCAGTATTTCATTATCAATACATCCAATTTATTTTTTTTTAATTTTTATTTATTTTTGCGCGCGCACGAGAGAGAGAGAGAGAGAGAGAGAGAATGAGCATGAGTGGGGGGAGGGGCAGAGGGAGAAGCAGACTCCACAATGAGCAGGGAGCCCAATGTGGGACTCGATCCCAGGACCCTGGGATCATGACCTGAGCTGAATCAGACACTTAACAACTGGGCCACCCAGACTCCCCTCAATACATCAGATTTCAATCCAGTATCATACTTGTTTATTCACATTCTATATTGTAACTACACTGAAAAATCTGCCTGTTTTTGTTTTTTTTTTAACTTTATTTGATCAATCCTTTCAATGTAACCAATTCTCATCTCCACCACCTTCTTTTTAGTACAGATTCCTCCTCACCATGTCAACATGACTTCCTGAAAAAAATGTTTTTTTTTTCTGATCCTTAATTACATAACAAAGAGAAGAAAAACAACCAAAAAATTAAAAAATGCCCCAAATCTTGCACCATTGCAATGTTTCATGTTTACTCCAGTATTCTCTCTCTCAGAAAACTGAAACAATTCATATTACATGACAGACGTAGAGCAAATGATTTCTGTACTGATGATCTAAGAGTTTTACCTTAACTCAGATATGTTTGCTGAGAGTTCTGGAGATATTCCTATCATCTAGTTGTCAGTCCTCAGCATATTATGACACTTAGCCTGTCATCTTTTAACTGTGAAGCTCATTCATTCACTCATGCATTCAACAAATGCTTACTGACCTTGTACTCAACACTGGAGATGTAGAGGGGAGTAAAATTAGTCATGATCCCTTTCCTCTTGCATCTTATCTTTCAGTATTGAAAAAAAAAAAGGAGGGGCACCTGGGTGGCTCAGTCATTAAGCGTCTGCCTTCGGCTCAGGTCATGATCCCAGGGTCCTCGGATCGAGCCCCGCATAGGGCTCTCTGCTCGTCAGGAAGCTTGCTTCTCCCTCTCCCGCTCCCCCTGCTTGTGTTCCCTCTTTCGCTGTGTCTCTCTCTGTCAAATAAATATATAAAATCTTAAAAAAAAAAAAAGAAAAGAAAAAAAAGGAGCAGGAAACAAATGGTAGTATTTCATGCAGCGCATCATGGAGGAAACAGTTTTTTTGAGAAAACAAATGTATAAGAAGACCATATTTGCACTTAATTGTATAGGGACAACTTCTCTAAAACAGTGATCTTTAAGCTGATAAGTAAAACTTAAAACAAGAGATTCCGATGTGAGGAAATTATGTGTGGGGTAGAAGATGGCAGGAGAAAAAAGTCCTGCAGTAGGACACGACTGAAAGAAACAAGTCTGGATTCAATATAACAAGAAACTGGGATGTAATTACAGTAGATTGGAGATACAGTAGAAGTGGAAGAGGCTGTATCTTGTGTACTATGATATATCTGAAAATCACTGATGTATTTCCACAGCAAGTAAGGGACATAATTAGATCTATATTTTGTAAATAAAACTCTGAGATTCTGTGCAGACCAGATGACATAGTATTTTAATTTAGGCCAACAATAACCACATGATGACTTGCATGCCAAATCTGACCCACTTCTTGTTTTGTTTTGTTCAAGGATTTAATAGACATTATTTTTTTAGAGCATTTTTAGATTCACAGACAACTTGAAAGGAAGGTACAGAGATTTCCCACATACCCCCTGCCCCTGCACATGTATATCTTCCCCGTTATTAGTATTGCCCACCAAAGTGGTACCTTTGTTACAATTGATGAAATTACATTGACACATCATTATCACCCAAAGTCCATAGTTTACTTTATGCTTAACTCTTTTTTTTTTTTTTAAGATTTTATTTATTTATTTGAGAGAGAGAAACACAGCAAGAGAGGGAACACAAGCAGGGGGAGTGGGAGAGGGAGAAGCAGGCTCCCCGCTGAGCAGAGAGCCTGATGTGGGACTCGATCCCAGGACCCTGGGATCATGACCTGAGCTGAAGGCAGACGCTTAACGACTGAGCCACCCAGGCGCCCCTATGCTTAACTCTTGATGTTGTACATTCTATGGGCTATGTGTAAAAATGATATATATCCATCACTATAGTATTGTAGGGAGTACTTTCACTGTGTTCTGCCCTCCCTTCCCCAAACTCTGCTAACTATTGATCTTCTTTCTGTCTTCATAATTTTGTCCTTTTCCGAATGTTTGATATTTGGAATTATATAGTTATACAGCCTTGTCGAATTGGCTTCTTTCACTTAATAATACACATTTAAGTTCCCTCCATGTCTTTTTGTGGCTTTATAGCTCATTAATTTTTAGTACTGAATGTTATTCCATTGTCTGAGTGTACCACAGTTATTTATCTATTCACCTACTGACCGGTATCTTGTTTCCTTCCATGTTTGGACAATTATGAATAAAGCTGCTATAAACGTGTATGTGCCAATTTTTGTGCAGACACAGTTTTCACTACCTATTTTTATAAGTAAACTTTTATTGGAATGCAGCCATCCTCATTTTTGTAAGTACTACTTTATCACTATAATGGCAGAATTCAGTAGTTGCCACAGTGACCCTATGATTAATAAAGCCTAAAATATTTGTTATGTGGGCGTTAATAGAAAATGTTTGTTGACCACTAGTTTTCGCAAGAAAATTATAGCAAATGTGACCAAGGTTTTGGTTTTATACATGGTAATACCTGGACAGTTTTGAGATCTAAGTTGGCTATCAAGTTGAAAAGAGAAAGGAAGATGGTTCCTAATTTTCCAGTTTTAGGTACGGATGGATTGTGGTCTTTTTTATTGTTATGTAAAAACTGTGAGTAGTATTAGGTTTTGTTAGCTTTTTTTCCCTTCTGCTATAACAAAGTACCATTAACTTACTGGCTTACAAAAACATAAATTAATTCTCTAACAATGCTATAGGTCAGAAATTTTATGTGAGCCTCACTGAGCTAAAATCAAGGTGTCGATTAAACTATATTTTTTTTCCAGAGGCCCTATGAGAGAATCTGTTTCCTTGCCTCCTTTAGTTCTCAGAAGACCATTTTCATCCTTCCCCCACCTTTTAACTGAATGGAAATGAGCATTACTAATTGCATAGTATGGGTTAGAAAAAATACTAAATGCTTTACGTATGTTGTCCTGTTTAGCTGTCAAAACAACTCAGTGAAATAGAGGTTACTTTTACCATTTTAAAATTAAAAAATTGGGGCTTAAAACCACCCAAAGTTCTTCCCACAATCCTTTTGATGAGCTAAACTTCAAACCTATGCTTATTAGTAAGAATATGAATTATAGAAATGTAATAGCTATGCATTTCTCCTTTTCACTATGACCTGCCTATCACTATGACTATTGCTATACTTAAAGCAACAATTTTGTAAACTTCTGACCATTCTTTTATAGTCACATCTTTCTCACATTTTGACCTCAGGCTGGAAAGGTTCTTAGCTTTTAAGGATTCATGATTATGTTGTGCCCACCTGGATAATCCAAAATGTGTCCCCATCTCAAGATCCTTAATCTTCATCATATCTGCAAAGTCCCTTTTTCCATATAACGTATTCATAGGTTCCAAGGATTAGTATGTAACATTTGGGGATGATATTATAGCACCTGCTACTTGCAGATTTAGTGAGAACTTTACAAGTTTAGTCTGAAATGTCCCTAGGACCTCTAAGCAGATGTAACTAATAGGCAGGTTTATTTTTTTAATAACAGCTTTACTGAGATATAATTCATATACCGTACAATTCACCCATTTAAATTGTGTAAGTCAATACTTGTGCAGACATTACCACAATATAGTTTTAGGACATTTTCATCACATCCAGTACAATTCCTATACCCATTAGCTGTCACTTCCTAACTTCCTCCTTTCCCCTAGCCCTGGGCCACCACTGATCTAATTTCCATCTCTACAGAATTGCCTATTTACAAATCCATTTCATGTAAATGGATCAAACAATATGATTTTTGGTGATTGGATTCTTTCACTTTGCATAATGTTTTCAAAGTACGTCCATATTGTGGATGTATCAATACTTCATATTTATTGTTAAATAATATACCATTGTAAGGATATACCAAATTTGATGAGCATTTGGGTTGTTTCCACTATTTTGCTATTAGGAATCATGTGATTATAAACATTTATTTTTGTGTGGACATTCATTTTTATTTCTCTTGTGTATATACTTAGGAATAGAATTACTGAGACAGATAATCCATCTATCATTACTTTTTTGAGGGACTCCAGAACTGTTTTCTAAAGTGCCTGCACCACTGTATAATCCAGCAAGGCACATGGGTTCAAATTTTCCACGTTCTCACAAACACCTGTTTTTGTCTATCTTTAATTTTGGTCATCCAAGTGGGTGTAAATTGATATTTTACTGTGGTTTTGATTTGCATTTCCCTGATAACTAAATATATCAAGTATCTTTTATGTGCTTATCGGTCACTTGTATATATTCTTTAAAGACATACCTATTCAAATCCTTTGCCCTATTTCAAAACTGAGTTGTCTTTTTATTGTTTAGCCTTAAATAAATTGGCCATAAATATAAGAGCTTATTTCTGGACTTTTAATTCTGCTCCATTGAACTATACATTTACATTTATGCTAGCAATGCACTGACTTCTTTACTCTAGATTTGAGGTAGGTTTTGAAATAAGGACATGTGAGACTTCAAACTTTGTTTGCTCTTTATTTTCAAAATAGTATTGACATTCTTGGTCCCTGAATTTCTCTATGAATGTTAAAATCATCTTGTCAGTTGCTGCAAAAAAATTCAACTCTATTTTTGTGTTGAATTTGTGGATCATTTCAGGGAGTATAACCATCTCATAAGTCTTCTTATTGATGAACATGGGGTGATTTTTCATTTATTTAGATCTTTTAAAATTTTTGTTAACAATGCTTTGGAGTTTTAAAGTACAAGTTTTGCATTTCTTTTAGTGAAATATATTCCTAAGTATTTTTAAAAATATAATTATAAAGAAATCATTTTGTTTATTTCATTTTGGGAATATTCCTTTTTAGTGTTTGGGCATACAACTGATTTTGGTATATTGATGTCATAGTCTACAATCTTGTTGAACTTGTCTATTAGTTATAATAGATTTTTAGAAAATTTCTCAGGATTTTCTGTATGCAAGGTCATGTCATTTACAAATAGAATTTTGCTTCTTTCAAAACTGGATACCGTTCATTCATGCACTCATTTATTGCCTAACTGCCCTGGCTATAACCTCTAGTAAAATGCCGAATAACAGTGGTGGGAGAGGAATCCCTGTCTTATCTCTGATCTTAGGGGGAAATTCAATCTTTCATCATCAAGTATGCTATTGCTGTGTGTATTCTTTAGATGTCTTTTATAAGATTGAGGAAGTTCCATTCCATTCCTAGTTTGTTGAGTTTTTCTGTCAAAAAGATAGTTGATACTGGTAGTCTGTATAAATCTGCTTCAAAAAGCAAAAACCATGGTATAAAATAGTGGAATTTGGATCTGTGGGGGCAAATGAAACATACTCAGCATAGCTGACTACTTTTGTCCCTCATTACTCAATTTTTATCCTTTTTCAAGGTGATGTACATTGAGTTCTGAACATAAAAGGCCCACAAATTCCCATTTTTTAAGGTAATGTCAAATTTATCACCATTCAACTGAAGTCTAAATCATTATGTATCATCACAGTTGTTCACATAAAGTAGCAAGATATACAAGAGGAGATGGACTATAAAAATAATATAAAAAAGCTTTATTACCACTGTTGTAGTGGGTCTTGAAGACTATGTCAAAAATTAAAACTACTTTCTTACATCACTAATATCATATTCTTTTTACTTTATCTCATCAGATGACTGAACCGGATCCTTCATCTAAATGTGTGTATATATATATACACACACACACACACACACACATACACACACATATACATCTTTTCCTTTATGATCTGAATCCTTGGGGAATCTATATTGGATTATCATAATGTTCTATTGAGGAGTGTTATTGGACAAAGAAGTCTTGTTTTGTTTTTGGTTTTTTTTTTTAAGATTTTATTTATTTATTTGAGAGAGAGAGAATGAGAGACAGAGAGCACGAGAAGGAAGAGGGCAGAGGGAGAAGCAGACCCCCTGCCGAGCAGGGAGCCCGATGCGGGTCTCGATCCAGGGACTCCAGGATCATGACCTGAGCCGAAGGCAGTCGTTTAACCAACTGAGCCACCCAGGCGCCCTGGACAAAGAAGTCTTAATAGGCATCCCAATGAATCTCTGAAGGACATGAGCATCCGTAATCTTGGAAAGCTAGAGGCTGTTTCCCAGGCATAGAGACATTTAGGAAGTATCTGTGCTTGACTCCCTAAGATCAATCATTAATTCCTGTACACCAGAACCATTTTTTGGTGACACTGAGATTGATTTTAGTTAGGATTAAGTGGACCATGATCTTTTTTTTCTTCCTAAGCCAGACAACCTGTCAGAGGGTTTTTCCCCAGGCTAAATGGTAGGGCTTGTGTTAAGTCCTATTGAAGACAATTGTTTTCTGCTTTGTCCTAGACCTTGAACTGATAAAACCTACTGCAGATGGTGCATGGTTACTTTGTTGCAATCTGACTGCTCATGTGTTAGATCATATATCCAGGATATAGTGTAGGAACATAGATCTAGGAAAGATACTGTGTCCCAACTTGGATATTAGAAGAGGAAGCATGGCTTATAGGACAATATAAATATAAGTTTAGTTTGATGTTTTCAGAGTGATATATTTGGAAATATAATTGTTTTGATGATCAGGATACAAGGCTTCCCTCAATCTGGCAGCATTGCAACCGCTAGTTTCCTATAAGAATCTGGATACAGTTAAGAAACTCTTCTCATTGAATATCTGCCAGCTCAGTGGCTCCTAGTGCTGCTGAAAATATATTCTTAGCACTTTGTTAAAGCACACTCATGTGTCACGAGTTATCTATTTCTCCAAGCCTCCAAGCCAGCCAGCTGAAAGAAAGACTTTAGACACCAACTGCACTATTAGCAGGGTCAGCTTATTCTAATCCTCCCTAACCTCTCTGAGTCATAGCCTATTCAAATTAAGCACTCTTAACACCCAAACTCTTAAAGCAGATAATTATATAATTGTGAAGCAGAATGCTACATTCCCTTTGCCTCATAGATTTGTGATAGAAGGAATACAACTTCCAACTGAGCTCTCTCTTTTCAGTCTGGAGATTATTATAGGGAAAATGTTCAGTTGCTCTAACCATCCTCTGCATTGAAGAAACATTTTCTATTCTTATTGGAAAAAGCCTAACATTAACTCTGCAAAGTTTTACTGAGGCATGAACAG
Organism: Mirounga leonina; assembly: GCF_011800145.1. Taxonomy (NCBI): domain Eukaryota; kingdom Metazoa; phylum Chordata; class Mammalia; order Carnivora; family Phocidae; genus Mirounga; species Mirounga leonina. The sequence continues at coordinate 19,442,874 of NW_023270865.1, forward strand.
AAGCAGAGCAGAAGCAGAAGAACAAGGATGCCTTGTTTCTTATTTCATTTAACACGCCCACTTGCAAGTGCCTTCTCTTCCTACTACCTTCTGTGCTTCGGGAATTAAGGAATAATCTGACTAGACAGTATATGCCTCACAAAGTCAAACTATGTGTCTACTTCTTCCCATTAAGGCTTATCTTTTGTGCATTTCATAGAGAAACTGATTTCAAAATCTACTCCATAGTCTCAAGTTTTTTGTTCAGGGGATATGCAGTAGTTTCATGTAGAGGGTAACGATATTTATGCAAACTTTGAGGATCATTTACAAAAGACCTGCTTTTTCAGGATTTTTCTGTAATGATTGCCATGACACTCATACACTATATATTGTCTATTTCTTTCCTCTTATAACATGTTCACATGGAAGGAAAATGAATATAATATTAAGTCCATAAAACCTAAACAGTGCAGCATGGGATAATCTTCCATTTACTTGTTGATTCCTATAATAAGATATTTATCTGAAAATTTGTGTCCTAGGAGGAAAAACATCAAGTAGTGAATAAGTGAACAAGCGAAATTGATAATCATCAAAATAATCTCATATGCCAGGTCATTGGGAATAACCAAGCTGGGAAGGTAACAAGAGCTGATTCAGAGCTGATTTGGTTTCTTGCGATGCCATATGACCTACTAATATCTACACCAATCACTTTACTCAATACATGTGATTCATGCTTTGAACCTTCATATTATTTCAATGATCAAAGCAAACAAACAAACAAAAAACCTCTAGAAATTCAGCTCCCTATTCTGAGGATTAGATAGCAATAGTGACAGGTTAGTTACTTTGTCATTTTTATTAAAGATCTGATGAAATATCTTCCACCAGATATTTGCTCAACAGACACCCTCACCTTCCACACAGAAATTTTAAAAAAAGTTAGTATACATAATATACTACACTTCATAGCAACTAACGTTTTTGAAATGCCTTATGGAGTAGTGTAAAAGGAAAAGAAACAAACAAAATCCCTCTGTTTCTAACTTTACTCACAGAATACTTCTATATTCCAAACATGTGGATTTCTCATGCCAAGCAATGTTCCAATTCTCAGTGGACACCAACTGCATGTCTTACAAATTTAACTCAATTCTGACACTATCTACCTGATCTACAGGATCAGGGCTCAGCCCAACAAGCCTTGCCTCACTTGAGACACCAACTGCAAGTCCAGATTATCATCTGTACTTCTGAACAATCTCTTATAAATTAAGGTTTCCATGACTCTCTTTCTCAGGATCAACAATTTGCTAGAATGGCTCATAAAAATCAGAGGAATGTTTACTTACATTTACCAATGTATAATAAAAAGATACAACTCAAGAAGAGCCAGATGGAAAAGACCCACAGGGCAAGGTATGGGAGAAGCACAGAGCTTCCATGTTCTCTCCAGTCACATCACCCTCCCAAACCTCCACATGTTCCCCAACCTGGAAGCACATTAAATCTCATTGTTCAAGAGTTTTTATAGAGCTTAATCTCTAGCCCCACCCCTTTTTCCTTCCCAGAGGTCTGTGGGTAGGGCTGAAAGTTTCAACTCTAATCACTCAGTCTTTCTGATGACAAGCCCCATGCTAAGGCTATCCAGAGGTACTACCTTAAGTCACCTCATTATCTTTTTGGTAAGCTTTTCTTTGACTAGTAATTAGTAAACACTCTTTTCATATATTAATTGGATATGTTCACCATCTTCTATGGATTTGTCCTTATAATTTTGACCCATTTTAAGTTAGATTTTTTACTTTTTCTATCATGTATTTGAAGATTTTTTTTTTTTAATTGGTATTTCTAGTGTTCTCTATTAGCTGTTTTCTTTATTTACTTTTTACCTTTAATCTTTGGGTAACATTTTTGTATAATTAGAAAACTACTACAATTATGTATAATGAGAGGAGAAAGGTGGATCTATAAGTAGACCCATTATTTATATTTGGGCAATCAATTATTTAAAAAATATATTAACTGAATTTAGCACAGTTGTAATATAGCTGGAATATCCTTATTACACTCACTTTTAAACTTTTCTCTTGTGTATGTCCACCTAGGACTTTTCATAGGAAAGTTTATATCTGTTGTCAGTGGCCTTTTCAGGCAGAGATCAAAGGAAGAATATTCGATGCAGATTCCAAACACAGAGAAAAGATCTGAAGCAGGGAATCAAAGAGGAGTTTCCCCTGAGATTTCATTTTCTCATTTCTTCTCACTGTGGTGAAGAATCAAAATGTTAAATTCTAAAATTCTAAGAAAAAAATGAACCAAAAATCACTCTAGAATAAATTCAGTGCTCAATCAGATTCTAATCTACTGTCAAAGATAACATTCAGTTTTCCATCACTTAGATTGTAATGACATTATTTTCCTCTTTTATGTTACTTTTGCTTACAAAACATCTGTGTGTATGCATGGGTATGTCAGGAATTATATGAAATGTTATACAGTGTAATATTATACATATTTTTTCATTCAATCCTTATAATAATTCTGAGGTGCGAATAATTTTTTTTCACATTTTACGAATGAGAAGAACACATCATAAAAGGCTAATTGACCCTTAAAAGTCACACAGGAGTAGAATAAGAAATTTGGGACTGAAAGTTCATTTTTGTATTTTTTTTTAAGATTTTATTTATTTATTCATGAGAGACAGAGAGAGAGAGAGAGAGGCAGAGGGAGAAGCAGGCTCCCAAGGAGCAGGAAGCCCGATGCGGGACTCGATCCCAGGACCCTGAGATCATGACCTGAGCCGAAGGCAGACGCTTAAACATCTGAGCCACCCAGGCGCCCTCATTTTTGTATTTTTTATTAAAGTTATTAATACATCTTAATCTATCCTTCTAATATTGAGGTGACTTCTCTCTATACATAATTTACAGAGATGATGTTTTCTTCCAAAGATATAATGCAGCGTATTTGCTATCTACGCTTTTACACAGTTATTCTGGTACAAAGATGGCCAGGGTTAAGGAACAGGGAAGCACTGAATTTTAGTATAAATACAGTATCTTAATCTTTTTAACATTTGGCAATGAAAAGAAAATATATTATATTTATATGTCTTATATGGTAAATTTTCAAATCTATATGGAATAGTTTCTATTTATTTTCATTTCAGAATGTCAATTTTTTCCAATCCATTACTTTATGTTTTGTTTATGATAAACATCCCGTTCATTATGCAAAGGGTCAGCATATTCCTGGTTCATTCCAGACAACAGTCTTCTTAAAACTGATTTTTAATCTAGTTATTTAATGTTACCAATATATTAACAGAGAGTCATATGTCTTTTTTTGTGTTTTTCTGTAACACTGCCATAAAAGCCCAGAGATTTTTAGATTACTTAACCAAGATGAGTTCTACAAGATATATATTTATTATTAAATTTTACTAACTTCAATTAATTCCCAAATATATATTGAATATCTAACTATAAAATGCTTTGATAGGAATTGTGAAAATAAAAATAAAGTGGAATACTTGGTGTCCATTTTAATGAGCCCAAGGATACTACATGAAGCACTTAGAGACATCGACAAATCTAATCATTAATCCTTCAACACTTTTTCCATTCCCATTGCTAGGAATGAGGGTTGCTTATTACTATCCCCCTCCCCACAGCAGTCTCCTAAATGAGACCATGGACAATGGTATCCATGTTAAATTTATTTTATTTTTCAAAATGTTGTTTCTTCTAGATTTGAACTTTTCACACTTCAATATCAAAGCAAAGAGTATATAGAAAAATTCAAATCCTTATATCAGACAAATTAGATTTGAATTTTTCTATATACTCTGCTTTGATATAGAAGTGTTTCTGTATTAGTCTGCTTTGGCTGTCAACAAAATACCACAAACTGGATGGCTTAAACAAAGGAAATTTTTCTCACAATCCTGGAAAAGCTGGAAGCCTGAGATCAAGGTGTTGGCAGTACTGGTTTATGTTGAGGCCTCTCTGCTTGGGCTTGCAGAGGGCCATCTTCTTGCTACATTCTTACATGGCCTTTTCTCTGTGCAAACACACAGAGAGAAAGAGAGACCTCTGGCATCACCCCCTCCTCTTCTTACAAGGACATATGTCCTATTATTTTAAGACCCATCTTTATGAACTCATTAACTTTAATTACTTACAACCAAAGTCTTATCTCCAAATATAGTCACATTGGTGGTTAGGTCGTCAACATATGAATTTGGGAGGATGACATAATTCACTCTGTATTCACATGTAGGCTCTCAAAATGAGTATGCAAGAAAAAAATATTTTCTATAGCCTGACTTATTTACATATTCCAATGACTCAATTAAAATATATATGTATTATTTATTATATTTCCATGTCTACAACTTATAAAAACCAAATTATTTTTAATGATTGCGATATTATTCAATAGAATTAGCATTTTAAGTAATATAAAATTATTATTCTCTATCTCTATTAAAAAGGAGTGGTAAATGAATTAAAATTTAGGGAAATAAAATGTTTAATATATTGGATGATTCATGCTAGTGAATAGGTTATACTACTAAAAATAATGAAAATAACAAATTAGTCATATACATTTATGTAGACACAATTTTAATAAGCTATTTATTTTATATAAGCTGTGCAGTATATAATGTTAATTTAATATCTTTTATTTTATTCATTATAGACTGGACAGCATGTAATTAGCACACATGATATCTTATTAGCAACATAAATAATGGATGAGATATTATTCAAACATAATGTTGATTAATTCATAGGTGTCCTGATTGTTTCTTCCATTAAGGAAATCAAGATACAATTCTTGATAACTTTATTTTTATATTATTATTAAAATGTAATTACTCTTTCTTTTTAAGATTTTATTTACTTCTTTTGACAGAGAGAGAGAGTGAGAGAGGGAACACAAGCAGGGGAAGTGGGAGAGGGAGAAGCAGGCTTCCTGCAGAGCAAGGAGCCCAATGTGGGGTTCAATCCCAGGACTCTGGGATCATGACCTGAGCAGAAAGCAGACACTTAGCGACTGAGCCACCCAGGCACCCCAAAATGTAATTACTCTTATGGAATAGATTTCTTTTTAAAAATTGTGTAATGATTTCTAGTCCCTAAGGAGAAGGCTTTTATTTTTATTTTTTTAATTAAATCTTCTCTGCTGACTGGAGCCCATGGTTTTCTCTCCATGAAATTAAAAAAAAAAAAAATCAAAATTTTATATTTCTTCATGTTGAATTTGATGGTGTTTAAACATGTGGTGCTTTTGCCCTGTTACCTATGGCTCTGCATTCAAACTACATGCAGTGTAATAAACAGTTAGATAAATTCTTACATGACAATCACTTCTACACTTATCAATCTAAACCTGTTAAGTTTTTTTCAGAAACATTTGTTCTATTTCTTTTTTCTTTTAAAACTGTACTTAATTAATTAATTAATTAATTAATTAATATTTTAGGTGTTTTATTCTTTTTTTAAAAATTTTATTTTATTATGTTAATCACCATACATTACATCATTAGTTTTGGGTTTTGTTTTTTTTTTTTCCTTTCTCTTACATTTTTTTTTTATTATGTTATGTTAATCACCATACATTGTATCATTAGTTTTTGAGGTAGTTTTCCATGATTCATTATTTGCGTATAACACCCAGTGCTCCATGCAGTACGTGCCCTCTTTAATACCGATCACCAGACTAACCCATCCCCCCACCCCCCTTCCCTCTAGAACCCTCAGTTTGTTTCTCAGAGTCCATCGTCTCTCATGGTTCGTCTCCTCCTTTGATTCCCCCCCTTCATTTTTCCCTTCCTACTATCTTCTTTTTTTTAACATATAATGTATTATTTGTTTCAGAGGTACAGGTCTGTGATTCAACAGTCTTGCACAGTTCACAGAACTCACCATCTATTTCCTGAAAATACTATACATCTTCACTTAGAACCAAAATAGATGCCTAAATATTGGTTTATTTAAATACAAAAAACAGGGATGCCTGGGTGGCTCAGTCGGTTAGGTGTCTGCCTTTGGCTCAGGTCATGATCCTAGGGTCCTGGGATCAAATTCCGCATCGGGCTCCCTGCTCAGCAGGGAGCCTGCTTCTCCCTCTGCCTGCCACTCCACCTGCTTGTGCTTTCTCTCTCTCTCTCTCCGACAAGTAAATAAATGAAATCTTTTAAAAATAAATAAATAAATACAAAACACAAAAAGTCATATTTCTTATAATATTTCTTTTTTTTTAAGATTTTATTTATTCATTTGACAGAGAGAGAGATAGCGAGAGCAGGAACACAAGCAAGGGAGTGGTAGAGAGAGAAGCAGGCTTCCCTCAGAGCAAGGAGCCTGATGCAGGGCTCAATCCCAGGACCCTGGGATCATGACCTGAGCCGAAGGCAGACGCCCAACGACTGAGCCACCCAGGCATCCCTCTTATAATATTTCTTATGTCTGGCATCCTGAAAGTCATGTTTGTGGGGGAAAAAAGGAATAATCAACACATCTTGAATTAATCATGATGGATAAATCTCAATAGGAAGATAAATACAACAAATACATGACAAGGAATGTGGAAATAACTATTAAGATTTATACTAAATAGGAAAATTTAAGGGTGGGCATGAATTATTTTGAACTGGTATCTGTGTTTGCTGACAGATAAAGACATTGTTACAGAGAGATAGAAATGCAATCAATGAGGTAATGTTTATCTGGGGTAGAAACATTTTATAATGAGATATAAAATGATGTTGATTTATATCACATGATGGCAAATCTAGACTGTATAAATTCTTTTTTTTTTAAAAGATTTTATTTATTTATTTGACAGAGAGAGAGATAGCGAGAGCAGGAACACAAGCAGGGGGAGTGGGAGAGGGAGAAGCAGGCTTCCCGCCGAGCAGGGAGCCTGATGTGGGACTCGATCCCAGGACCCTGGGATCGTGACCTGAGCCGAAGGCAGACGCTTAACGACTGAGCCACCCAGGCGCCCGAGACTGTATAAATTCTTGAAAGAAAAATAATGAGTAGGATTATATACTGCAATAAATTGCATTTAATCCCTTTAAAGTATTACAAAAGGGACAAATAAACTCATAGGAAAATCTCCTGAAAGAAGTGAGTACATGCTCTAATCAGTCTCTTGCTCTTAATTATAACCTAATGGTAAATGCTTGTAATGGTTGGTAATTAAATTTCATAATTTCAATTTCTGTTTAATAAGAGAAGAATCATGAGGAGGGTCAATGGAAGGTTCATAACCTGGGTCATTATTGTTGCTTAATCATAATTTACTCAGGTAATTTTGAACAATCTAGTACTGACCATTCATTTTGCTTCTCCAATGTGTCCCTCTGACTTGTATTAGAGAAATGAGAAGGAAATTTGAAGTTTTATTTATTTTATTTTTTTTATTTTTGGAAATTTGAAGTTTTAAAAAAATTCCCTAGATGAATAAACTTAGACCCTTAAAATTGTTCTGAAAGTTCACCTCTCAGTTTTTAAAATCATTCTATCACTCATTCAATAAATACTGATGCAAAATTCTCTTAATATTTCTCTTAATATGTGTGGTATAATCTAGGCATTAACTGGTGTTGAGGAAGATGAGGTCTTGTTTCTAAGTAGATTGTGTTCTAATGGTGGGATACAGAATACACCAGTAAAACATGCATTAATTGTACAATTTCAGAGAGTGATAAAAAAATTAAAAATAATAAAGCTGAGTAACTGTTTTATGGAGCCAGGAATTCAAGTCAGATTGAGTGACTAGAGAAAGTTTTGATATAGAGGTGATGTTTGACTTAAGATCTCAATAACAAGAAGGACTCATTTGTGGGTTGAACTGGACACCTGGACACAAGACATTCCAGACAGATGAAACATCAAGGACAAGGTCCTAAGCCAGATACAAGTTTGTAGTAACTCAGAATTCTAACATGACTTAAACATATTAAGGGAGGGATGACTGGCAATTGACATAGAAAAAAATACGAAATGTACTCTTCCCTGAAAGTAGTGATCTAAAGTATTTAAGGGCTGGAAGGGCTAATATGCCTCCATTGGTTGTCATGAGCCAGAAATACATGGTAAAGCATATTATCCCCTAATCATGGCAGACTACAGGGGCTCCTATCCAAACTGCTCCAGCAATTTGTTCCATGTGAGTGTTTATATTCTATATCATGATAAGAAATTTTGATTTTGTAATTTTAATGAAAATAGGACATATGTTCCAAAAGTCACAAAGTAATTTTGACATTTTTATAATATTTAATAGGAACACAAAACCCTTTACTCCTCTGAGAAGTTGCATGGGGTTGAGGTAGGCACACAAATTTTAACTGAGTCTACACACTGATAACACTTATGGTTTTTGCATTCTGGCACAACAGCTGAAAGAAATTGAAGAAATAGCTAAAATGGCTTGTCCAGAATTCTTTCAAACAACCTGAAGCCATCAGTAATCTCTGTTCTAAGGCAAGACAATGAATTATATTTTACTGATTTCCTCTTATACAAACGGAGATATCCCAAATGCGTTATTAAAAAGTCTTTTTGATCTTCATAAATTAAATTATGTAATAATGTCATCATAAATGTTAAGATCCTCAGCACCAACATGGCACTGAAATAGTCATTCTCAGAGGATAACATTGAGCTGATAAGGTAAATTAGAGAGTTAATGGTCGCATTGTGAGATGAGTGATTCAAGACCCCACTTTCTGATTCATGATCCTTTCAGTTGCGAATTTTTGCCAATATTGCATACTGCTTCACTCAGAACCCACTCTAGGATTTTCTGTAGTGCTCTGATGTGCCACTGAGGCTAGAAAGACAGGATAGAAAAACACTTCCAATATTTTCTCAGAGCTAAGAGACACACGATAAGTTCCTTCAAGTAGACACCCAAGATGTGAAGGCAGAATTAAGTGATCTAATAGTAAGACAAGTAGAGTAGCAACAGAAATTTTCTGGGGACACTATAGTGGGCTTTCTAGTGCATTGTCCCTGTCATCATGGAGGTTGCAAGATTGATAGTGATATCATAAAATCACTTTTCCTGGCTAGCAGACTTAAAGATTTTTCCTTCTCCATTCCACAAATTCTAAAACCTAATAATCTGTAATGAATTCTTGTGTGATTAAGTTAGCTAGAGTAGATTACATGTCAGCAGTAGAATAAAACCATGCCTGACAAAACAGATTATATGGCTTAAATAAATAAAAGAAATTATTGACACATGAAAATATCAAGACAAGGTTAATCTATCTTCAGAAATGTCTGGCACCAGAGGCTCAGTGTTTTCATTTCCTCCTCTACTTCCCTTTTAGGCCCTATCCCTATGGTGTTGCAAATGAAGCTTACAATATCCACACACCTGGGGTGCCTGGGTGGCTCAGTCGTTAAGCATCTGCCTTCTGCTCAGGTCATGATCCCAGGGTCCTGGGATCGAGCCCCGCTTTGGGCTCCCTGCTCCTTGGGAAGCCTGCTTCTCCCTCTCCCACTCCCCCTGCTTGTGTTCCCTCTTTCGCTGTGTCTCTCTCTGTCAAATAAATAAATAAAATCTTAGAAAAAAAAAATATCCACACACCTTACAATCACAATAGAAAGAGAAAAAAAGAAAAGTTACTTGCACTCAAATCCTATCAAATATGGGGAAAGAGTCTCACTAGATTAACTGCAGCTCCAGACCCATCATCCCCAAACCAGGCACTATAGCTAGTTTGTGAAATAAACTGATTGACCTGTCCTGGGCCATGTGTCCACCACTGCGGCAAGAGTGAGCAAGGCTTCGGTTCCACTTGGACCACATATAAATGAGAGTGGAGAGGAGTGATTTCCCAAAGAAAGTATTTTTTCCAAAAGAGGAGAATGAATGCCAGCACAAGAAAACACAAACACCACACACTCTGTCTCTGTTTCTGTCTCTGTCTCTCTCTCTCTGTCTCTCTCTGTCTCTCTCTCTCTCTCTCACACACACACACACTTACTCACACATATTCCATTAAGGATTTTAATTTCAGAAGTGAGGAAATTCAAATGTTGTTGATGAAAGCTAATAAACTTAAATGTCAGGGTTGTTACAAGACTTAAAACACCAAGGGTAAAAGTAAATTCATCTTACAAACTTTGTTATGAGTAAGTTCCCAGAATCTAAGGTACAGCATGGTGACTATAATTAATGATACTGTATTGTATACTTGAAAGTTGCTATGAGAGTAGAGCTTTAATGTTCTTACCATAAAAATAATAACAAAATGGTAATTATGTGAGGTGAAGTGTTTTAACCAACCTTATTGTGGTAAACATTGCACAATGTATATGTGTATCAAATTATCACACTGTACACCTTGAATTGACACAATGTTATATGTCAATTTATCTCAATAACACAGGAAAAAAATAATGCCAAGAGTTTTTACTGAAATGGAATGGTAAGTCTCAGGTTCATGGTTTCACCAGGAATAATTTCAAATGCTGCAGTTAATTAATACCTGGAAATGCCCTCTCTGTTGTGCTGATTATAATTGTGAGTTTATGGAATCAAGTATCTCTAGGTTTAAATCCTAAATCAGCCACTTATTAATATATGTTCTTCAGTAGTGTAATGTCAGTAAGATTTGGTTTCCTTAGTTTTAAAATATCAATAACAGTAGTGCTTGTTTTGAGATATTGTAAAAAAAAAAATAAGTAAGGTAATATTCTTAACACAAATTAATGGCCAATATGCATATATGATCTTTTGTCAGTTTATTAATTATATATAATTGGGGTAGAAAAATAAATATATCAATTACAGAAACAAAGGTATAATCCCAGAAAAGCAGAAATGCTGTTTGTTTGATATGATGTGCCTTATGTATTACTAAAATTTTAAATAACCATTAATTAATTGGAGCCATATGACTCTAATTAATATGTTAAATTTGCAATATCATTTAGTTAATCTCAGCAAGTACAGTTGATGGGAACAGAAAGTCTCCACATTTCTTCAGCATTTCTGTGGCCACAAGAGCATTTGTAAAAGTGTAAGGAAAGCAATCCCTGTGGCATGGGGATCTTAGAATACATTATACTGTATCTGTCCCACCAATTATTATTTTGCAGGGAAATTAAAGCTAAATTAACCGTATCTGACAAATTTGATGGCAGAAAGATGTAATACAACACATAGCCTAGAAGTGCCTAAAATAATATAAGAAAAGTTAACACAACTGCTATTGTCTTGGTAAATTAGTCATCACATTTTTGTTCTGATTATGCGATGAACTACATGGCTCTAAATTCTTTGTAGTCATTCTTTGGTAATGGATATGATGGTGGTAGTTGTGGTGTTAAACAAATAAGACAAAAACAACAAAAGGAATTCCCTGGGTACACTATGATCACCTAGTGAAAGAAAATATCAATACACATGTACCTAAAAAAAAATTCTATAAATCTAAGTTCTATTTCATAAAAATTCTATAAATCTTGCCATTTACAATGACACTGATGGAGCTAGAGAGTATTATGCCAAGCAAAATAAGTCAGAGAAAGACAAATACCATATGATTTCACTCATATGTGGAATTTAAGAAACTGATGAACATGGGGGGGTATAAAAAGAGAGAGAGAGGCAAATCAGAAAACAGACACTTAACTATAGAGAACAAACTGAGTGTTGCTGGAGGAGAGGTGTGCAAGGGGAATGGGTTGAGTGGGTGATGGGTATTAAGGAGGTCACTGGTTGTGATTAGCACTGGGTGTTGTCTGTAAGTGATGGATCACTAAATTCTACACCTAAAGCTAATATTACACTGTATGTTAACTAACTGGAATATAAATAAAAACTTGAAAAAAGAAAAAACAATTGTTTAGTTAAATGAGATACCATTGAAAATTTGAAAGGAATTAAATCACAAGACTGGAGTTGAATTCAGACAGTAATCTAAAGAAGCCCCAAAACTTTCTTTCCCTTTCAGTGTTTTTATACTTTGACTGCTTTAGTTACTTTGTGCTATCACTCCTCAATATGAGCTCCTACTCTATTAAAAAAAACAAACAAACAAAGAAACAAAAACAAAAAATGGAGAGCAAAGGGGAATCAGGAATGGAGGGAAGATAGGGATGCAAGAACAAAAGTGAGGAGAAAATATTCTGAAGGGATGTGGTATATGATAAAACATTTTGATACAAAACGAAATAGTGACAACAAGGAAGTAAACTTGGCCCACAATGAAGAAACCAGGAGTGAAATTGGGCAGAGCCTTAATCCAGATTCTGAAATTTTCTGGAAGTAACTCAGTATATCCTTAGTCTCATTCCCAAGCACTTAACATTTTTTCTGGAATATTCCTGATATGCCTCAGCTTTTTACTTATGACTTGTGTTTAATTATTATATATGATGCTATTTTATACATGATGTCATATACTAAGAACAAAGACTAAATGATGAATAAGACTGTCTGATTCTTGTTAAGTTGCCTTACAAAGAGGTTGGAGGTGGGAGTACCAGACAAGGTACTGGTAACTCTGGTTTAAGCAGTGCCACAAGAATGAAGTCTCGTTAGCAGCCTGGGTTGGGCAGAAGAATGTCCCACGAAGATATCCATGCCCTAATACCTGGAACCTGTGAATATGTTACCTCATATGCAAAGGGGAAATGAAGTTGCGGATGGAATTAATTAGCTGATCAGCTGACCTATGAATAGGAATATTATCCTTGATTATTCTTGTGGGCCACAGTAATCAAGGTGGTACTTAAAAAATGAAAGAGAGGTACAAGTCAGTGTCAGAATGATATAATGTGAGAAAAATTCCACTGTCCATTGCTGGCTTTGAGGTTGGAATGGGACTATGAGCCAAGGAGTGAAGGCAGCTTCTAGAAGCTAAAAAAGCCAAGGAAATGAATATTCCCTATAGCCTCTAGGAAGGAACACAGTCCCACTGACACCCTGAGTTTAGCTCAGTTAGATGTCAGACTTCTGACCGATAGAACTGTGAGATAATACATTTGTGTTTCAATCCTCTAAGTTTGTGCTGATTTGCTGCAGAAGCAATAGAAAAGTAATGCGCAGACCATGGAGTACACCGGGCTGGCACAGAATCTACCTGAGAAAAAAGTGCCGTTTCAGACGACAACTGAAGACCGAGTAGAAATAAGCAATTCTAAAGATTCAGGGGGAGTACTGAGTAAGCATTTTACAGGAGTAAGATATGAATTGTGCAGAGAACTGAATAGGAGAGAAAGCATTACAGCACTATGGGTTTTGAAAAACAGAAAAGAAGTTCAGTATGGCTATCCAGTACACTCTATGCTGTGCATTTGGGGGATTGGATTGGAGCAAGAAGCATTTCAGAATGAACAATCATGAGTTTGGGTATTAATTTATCCAGATGATAATGGGTATTTGAAAGCCTTGATAACAAATTTGAAATTCTTGGTAAAGGCAACTAGAAGTCACTAAATGTCTTTATAAGTGTGTGGGACGGTGATCCAATTTGCATTTCAGAAATATTGCTGAAGCTGCCCATGGAGGATAGACTGCAGTGGACCAGACTAACTTCAGAGGGTTTTGCACTAATCTAGGGGAAAGATGTGATCGTGGCCTCTGACACATGGGATCCAGACAAGGTACTTGAAATCCTGGGTAGTTCTCTTTTCTTTAACCATCTTGACTAGCAGTGGGATGGTGGCCCTACCTGACTTTGTATCCTTAGCTTCAAGAAAGATTCATTCTGGTTTAGAAATGGAATAGCTCTCTGGACATTATCAGTATTTTTTTAATGAGCAAAAACATAGACATTTACTCCAATATATGATTTTATAAGCACCTTTTTACTTGATATTTTATAGAATAAGCAAAAGACCAGTGTAACGGAAGATTTTGCTTCTATTTCCATTCCTACTATTAAATAACTGTGAACACCAGAAAAATTCACATCCACTCTGGGTCCAATAATCCTTACGGAGAAATTAGACAAATTGGATTTTATAGTATAGGTTAAATTAAATGAAATTGCCAATATTTGACAAAAGTTAACTTATAAAACTAGCAAATTTGTATGGTTCCATCTAATAATCTTCTTCCCTTACAAAATCATACATGCTACTTTTCAACATGACTGAGAACCAAAACCTAGGGCCCTATGTATTTACTTTTGAGGACAGTGGAAAACAAAGCAAATATGCTTTCATATTTACTTAAAATGATTCATTCAGGCATATATAAAAATCTATAAAATTATATTTTACAATCTACAAATAACTCAGAACATCAGCTCTCTACTGCAGCATTTTCTGATGCCTTAGGCACATCTCTAAGGATAGAATATTGTTTAATAAACATGTATGATACTCATAATTATAGGAACAAAAAATTAAAATTAATTTTTTGCCAACTGTTTTCCTTTATAGTCTTAATAATGTGGGGCCTCATGTTCATTATTTCTTACAATAAAACTACTCCAGAATGCCTTAGGTAATTGACCTATAATGATGATAATTTTCTCTTTGCCTGAGAAAATTACATTTAATTTTAAATTTCTTCTTAATCTTAAGGGAATGATTCACCTTGTCAATTCATTTGTTTTTGAGTTCCCATTTTAATTAGTCTCAGTTTAATTACAATTGATTGAGTTAAAATATCAAATAAGAAACTACCTGCATAAATAAGAAAATCTCATTTTCCCAATAAGTATTAACTTACACTTTAGAGAAAAACATCCAAACTGCTTTATCTGTACTTGTGTGTATGAGTTTCCAAGTTTATTTTCCAGAGATTAAAAAAATAATAACTTGTTTGTAAAAATAATAAAATCATTTGTGGAGCCTAAATCATTTTACTCTTTTTTTGCTAAAACATAGAAACAGAGAGAGGAAAAAACAAACAAATAAGTAATTCTGATACATGATCAAGGCTGAAAAATGCAAAATTCTATACTTTTATTCTCTGTGATTTATCCTTTCTTCCCATTGCTTAGTCTAATCAAACACATTGATATAGTTAAGCACCTTTTAAGGAAAATATAATTGCAATTAGAAATTACCAGAAAATTAGGTTCAATTTGTTTTTCTTTTCCCTACTGATTATAAAAGGGGCTGTCATTTCTCTTCATTCTATGTTCATCTATTTTTCCCTGTTGTACAAATGAGATTTAAGGAATTAGTGCCAAAGAGTATTTTTAGGAGAAAGTCTTATTAAATACTACCATGTGGGAAGACTAAATCCAGGGCAATTCTTCTAGGACAGAAACTTCTCTATTTCTCCTTCCTGCCTCAATACCAATTTATCCATCTTATGTTCATTCCCATTTGTGAACAGAATATTTTCTATTTTACTATTACAGTTTTTACAAGATTCCCAAATGATGAATATAAAATTTTGCAGCAGAATACAATATATAAGAAGATTATCATTTAATATCTGGTTAAAACAAGACTATATACAATTTCAATTATAAGTTCAGCTAATGTTAGTACTAGTAGGCAATGAGCATTCTTCTTGTTCTATGTTTTATTTTTAATTTTTCATAAAAGATGATTAGCTTCAAATGACAACATTTCAAGAAAATTTTCAAAAAATGTTAAAAATGGGTCATTTGCAAATCAGACAATACAATAAAATAGGATTTTCATTGAAAATGTATGTTTCTAAATATGATGCAGTTTTTATTATATAAGTATAAAATCTGGTAGCTCATTATTAAATAAGCTTTTTCATTTTCATGTATCTAAATGAATGTCACATTTCATAATGTTTTAAGTATGTATATATACTTTTTTTTTTTTAAGATTTTATTTATTTATTTGACAGAGAGAGACACAGCGAGAGAGGGGACACAAGCAGGGGGAGCAGGAGAGGGAGAAGCAGACTCCCTCCCGAGCAGGGAGCCCGATGCGGGGCTCGATCCCAGGACCCCGGGATCATGACCTGAGCCGAAGGCAGACGCTCAACGACTGAGCCACCCAGGCGCCCCTAAGTATGTATATATACTTAAAAGAACTATAACCCAATAGCTTTTGAGAATTCTTCACCTGAATGGTCTTCAAAGGTTTTATTTATCTTTTACCATCTAACATAAAAATTGGGAGGAGTTTCATTTTTGGAGCCATTAATTTCGAAATTATGTATTGAGACATGTTTCTAGCATGAGAGATACAGTAATGAAAACATCATAAAATCCTACCTTCCTAGTCCTATTTTTTTTAAAGTGGACACTAAAATGAAATAGTCTAAAGTCTGTGAAATGTTCAGCAACAGGAGATGGTTTAAAAATTAATTATAGGGGCGCCTGGGTGGCTCAGTTGGTTAAGCGACTGCCTTTGGCTCAGGTCATGATCCTGGAGTCTCTGGATCGAGTCCCGCATCGGGCTCCCTGCTCGGCAGGGAGTCTGCTTCTCCCTCTGACCCTCCCCCCTCTCATGTGCTCTCTGTCTCTCTCATTCTCTCTGTCTCAAATAAATAAATAAAATCTTTAAAAAAAAATCTAAAAATTAATTATAAAGTAGAAAGCAGAAGGGTCATTGCCAGGGTTGGGAGGAGAGGGAAATGGATAGTTGTTATTTAAAGGGTATAGAGCTTTAGTTTTGATAAATGAAAAGAGTTCTGGACATTGGTTGCACAACAATGTGAATGTACTTAATGCTACTCAAGTGTATACTTAAAAATGGTTAAGATGTTAAATTTTATGATATGTGTATCAGGATGGAGGGATGACCTAATGTTACGGTAGTGATCATTTTACAATATATGAATGTTTCAAATCAACATGTATAACTTAAACTTACACAATGCATTATATCTCAAATCTTGAAATTAAAAAAAAAAACAAAAACGGATAGTATGTCCATAAATGGGTCATTGCATAGTGACTACATGATAATATGAAATAGAAGACAAAGCTATAATTCAAGGTGGCATCACAAGTACCACTGCCTCAAAGCTAACAAAATAAACAACAAAAAAATTAAAAACAAATATGAAAAAATGAGTAGAAGAGAAATTCTAGCATGTCAAATGAATTCAAATAATTTAATTAAAAAAGTGAAATACAGACTAGAGAACTAGAGAAATGACATCTTTGTAATCTTAAATGTATTGAGGGGAAGAAGGTGATTGAAAAACAAGATAAATAAACAACAATAATGACAGGGGAAAAAAAAAAAAACAACCTTACTGATAACCCCTATGAGAGAATCAGAATGATGTACTTTTACTTCACGATTAATAAATAGCAATCCATCAGAAGCTAAAAGAAACATAAAAAGCAAAAACAAAACAAAACAAAAAAAATAACCCAAAAGACATATTTTATTTTCCTCTCTGGGAAGAAATTAGGAGAATGTCAAGAAAATAATTTTCTATAATGCATTATCTCCATTAGCATTATCTTTCCAAATGGAGAAAGGAAAAATACATTTTCAAACAGGCTGTATGAAGAAAGCTAAAATTAGGAAAATTAGGAATAAAAAAAATGAGAAAAATTAGACTGTTAAAGAAATATAAAAACTGAGCACTGAGAAAGTAAATTTCTCCCTCACCCACAAAAAAATCTAGTTAATAAAAAATAAAATGAAATGAAAAAGCAATTATCATTAATTAGAAAAAGAAAAAAGGAAAATAACAGACACCTAGGAAAATGAAATAAATATGCGTAAAGCTTTTTTTAAAATATTTTCACAATGTGAATGATATAAAAAACTTTGAAGAAAAATATAGAGTATCAAATATACTGAAAGGCAATTAGAAAGCTAAGTATATTGCTGGAAGACATAGGAAAACATCCTGGAGGGTTTTTTTTTGTTTTTTTTTGTTTTGTTTTTAATTTAAATTCAATTAGCCAACATATCGTACGTCATTAGTTTTTGATATAATGTTCAATGATTCATTAGTTGCATATAACACCCAGTGCTCATCACATCAGGTGCCCTCCTTAATGTCCATCACCCAGTTACCCCCCCCATCTCACTCTCAGTTTGTTTCTCTGAGTCAAGAGTCTCTCATGTTTTGTCTCCCTCTCTGATTTCTTCCCATTCAGTTTTCCCTCCCTTCCCCTATTGTCCTCTGCACTATTCCTTATGTTCCACATATAAGTGAAACCATATGATAATTGTCTTTCTCTGCTTGACTTATTTCACTTAGCATATTACCCTCCAGTTCCATCTATGTCGATGCAAATGGTAGGTATTCATCCTTTCTGATGGCTGAGTGATATTCCATTGTATATATGAACCACACCTTCTTTATCCATTCATCTGTTGGTGGACATCTAGGCTCTTTCCATATGTTGGCTATTGTGGACATTGTTGCTATGAACATTGGGGTGCATGTGCCCCTTCTTTTCACTACATCTTTATCTTTGGGGTAAATTCCCAATAGCGCAGTTGCTGGGTCATAGGGTAGCTCTATTTTTAACGTCTTGAAGAACCTCCATACTGTTTTCCAGAGTGGCTGTACCAGCTTGCATTTCCACCAACAGTGCAAGAGGGTTCCCTTTTGTCCACTCCTCACCAATATTTGTTGTTCCCTGTCTTGTTAATTTTAGCCATTCTAACTGGTATAAGGTGGTATCTCGTTGTTTTGATTTGTATTTCCCTGATGGCTAGTGATGTGGAGCATTTTTTCATGTGCCTTTTGGCCATTTGTATGTCTCCTTTGGTGAAGTGTTTGTTCATGTCTTCTGCCCATTTCTTGATGATTTATTTGTGGATTATTTGTTTTTTGGGCATTGAGTTTGATAAGTTCTTTACAGATCTTGAATACCATCCCTTTATTTATCATGTCATTTGCAAATATCTTCTCCCATTCTGTAGGTTGACTTTTAGTTTTGCTAACTGTTTCCTTTGCTGTGCAGAAGCTTTTAATCTTGATGAAGTCCCAATAGTTCATTTTTGCTTTTGCTTCCCTTGCCTTGAGAGACATGTCTTGCAAGAAGCTTCTGTAGCCGAGGTCAGAGAGCTTACTCCCTGTGTCCTCCTCTAGGATTTTGATGGATTCCTGTATCACATTTAGGTCTTTCATCTATTTTGAGTTTATCTTTGTGTGTGGTGTAAGAGAATGGTCCAGTTTCATTCTTCTGCATGTGGTTGTCCAATTTTCCCAGCACCATTTATTGAGGAGACTGTATTTTTTTCCATTGGATATTCTTTACAACTTTGCCAAAGATTATTTGACTATAGAGTTGAGGGTCCATTTCTGGGCTCTCTATTCTGTTCTGTAGATCTTTGTGTCTGTTTTTTTGCCAGTACCATGCTGTCTTGATGATCACAGCTTTGTAATATAGCTTGAAGTCAGGCATTGTGATGCCCCAGCTTTGGTTTTCTTTTTCAACATTCCCTGGCAATTTGGGGTCTTTTCTGGTTCCATACAAATTTTAGGATTGTTTGTTCTTGGAGAGTTTTATATTCACTTTTACCACCTCCCATCCACACAAAATGAGAAAGTTTTGCATTATTTTTTCCAAAGCCAGAGGCCATGGTATACAATTTTATAAAAATAGCAAAAGCCAAGAAAGTTCTGATAAATCTCACACAATATTATTAAGAAATCATTTCAAAAATATTTCTAAAATGAAACTATTATTGACTCAAATATAATACATGCTATTCAAACTGTCTTAATTTTGAGTAGGTAAATGCACTTCATTATTAGAAATTGTGATGATTTAATGTATCATAGCATTAGTTTAAAGGAGAATGTATATAATTATCTTATTAACTTATTGTACAAATAGCTATGAAAAAAAAATTCTTAAGCAGGCTCCATGCTCAGCATGGAGCCAAACATGGGGCCTGAACTCACAATCCTGAGATCAAGACCTGAGCTAAGATCAAGAGTTGATGTTCAACTGACTGAGCCACCCAGGTGCTCCCAAATAGCTATGGAAAATATTTTGATAAAGTTTAACATTAAAAAGCACTAGAAAATAATAATTACATATTTTTATAAATGAGGTATGAATGGATAAATTTGTTCTTAATTGCAATTGCCATGAGAAAGGCATAATTTTAGTACCCTGTATCCTGTCTGTTAGATGTGTTTGGTATCAGCTAAAGCTATGCTAGACAATGCTCTACAAGATCAGAGTCATTCTGACACTATTCCACCTCAAACTCTCACCACCAGTCCCTTGCTTTTTTATCTCACGGTCTTCTCCAAAGTCTCACGAGCCTGCTTGACCAACATGGAAACATATCTTGATGTGTAGGAAAATAAATGTTTTCAGGGAAATTCTCAACCAATGGAGGATGGGAACCAGTAGATGAAGGTCCAGCTAGCTGTCCTCAGGATAGGCAATTCTCAGAGACATTCTTTATACTTCCAAGTTGTTCAACCATGTACTCATATCAGCTTTTCCTTGTGCCTTTTCTCACTCTTTCTGTTTCCTTACTGCTATCTGGGATCACCTCCCAAATTCGAACAAACAGATGATGCAGAAGTTGTATCTGTACCCAAGTCTTTGTCTCATACTTTACTTTCAGAGAACCCAAACTAAGACAATTGGTATAAGAATGATCTTAAGAAAGAGATCCTCATGATGGCATTCTGGAATTGAATCTCTTATGGGGCAGATGGCAATAGGTTCCCATGATTATTGGTGATTATACCTCCTATTATGCTATAGCTTTGAAATGACTATGACTTTAACTTTTAGTCCATTAGACTGAGGCATATGTGGAAGAGAAAGATTCGGGCTGTCTAGAACCTCTAGCAGTCTAACACTATTAAAGCAACAGTAATTATAAAAATTGTATAATTGGTTGACTTTTGTCAACTGCCTTTAATGCCTTGAAGAAAACAAATGGCAGATTCAGGTCAGCCAACTATTAACTCAAGGCATGTGGTAAAATCCAGAATGCTTCCATGACAGTGTTTACAGAGTCCCTCATCTCTTACATTTAGAAGGCAAATTACTAGAAATTAGGCATGCAATTTAATGTTAAGGCTAGCAGAGTTGCAAAAGGAAATGTAAGCCAAGCTGCAACATGATTTTTATGGTAATACAGGGTACCACCTGTTAAGAAGAAATGGGATCCCTATACATGGAATGGGGATGTTTGGAAGTATCACTAATAAACCTCCAATCCTCAGGTTCTGAAAAAAAAAAATTCAACTGTTATGTCAATTGCTTATGTATTGAAGCACTACTGTTAAAAACTACCGCTATTGCAATAACCCAGGAAATAAAATTGATAATTTTGACAATTTATTTTTGTACAGTATCTGTCCTTACAATGTACTGCTTCCAAACTAGATAATATTCAATAAAATAAGTAGTAAATGTTGAAAGAAAAAGAAGAAAGAAGAAAGAAAGAAAGAACGAAAGAAAAGAAAGAAAGAAAAAGAAAGGTTAATACCTATTCTCCAGCTATTCCAAAAAATAGAAAAGGAAGGGAGAAATCCAAATTCATTCTATAGGTCAGCATTACCCTGACACCAAAACCAGTAAAGACACCACTAAAAAAGGGAACTACAGGCCAATATCACTAATGAACATAGATGCAAAAATTCTCAACAAAATACTAGCAAACTGTATCCAACAATACATTAAAAAATTCACACACAAAAAAATTATTCACCATGAAGAAGTAGGATTTATTCCTGGATTGTTAGGGTGGTCCAATATTCGCTAATCAATCAATGTGATACATCACATCAGTAAGAGAAAGGGTAAGAACCATATGATCATTTCAATAGATGCAGATAAAGCATTTGACAAAGTACAACACCCACTTGTGATAAAAACCTCAACAAAGTAGATTTAGAGGAAACATACCTCAACATAATAAAGGCCAAATATGAAAAACCCATAACTCACATCATCTTTATGGGGAAAAACTGAAAGCTTTTCATCTGAGGTCAGGAACAAGACAAAGATGTCCATTTTCCCCACTTTCATTAAACAAATTATTGGACTAATATTATTCAGCCATAAAAAAGAATGAAATATTGCCATTTGCAATGACATGGATAGAGCTAGAGAGTAAGATGCTAAGTGGAGTAAGTCAGAGAAAGGCAAATACCATATCATTTCACTCATATGGGGGATTTAAAAAAAAAACAAATAAGCAAAGGGGAAAAAGAGAAAGAGACAGAGACAGAGAGAGACAGAGAGAGAGAAATCAAGAAACAGACTCTTAACTATAGAGAATAAACGGATGGTTACCAGAGGGGAAGTGGGTGGGAGAATGGGTTAAATAGATGATGGGGTTTAAGGAGTGCACTTGTCATGATGAGCACCAGGTGATGTATGGAATATTGTAAACCTGAAACTAATATAACTACACATTAACTAACTGGAATTAAAATAAAAGCTTAAAAAGGAATTGTATATATTTGTAAATACAAGTCATTTTCCACAAGCTAGAATTTTCTTTTTATATCATGTAATTTAGCATGTTCCCTGTTGTCCATATTTCCAATAACTGATAGCTATGTAGACATTTGATTAGATCCAAGTTTTAGCTTTTATTTTTATTGTTTTAGTAAGAGAACTTACAAGTGACTCTGTGTGCAACATTTCAAGAGGCACTAACTTTGTGTTTATCCATCCTTTTGTAATATTAAGATTGATTAGTGGTGCCATGTAGTGTCACAGGGTCAATATTCCAATGACTAGTTAAGACAGATATTGATAAATATCCGTTAATTCCTTAGTGTTAAAATATGTTAACTTTTATTTTATTTTTAAAAAATATTTTATTTATTTATTTGAGAGAGTGTGAGCATGCACGTGCATGAGCAGGGGGAGAGGGAGAAGCAAACTCCCCACTGAACAGGGAGCCTGATGCAGGGCTCAATCCCAAGATGCTGAGATCATGACCTGAGCCGAAGAAGACAGCTGTTTAACTGACGAAGCCACCCAGGTACCCCAAAATACGTTAACTTTTAATTCTGGCATTACTTCTGCATTTATTTATTTATTTACTTACTTACTTACTTACTTACTTACTTACTTACTTACTTATTTATTTCCTGTCATTTCTTTTTATTTAATATACTGTATTATTTAGCTTATTTATAATTGTTTTAATATAGCTTTGTATTTCAAGTATTTTTATTATTTAATTTTTTTTATTATGTTAGTCACCATCCTTCTGCATTTTATTATTTGTGATTTCTCTGTTAAAAAAATCCTCAACTATTCTGGTAATCTAAAACATAGCAAAGACATTCAAAAGCGTGATCCTTTCTCAAAGTATTGTTCTAACAAACTCCCAAGGTACTATTTTTGAAGAGTTATTATGAATTCAGAATAATTATATATTTAAATGTATTAAATTTACTATAGTTATTTTTCTTCCTTATGGTCAAGTTGTCCCATCTTTGTCAACCCAGACTTGTTTTACATAGGCTCATGTGTCTTATGACAAAACTTTCTTATTTGTTGATAATCCTTTGCTTTCAAGCATGACAAGATGCCACAAGGCATGAATCAGTAATCCCACCAAGGAACTCTGGATTGCTTTACTGAGAAATAGTACTGGGGTGCCTGGGTGGCTCAGTCAGCTAAAGGTCTGCCTTTGGCTCAGGTCATGATCCCGGGGTCCTGGGATCAAGCCCCATGTTGGGCTCTGAGCTCAGCAGGGAGTCTGCTTCTCCCTCTCTCTAGACCTTCTCTCTCTCAGGTTAATAAATAAAGTCTTTAAAAAAATAAGAAATAGGGCGCCTGGGTGGCTCAGTCGTTAAGCGTCTGCCTTCGGCTCAGGTCATGATCCCACATCGGGCTCCCTGCTCGGCAAGAAGCCTGCTTCTCCCTCTCCCATTCCCCCTGCTTGTGTTACTGCTCTCACTATCTCTCTCTCTGTCAAATAAATAAATAAAATCTTTAAAAAAAATAAGAAATAGTATTTATGGATAATTATCTAGTCATAATTGTGATTATCTCACTGGGTTAGTCCTTGTTTTTAGAGCTTTACAATAAACAAAGCTAGGAAATAACACTTTTCTTTAAAATTAGAGGAAAAATATAGACACTTAATATACTTAAATTCATACTTCCAAAACAAATTAACATTTGGAGACCATTATTCAACTTCTTTTATCTCATAAATGTATATTTTAACTCTTATGCTGACAATTTTACATTAACACACACACACAAAATCATACTAAAGGAAATAGTATTTTGATCTCTGTTTTTTCTATTGTCTATTTTCTCCCTGTTCCTAGAAGTAATTCTTTTTTATTGAGATTTTATCTTTCTATTGTTTCCTTTTAAAATATTAACAAATATTCATATTTTCTGTTTTTTCCTCCTTGATATTCAAAAAGATAACACACTATATATACATTTACCCACATTGCATTTTTCATTTAACAATGTTCTTTGGAGATAACTACTTAGAAAATTATAGAGTTCTTTGTCCCATTTTCCAGTGGCTTAGCATTCTTCTGGGTGATTTTTCATAGTCTATTCAGATAGTTTCGTAAGCAACATAATTTTTCCAACCAGTTACCCTAAATAGCATTAAGTTATTTCTGGTCTTTTACTATTTTAAATAACACTAAAATGAATGACCTCTGTCGATAAGTCATTTCATATTTTTTGCCAATTTGTTTTTTAATAGATAACTTGAAATAGGATTGTTGGTTCAAGAGGTAAATGAATGCACAATTTTGAAAAATATTGCCAAATTTTCCATAAAGTGATACCAGCTTGCATTCCACAAAAAATATTAAAATGTCCCTGTGATCCACAACTTGCCAAGTGAATGTATAATCCAATTATTAGATTTTTATGAATCTGAGAGATAATGAATGGTATTTCAATTCAGTTTTTTTTTCTCTTATTTAGTGAGGTGGACATTCTTGTCACATGTGTAAGAACCATTGGCATTTCTTTTTTTGGCATTTAATATTCACACTTTTTTTTGTCCTCTTATTTTTTGTTTTTGTTTTGTTTTTTAAATGAATCAGTTCTCAAAGTCCTTTAGAAATCACTTTCTATTAAGTTGCAATTTCATTTTTCAGTTTTTCATTGTTGTTCTTATTTCCTTAAAGTGTTTTGATATGCAGTGTTTAATATAATCAAATTTATAAATCTTTTCCATTATTGTTATTCAATTTTAAATATTTACTACATAAATTTTCTGATTCATGCATTAAGAATTCACTCACTATTCACCTATTTTTTCTAATAATTGGGATGCAATTACTTATGTTCACTTATATACATTTGTATATCTGACCTATTTATAATATATTTGGTGATGTAGAGATGAGAAATTGATCTAGTTTTCTTTTTACCCTCAAACAATGTAGTTGTCCCAACACCAATAATTTTTTATGTCTTCTTTTTCTCATTGATTTGAAATGTCTCATTACTGTATACTGAATTTCCAAATATAGTTGGGGTAATCCTGGTTTTTCTATCTTATTTCATTGATATGTCTGTCTGATATGTTGATAATAAAACTGCTCTAACTGTAGACTCAAAAATATGATAGACTTGTTAAGTTTAAAGTTTGGTAGGAGTGACTAGCTTTTTAAACATTTCTTCCAAATTCTATAGCCAGTTTGTCTAGTTCTAAACATTAAACTATATTTACTGAAGCTGATCAACTCATAAATTAACTTAGAGAGTTTATATATTTATGATGTTGAAACTTCCTATTTAGGAACACAATATGTCTTTATATTTCTTTGTGCATTTATAGAATTTTTAGTATTCTGCCGATATTTAATAAAACATACTATAAAATGCACACAGATAAGATACTATACTTAAAGACAAAGGACAGAATGATTAGAAGGAAATTTGAAGTAAAAACACTGATTAGAGAAAAAATATCAAGAGGTAGAAATATCAAAGAAGTGTTCAAATACAGAGACCATTGTAAGACTGTAAATATATTAAGAATTAGGAAGCAAAAATAGTA
The DNA here is from genome assembly GCF_011800145.1 of Mirounga leonina. Classification (NCBI taxonomy): domain Eukaryota; kingdom Metazoa; phylum Chordata; class Mammalia; order Carnivora; family Phocidae; genus Mirounga; species Mirounga leonina. The sequence goes on from NW_023270865.1 coordinate 19,468,760, forward strand.
AGTCAATAATGTTTAGGAATAGGAATTAAACAAAATACTCAGATATATCACTGTGACATTTCAGATCATCAAAGATTTTTTCTTTTTAATCTTAAAAAGCATTGAGTACTAGTTGGTAGTATAAGTACGATTCCTCAGTTAAAGGATATTAGACCTGAAAAAATTAGCATCAATAATATTGCATTTTGAGAGAAATTAGTTGATATCTTTAAATTATAGCAAAAAATATTTTGAACCTATTGTTCCATCCATATCATTCAAATATCAACTGTTTGCCAAAACAAGATTAATACTGGTCCAGAAAAGAAAATAATCATATTTACTTCTTATTCCTAAGTAAGCAAATAAAGATATGTCCCAGGCAAAAAAGGATGTTTAAGTTGCTCCCAAGGGTTCAATAAAAATAAATTATGAAGTAATAGCTTCATAGAAATTACAGATAACAGATTGGTATAGAAAAAAAACAGTGTGAATATTAAAGCCAGATGACCTTATGTATCTTAGTGACAATTTAATAACTAAAAGAAAGAGGGGGGAAAAGAGGAAAAACCATGAGTAAGAAGGTGAAAATAGCATTAAGCTATTTTGAACAATTGATGAAATATAAGAAAAGATAATCTATTATATATTAATGCTTAGGACATTTACTTAATAATATTCATTAGATGATTTTGAGATAAATTCATTGATTTGGCATGATTGTGCAGAAAATAATAAAACAATACTCAAATTTTGTTTATTTTCTATTCTCAATAAAAAAGTGGCAAGATATATAAAAATAGATATAGGAAAGGCTACTGTTAAATGCATTGAAAATGCAAATGTAATGGTAAGGCTGACATGTTTGCAAATGAAAGATGGTATGAAAGGTAACAGAGAATTTTTCTTCATCAGTATAACCAGCAGTTTATCACATCTTATGAATTTCTTCTGCTCTGTATAACTTGTTTTGAAAATCTTTAAAATTTTAATTTCCATTCTCATATTTTTGAGTCTACAATTTCCCTTTATTTTTATATAGATTATAATTATCTAATAAAAACTGTTTTCAATATTCTAATTTTTCATTAATTAAATCACTTTAGTGATTGTTAACATTATAACTCTTTTTTTAAGCTTTTATTTATTTGAGAGAAAGAGAGGCAGATAGTGACAGAGATACAGAGAGAGAGCACAAGTGGGGAGGAGAGGGTGAAGTAGGCTCCCACTGAGCAGGGAGCCCAAGGTGGGGCTCAATCGCAGCCCTGGGATAATGACCTAAGCTAAAGGCAGACGTTTAACCGACTGAGCCACCCAGGCGCCCCTAACATTATAAGTCTTAATTGAATCATATTAAATACATTACGATCTTATCTGCTAACTCCAAAATCTACCTCTACCAACTGTAGGTCTGCTTCATTTCTCTTCCATTTTTTGAGGAATATGGTATTTTGCTCTTAGTGTGCCTAGTGTTTTATTTTAACGAATGTTGAAAATTATATAAGTATATATATTTGCGGGGGAAGGGCAGAAGGAGAGAGGGAATCTTAAGCATGTTCCACACCCAGCACAGAGCCTGACTTGGAGTTTGATCTCACAACCCTGAGATCATGACCTGAGCCAAAATCAAGAGTAGGATGCTTAACTGACTGAGCCACCTAGGTGCCCCTGAAAGTTACATTTATTCACATTTTCCTTCTGCTATGCAGATAAAGTGAGGACTGATTACCTTATTCAATTAGGGATAGAGTTTATTCTAACCTATATTGTAGTTTTGGTAAGTCTCTGTCCAATTCTTTTTGGCTTTTTTCCTAAGCATAGTTCTACAGCTTTCACCAAAAGCTTTGTTTAGTTATTATCTGCTGTCTTCTCACATCTCAGTAATCTTGAATTCCAACACTTGTTTCTTCAGAACTGCTAGATTACTGACTGCCAACTACTTGCTCTCTATATAGTTGCTTCTTCTCCCAACCCATGTAACTTCATCAAAGACCTGGAGGGGAAAATCAGGTATGGCAAGCTATTCTTATCTACTGCTTCTCATCATGATCTTAACCCTCCTAGAGTCCAATTTTGTCTATTTTCATTAGAACACAAAATACCCTGCAGGTTTACTTACTCCCTCTTCAACACTCTTCCTGGATAAAACTTTAATTCTCAGCCTCTTCCATCATGTTATGGTTTGGCAAATACCAGAAGAGAAATTAAAATTTTCAAAAAAATCAATGTTAACTCAAGGGAATTGCACTCAGTAAAAAAAGCTAGTCTCATAAGGTTACATATTATTTGATTCCTTTTATATAACATTTTGAAATTAAAAATATGGGGATTAGTGGTTGCCAGAAGTTAGGGATGGGGGATGGGAGGAAGTGGCAATAAAAGGGAAATAAAAGAGCTTCTGTTAATGGAATAGCCTCGTATCTTGATTGTAGTGGTGGTTTTATCAATCTACATGTGTTATAAAATTATGTAGGATTATATACACATGCTTGTGTTTATAAATGATTGCATGTAGGGGCGCCTGGGTGGCTCAGTCGTTAAGCGTCTGACTTCACCTCAGGTCACGATCCCAGAGTCCTGGGATCGAGCCCCACATCGGGCTCCTTGCTCAGCCGGGAGCCTGCTTCTCCCTCTCCTGCTCCCCCTGCTTGTATTCTTTCTCTAGCTGTCTCTATCTCTGTGTCAAATAAATAAATTAAATTAAAAAAAAAAAATAAATGATTGCATGCAAACTTGTGAAATCTGAATAACCTCTGAGGATTGTTATCAATGGCAATTTCCTGGTTATACTGACTTATAAACATGCAAGATGTTATTAGGGACAATGGGTTAAAGTATAACATGCATATTTTTTACAATTTCCCATGAGTTTATGGTTATTGCAAAATTTAAAGTTGTTGATCGATTTATTTGTTTTTTTTTACACGAGTGAGAAAGAGCACGTGAGCTGTGGAGGAAGGGCAGAGGGAAAGGGAGAGAGAGAGAATATTAAGCAAGCTCCATGCCCAGCACACTGTCTGATGCAGGGCTCAAGTTCATGACCCTGAGATCATGACTTGAGCCTAAATCAAGAGTCACATGCTTAACAAACTGAGCCATCCGGATGTCCCCAAAATTTAAAGTTTTTATAAAAGTGTTATTCTCAGTGAATGTACCATTTTATATTCCCACCAACAGTGTGCATGGACTCCAATTTGTCCACATCCCTGCCAACACTTTCTCTCCCTTTCTTTCTTTCTTTCTTTCTTTCTTTCTTTCTTTCTTTCTTTCTTTCTTTCTTTCTTTCTTTCTTCTTTTTCTCTTTTTCTCTTTCTTTCTTCTTTTTCTTTCTTTCTTTCTTTTTCTTTCTTTCTTTCTTTCTTTCTTTCTTTCTTTCTTTCTTTCCTTCTTTCTTTTTCTTTTTCTTTCTTTTTCTTTCCTTTCTTTTTCTTTCCCTTTCCTTCCTTCCTTCCTTCCTTCCTTCCTTCCTTCCTTCCTTCCTTCCTTCCTTCTTTCCATAATAGCCATCCTAACATGTATGAGGCGATATCTCATTGTGATTTTAATTTGCATTCCCCTGATGATTGAGCACCATTTAATACACCCATTGGTCGTTTGTATATCTACTTTGGAGAAACATCTGTCCAAGTCCTTTGCCCATTTTTTTAATTGGATTATGACTATTACTGCTATTTTGCTATTGACTTACAGGAGTTCTTTACATATTTTGATAATTAACCCCTTATTAGATAGATGGTTTATGACTATTTTCTTCCATTCTATAGGTTACTTTTTCACTGTTGATTGGTTCCTTTACCATACAGAAACTTTCTAGTTTCATTCAGTCCCACTTGTCTTGTCTATTTTTGTTTTTGTTGCCTGTTCTTTTCATGTAATATCCATGAAAACAGTATAGAAGTTCCTCAAAAATTAAAATAGAAGTACAATATAATACAGCAACCCCACTTCTAAGTATATATCCAAAACAAAACAGGATCTCAAAGAGATATCTCTATAACCATGTTCATTCCAGCATTATTCACAATTTATCCAAGGTAGATAAACAACTGAAATGTTTGTCAACAAATGGATAAGGAAACTGTGATATAACCATAAAATGGAATATTATTCAGCCTTTCAAAAGAAGTAAATTCTAAAAAGAATTTTAAAAATAAATAAAAGTAGGAAATTCTGCTATTTCCAACATGGGTTGGACCCACAAGACAGTAATGAAATAGGTCAGTTTCAGACGGACAAGTATACTGCATGATTCCAATTATATGAGGTATCTAAAATAGTCAAAACTTAGAGAAGCAGAAAATAGAATAGTGGTTGCTAGGGGATGGGGGGAGAAGAGAAGTGGTAAGTTGTTACTTAATGGCATAAAGTCATAATTACACAATGAATACATTCTAAATACCTCCTGTATAATATAGTGCCTATAGTAAATAACATGGTGCTGTTCACTTAAAAATTTGTTAAGAAAGTAGATCTCATGTTAAGTTTTTTTTTTTTAAGTTTTTATTTAAATTCTCATTAGTTAACATGCAATGTAATATTAGTTTCAGGGGTACAATATAGTGATTCAACACTTCCATACAACACCCCAGGCTCATCACAGCAAGTACATTTCTTAATCCCCATCACCTATTTAACTCATCCCCCCCACATGCCCTCTGGTAACCATCAGTTTGTTCTCTATAGTTAAGAGTTGGCTGCTTGGGGTGCCTTGGTGGTGCATCGTTAAGTTCCAACTCTTGGTTTCAGCTCTGACTCTTGTGATCTCAGGATCGTGAGATCGAGATCCACATCAGCCTCCACACTCAGCATGGAGTCTGCTTCAGATTCTCTCTCCCTCTCCCTTGGCTCTTCTTGCTTGTGCTTTCTCTCTCTCTCTCTAAAATAAATAAATAAATCTTAAAAGAAAGAGTTGGCTTATTGATTTGCCTCCCTCTCTTTTTCCCTCTTTCCTCATTTGTTTCTTAAATTCCACGTGAGTGAACCCATATGGTATTTATCTTTCTCTGACTGACTTAATTTGGCTTAGCATAATACTCTCTAGCTCCATTCATGTCATTGCAAATGACAAGATTTCATTCTTTCTTACTATATATATGATTATATCTAATTTTATATATATATGTAAATCATTATATATATATAAATCACTTCTTCTTTATCCATTCATCAGTTGATGGATACTTGGGCTGTTGCCATATTTGGCTATTATAGATAATGCTGCTATAAATATCAGGAGGCATGTATCATTTTGAATTAGTATTTTTGCATTATTTGGGTAAACACCTAATAGTGTAATTTCTGGATTATAGGGTAGTTCTAATTTTAACTTTTTGAGGAATCTCCATACTGTTTTTCAGAGTGGCTCCACCAGTTTGCATTCCTCTTTCCCCCCATCCTCACCAACACCTGTTTTTTCTTGTGTGTTGATTTTAGCCATTTTGGCAGGTGTGAGGTAGTATCTCATTGTAATTTTGATTTGTATTTGTAATTTTGTATTTGTAATTTTGATTTGTATTTCCCTAATAATGAGTGATGTTGAGCATCTTTTCATACTGGCCATCTGGATGTCTTCTTTGGAAAAATGTCCATTCTTGTATTCTGCCCCTTTTTTCAATTGTATTATTCATTTTTGGGGTGCTGAATTTTGTAAGTTCTTTCTATATTTTAGAAACTAACCCTTTATCAGATATGTCATTTGCAAATATCTTCTCCCATTCAATAGATTGCCTTTTGGTTTTGTTGATTGTTTCCTTCACTTTGCAAAGGCTTTTTAATTTGATGAAGTCTCAATAGCTCATTTTTGCTTTTGTTTCCCTGGCCTCAGGAGACTTATTTAGAAAGAAGTTGCTACAGCTGATGTCAAAGGGGTTACTGCTTATGTTCTCCTCTTGGATTTTGATGGTTTCCGGATGCACATTTAGGTACTTTATCCATTTTGAATTTATTTTTGTATTTGGCTTAAGAAAGTGGTCCAGTTTCATTCTTTTGCATGTTGCTGTCCAGTTGTCCCAACACCATTTGTTGAAGAGACTATTGTTTTCCCATTGGATTTTCTTTCCTGCTTTGTTTGATTAATTGACCATCTAGTTGTAGTTTCATTTCTGGGTTTTCTGTTATGTTCCATTGATCTATTTGTCTATTTTTGTGCCAGTACCATACTGTTTTGATCACTACAGCTTTCTAATTCAACTTGAAATCTGGAATTGTGATGCATCCAGCTTTGCTTTTTCTTTTTCAAGGTTGTTTTGGCTTTTCAAGGTCTTTTGTAGTTCCATACAAATTTTAGGATTACTTGTTACAGCTCTGTGAAAAAATGCTGGTGGTATTTTGATAGGGATTGCATTAAATGTGTAGATTTCTTTGGGTAGTATAGACATTTTAACATAATTGGTATTCTAATCCATGAGCATGGAATGTCTCCATTTCTTTGTTTCACCTTCAATTTCTTTCATCAGTGTCTTATAGTTTTCAGAGTACAGGTCTTATACCTCTATGGTTAGGTTTATTCCTAGGCATCCAAATCAGTAAGGAAGAATAAAACTTTCACTATTTGCAGATGACATGATACTCCATATTGAAAACCTAAACCTCTACCAAAAAACTGCTAGAACTGATAAACAAATTCAGTAAATTCACAGGATACACAATCAACATACAGAAATCTTTTGTATTTCTATACACCAATAATGAAGCAGCAAAAAAGAGAAATTAAGGAACCAATTCCATATGCAATTGCATCATGTTAAGTGTTATTAACACACACACACACACAAAATGAAAGAACATACAGAAACTTTTGGAGACAACGGATATGTTTATTGCCCTGATTATAGTGATGGTATAATGAGAGTGTGTATGTCCAAACTCATCAAATTGTATTCATTAAATATATGTATTTTTTTAAGATTTTATTTGTCCATTTGCCAGAGAGAGAGCATGGGAGCACAAGCAGGGGGAGCGGCAGACAGAGGGAGAAGCCGGCTTCCCGCTGAGCAAGGAGTCTGATTCAGGACTTGATCCCAGGACCCTCGGACCATGACCTGAGCTGAAGGCAGATGCTTAACTGACTGAGCTACCCTTGCATCCTAAATATATATATTTTTGTTTAATTACACCTCAATAATCTGTAAACTTATGCCTATAAATGGAAGTCAATTTTGTTTAGTTTTATAGCTTTTATCTTTCTATGAAAACCCATAGCATTGTCTTTTATTATTAACAAACTAATTTCTATACTTTTAATGTCCATATCTTTGAAAGTATGATTATTTCATTAACTGGGTCTTCTGTAGATCTATTTCTCTTTTTTCTATCTTTTTACCTCTCTATCTAAGATCTATGATCTATCATCATCATCACCATTGTCTTTCAATTATATTTTATAATTAAAAAAATTGTAGACATGATCTGAGACTTGGAATGACAGTGACTTTATCTAGAGCATAGATACTAACTTGAAGTATGAAAAAAAACCCTTAGATATTACAAGGATTTGTGGCTCTTAAAAGCTCAAACCTACCTGACAAAATCTTTTTCCTTAGTTATTAATTTCATAAGGGAAGTGTGACTAGTAACAATATATCAAAAAAAAAAAAAAACACTCCTTAGGAGAATTATAATGAAGAAAAAAAATTAGAAATATTGCTCTTGAGAATAACTATGTTTGCCATTGTCAGGCAGTTAAGTTAGAGCAAGGTTCTCAAAATGTGGTTGGGCAACCTGTGGGGACCCATATAACTGTCAGGAGGGCCACTGTGCCAAAATGATTTTCACAATAATACTAAGATGTTATTTGGCTTTTTTATACTCATTCTCTCATGAGTGCACAGTGACGTTTCCTGAAGTTATATGACATGTGATTCTACAACAAATCAAATGTAGAAGCAAATATGATGGTCTAGCAGACTTCTATTACACCAGACTTTAAAGATATTTCAACAAATATAAAACAATGAAATGCTTCTCAATTATGTTTTTTGAAAATTCTATTTCATAATGTATGTCATTTATGCCAATATATTTTAGGGTTTTGTTATGCATAAGTATATTAATAACTACATTTTTAAAAATTCTGTTGTAATTTATAATATGATAAATATCAATAGATATAAATCACATAATCAAAACTCTTTGTAGTCCTCAATAATGTTTAAGAGTAAAAAAGGTGTTCTGAATCCTGAAAATATGAGAGCCACTCAGATAGAGTTGCAATCCCAGACCAATTTAATCCGGAGGAATCCTATTCTCTTGAAACTGGGCTCAATTAAAATCTTAAGAAGGATGTTCTCTTTCAAGTTTACATTTATTCCTAGAGTGTAGCCTTTCAGAGTTCTTACTAAAAGTTGGGGAAACTTGGCAGGGCTCTTCCTCTTTGGTGGACCTTGATCTATAATTTTGCCTTGAATGAATCTGCCAAAATATCTATTTACCCCTCAGTGTCTCAGTCACTGCTTTTGAATTTGGAAAAAGTGCCCCTAAAATGTTGACCTTGGGTTTCTGGGGTTCTCTCTTTCTGGGATCTTAGTCCCAGGATTCTTCATTTATATTTAGTTTGTATTACAAATAATATGGTTTCAAGATAGGAAGAATCTGTTTTTACATTTCAATGTCACATATTTTACTTAAATTAAAAAAATAAATTATAGATAATAATTTGGAAGACATTTTATGATATTATTCACTGAAGAAAAGTTACATTGTGGAAAGTTCTATTTTCTACTAGAAATGTCTGTAATATGAAAAAAGAAAAAAAAAAGAAAAGTCTGTAATATGAGCAAAACCACAATATGAAAAGTGTAGCCGGGCACCTGGGTGGCTCAGTCATTAAGCATCTGCCTTCGGCTCAGGTCATGGTCCCAGGGTCCTGGGATCGAGCCCTACATCAGGCTCCCTGCTCCACAGGAAGCCTGCTTCTCCCTCTCCCATTCCCCCTGCTTGCGTTCCCTCTCTTGCTGTGTCTCTTTCTGTCAAATGACTTAATAAAATCTTCAAAAAAAAAAAAAAGAAAAGAAAAGTGTAGCCACTGTTATAGAATTGTTATTGTTAATGGTATTTTACAGACAAAAAATACTGAAACATGAAAAATGTATTTCCTCTTTTGTCCTCCCTCCTCTGCCTATGGAGACTTCTTTTCTGTTCATGGTCTATCATTAAGTTCTACTATTCTTAAATAATAAATGACTATCCCACTGGTGTAATCCCTTCCTTTGACAAAGAATTGTTCTTACGTACCTGGATCAGTAAAAAAGAGCTTACATATAAACGTACATATCTTCTCAATGCCAACAAATTTCGGTTAAAAGATAAACATATGGATAAATGATGGCTTTACAATTTTGTGCACTTAATAATTTATTCATCTGGTACTACTTTATTCATATTTGATCCAAGCCAATGAGATTGGGACTCCAGGAATATGTCAAGAGGAAATTAACTGGAATGAAATAATATGTGTGAGGGAGTCCTTCTCACTACGTGCATGGGTGCCACTGAGTGAGCTTTATCCACTGAAGTTGTTGCTGCTCTTCTAGTAACCTTCCCCCATTCATAGGCATCTTCTATCCTCACAAGTGTAGAATGGAAGGATTAAGGATTGGAAAAGTTGCACTGAAGTTCAACAGCCTTCCTTAATAACACACAGAGGCATGTTCCAGCATTATGAAGGAAGCACTTCTTCATTAAAGTAATAGAATAATAACATAAATACCCACAGTTTAAATATTTCAAATGTAAAGAAGAGAATAATTATTCATAAATAAGGAGAGGAAGATGGAATAAGAAAGGATGGCTTGACTTTTCAAACTTTGCCATCCTGTGAATGGGGGAAGATTACTAGAAAAGCAGCAACAACTTCAGTGCTTCAATAAAAATAACATTTATACTTAATAAAGCTATATATTATTAAGGATGACATTTACAATCATGAAATAGATCATGAACAAGAGTACTAAGACTATGCATGAATACCCTTTTAAAGATTGAGTGACATATATGGAATTTAAGAAACAAAATAAACGAAATTGGGGGGGGGGGAGTGAGGAAAACCAAGAAACAGACTTAACTGTAGAGAACAAAACGATGGTTACCAGAAAGGAGGTGGGTGGGGAGATGGGTTACATAGGTCCTGAGGGTTAAGGAGGGCACTTGTGATGAGCATCGGTGTTGTATTTAAGTGCTGAATCACTAAATTCTATACCTGAAATTAATATTATACGGTATGTTAACTAACTGGAATATAAATAAAAACTTGAAAAAAAAAAGATTGAGTGAATACAGTTTCAAAGGAATAACAGAGAGATACAATGTATTACAAGATATATTTCATGCTAATGTATAACTTAGGTATTTTCCTTAAATTTGAAGTGCCAGAAATCTGAACTATTTTTATTCAACTTTTATTTTTTATTTTTTTAAAGATTTTATTTATTTATTTGAGAGAGAGAATGAGAGACAGAGAGCACGAGAGGGAAGAGGGTCAGAGGGAGAAGCAGATCCCCCGCTGAGCAGGGAGCCTGATGTGGGACTTGATCCCAGGACTCCAGGATCATGACCCGAGCCGAAGGCAGTCGCTTAACCAACTGAGCCACCAGGCTCCCCTTTATTCAACTTTTAATTAAAATAGCTTATGGTGATCAAACTTTAAGATGATATTTTGCTTTTCCATGCTAGCCATAGTTTAAACACTGTGATAATATTTCATTTTTAATACAAATCTACTGAGTTGAATTTAATTTTCTTAAGATTTTTTTTCTAAATTCTTAATTCTGTTTTGAATTTATTCAGTGTACATTTCTAGAAATTAAGTGAAGGAAAACCTAAAAGTGGCAACTAGGGACTAAAATGTCTTAGCATATGTGCACTAAATAAATGTATAATTGATAATTAATAGCTGTATAAATAAATAATGTTAATATAAACACTACTACAATTAACTTCCAGTTAAAAATTTAAGCATTTTTTATTAAAATTTTTCTTTTCTTCAAGATTTATTTATTTATTTATTTGATTGATTGAGAGAGAGAACAGGAGCAGGAGGGGCAGGGGAAGAGAGAGCATCTCAAGCAGACTCCCTGCCGAGTGCAGAGCCTGATGCACAGAGCTCAATCTCACAACCCTGAGATCAGGACCTGAGCTGAAACCAAGAGTTGGCTGTTCAACCGACTGAGCTACCCAGGCACCACATCTATTAAAATTTTTCTTAACACAAAGTTAGGTTTAAATGTACCTTATATACAACATTTAAATTCAAAGTATTCTTTAAGGATTAGGGCTATATTTTACTATTGTTTTTTCACCTGCCCCTTTCAAAAGATCATACTCTATTTATGTAATGAATATTCAAATAGATTCTGCCATACTTTTTATTCTGAGTAATTCATAAAGCTAGCACCACTTGCTTATTTATTTATGCTGTAAAAGATAATCTTATATAATATATTTATTTAGTCCATTTATTCTGTTTTCACCATCTCATTCACTTTCAACCCTTCTTGACACTAACATCCAAAGGGTTGACCTCTATGTTTCTGAGCTACCTTGCCTCTGGATTTGGTTCTGCTCAGCTAATGGGAGACAGGAGAAAGGATCCAGAAGATGTGGTACCTTGGTTCCTTTCCTATTACTGTCAGCTCTAACAACCTAGAATCCATTCTACCTCTGCATTTCAGGCCTAAGCATAATAAAGACTCTTCTCTTCTTCCTTCTCCCTCTTCGTCCACCTCATTAGTCTTAATCCTATATTTTCTTAACATTCCCACATCTTGGGAATGTCAAACTGTCTTCAATCATTCCTTTCTTTTTAATGTTTCAAGTTTTTTATTTAAATTCTAGTTAGTTAACATATAGTGTAATATAGGTTTCAGGAGTAGAATTTAGTGATTCATCACTTACATATAACATTCAGTGCCCATCACAAGTGCCCTTAATACCCATCACACAGTTGGCCCATTCCCCACACACACTTCTTCTCCAGCAACCCTCAGTTTGTTCTCTATAGTTAAGAGTCTCTTTTATGGTTTGCCTCCCTCTCTCTTTTTTTTCTTCTATTTAAAATATGCCATCTAGTTCTTGCTAGATTGCTGACATTTTCAACTTATCTGTTATTAGAAACACTTAGGTTCAGGTTATATAAGACTGTGTTAGCATCTAGGGTTGCCTTAGGACAGTCAGAAATTTGGAAGTAAGTAAATACTACTTTGAAATAATGATTAATGTCTGATATACATTAAGTATATTTTAAAAAGATTAAAGAACCAAATGCATTTTGAACATATTAATGATATCATATAATGGTTATTAATCATATTCATTTAAAAATTAAAGTAAAATAACAAGATTCAAGTAAAGAAATGTGTGTGTATTGGTCTTAGAACCACAGCTGAATTAATAATAACAGATTTGCCAAAAAGAAAAAGACAACCCCTCAGATATTATTTCCTTATGTTTCCATTCTGAAGTCAGTGTAACCCAGTTCCACTACACCAGTCAGCTGCAAAGCTCCTCTCGACTATAAACAGCAATCATACAGCTGAGTTGTGCAAGCCTCTTCTATCCCCATCCTCCCATTTTTGTTATTTTTCATGGTTCAGGATTTCCATTTCCACTTCTACACTTTCTTTCAACACAATATAATCTATGTTTCTTCTACATATCTGAACATTATTTCTTAGCCTATTTCAATGGATTATATTCCTTTTACTCTTGGAAGTTCTACAGGTGTTCTTTTGTGAAGCATTATAGTGTCTGTTTCTTCTCTTTCTCCTGCTTTACGATCTCCTCTTTTACATACTGTCCCTGACTAATCCATTTGGGTGAATATTTCTCAAGCTGAACTATGTTTACCCCAGTGATCTATGGTGAAATCCACAGGATATACAAAATTAAGAGTTTCCTAGGGCTGCTGTAACACAGTACCAAAAACTGGGTGACTTAAAATAACAGGAATACACTGTATCGTAGTTGTGGAGAACAGAAGCCCCAAAGCAAGGTGTCGGTAGACCCACATACTCTCCCTATGGCTTCCGGGGAGTATACTTCCTTACTTTTTCTAGCTTCTGGAATTCCTTGGCTTGTAGAAACATTGCTCCAGTTACATGACCATTTTCTTCCTGTGTGTCATCACACTGTCTTCTCTCTTTGCACGTCTGTCTCAGTGTCCAAATTCCCCATTTTTTAAGACACCAGTCACGTTGGATTAGGATGTATCCTAATGACCTCATTTTAACTTGATTACCTCTGTAAAGGCCCTACTTCCAAATAAAGTCACTTTCTGAGTTAGAACTTCAATTTATCTTTTTGGGGGGACATAATTCAGTTCATAATATAAAGCTAAAGTGCAAACATGACATCTTTTCTTGAAGATTTTGGGGTCTGGGCAATTGGGTTGAGGGACTGGTGTGGTTTCAATTGTTTAAGCAGATTTGTCATATCCATGTAAATAAACAGAAACTTATTTTTTGCATGTAGGGGAGTTATGCTCTCACCTCCTATGAGTATAAGAAATAACATAGACAATGACTATGACTTCATTTCCTATGTTTTGCTTTTTGAAATGAATTTTGCCTATAATGACAATCATTTCATGATTCAACTGCCTAATTTATATTTGAGAAGCTGATCTAAAGTTTATCTGGGCTTTTGGAGATAATTTTATATTTCCAAATTATTGCAGATACAACTAATAATTACAATATAATTTAGAGTAAATAACTTTTAGGTCATGATAGCATATTAAAGATCCTTTTATAGCAATTCTATTTTTTTACATCAACTAATAGAACAGATGCTTCAAAATGTGCCTTTGCTTCTGCAGATTATATGCCTTAATTTTACCACAGTGGGACTCATCACTGGCATTCTAATTCTATCTCAGAATTTACTATGTTTGCTTTGGTTTGCTGAGATTTAAATGACTACTATGTAATTATATAACAGCTACTACTTTAAAATAATTAGAAAAATGGAAGCAGTTTTACTGCAAAATTCTTCACTGTGAATTACCTAGGTACTTAGGCAGGGAGACAAATACATATAGCCTTCCTGGGAAGCAGATGACTTATCACACTTTGGGGTATGTAGACCCAGAAGCATGCCAAACAGTACTCTTGAGTTAATGTGGTTTCCTAAATTTTCCTCTTAGCAGGAAGTTGGGAAGGCAGATGCCAGAATTCCCTTGTTGTTTAGATACTTTTAGTCCAATATGAATATTTAGGATGTTGAGAAATAAATATTAATACAACTCCTGGCAAATCTGTTTTTTAGAATATTTTTATCTTTAGGGGCACCTGGGTGGCTCAGATGGTTAAGCGTCTGCCTTTGGCTCGGGTCATAATCCCAGGATCCTGGGATCAAGCCCCACATTGGGCTCCTGGCTCAGCGGGGAGCCTGCTTCTTCCTCTCTGTCTCTCCCCCTGCTCATGCTCTCTCTCTGTATCTCTCTGTCTCAAATGAATAAATAAAATCTTTAAAAAATATTTTTATCTTTACTTCTTAAAACACTAAGATAATTATACAAAGGATTGCAATGGTTAAACAATTTATATATATTTCCTTTCCTGAAAGTTTTAAAATATGGTTTTCTGAGATGATTTAAGTATTTATTGTTAATGGGAAAAGAGAGAAAGTAGATGACTTCTCAAGTTAATTTCCAGAAAAATAATTTCCTGATACATGGTAGTGCTATATTTTTAGTTACCTAACTTATAAACACATTTTCAAAAATATATGTATTTTTGAAAGTAAGAGCAAAATAAGCCTCTACTCCATGGTCTAATTTTAAATTAAAATTTGGTCAAAATAATTTTGATTATATTTTTTCTAAGTGTATTTAGTAATAGTATATAAGAATGGCACAAATAAAAAATATGTAAGCATACTGGGCAATTTCAGACACATGGAGAGCAGGGAAACAAACCATGCATTTAAAATATTCAAAATTCTTTGCTGTGTTCATTCATCTGAGTAGCCACAGCCCTTGAACTCTAATGATGAGCAGGTGACCAACTACCAGGAATACTAATCTTTAATCAACCCCTATTTGAAGCATGAAATTCTCACTCCAGGAAAGTGATTAGTTAATTTAATGGGAATAGGATTGTCAAATGGGAAATACATATAGAAGTATAATTTAGAATGTTGCTGTTACAACTCTTGCAATTTAAAGAGTCAAATGTCTCTTTATCTGGAACTTACAAAATTATTTTCCAATAAAATAATTCCAAGCAGATCAAACAGAAAATGTTTCTTGTGGTACTCTTTATAGAAGCAAAACAATCCTGACTCAATTGTCCTAATGTTTTTTTTATAATTTTAAACCAATATTTTAAGACATTTGATAAATATTCCCTTCTAAATAATGAAATGAAACAAAGGTAAGTAGAATACCATTCAGTATATGATCTAATAATGAATATATGGTGATTACCAGAATAATCCAAATACCAGTAAAAGATTCACATTTATTATGACCAATATAAAATTGTCCCTAGAAAAAATACTTTACAGTATTTATTCAAAAATTTGTTTTAGTGTCAAACATAAATGAATAATTAGGTCTGTAAATTAGCACCTGGGAATTAAATCAGTTGCTTCTTGTCTTCACAGATTTTATAGTCTTGGAAATCCATACTATCTCATTTGATCCTAATTTACTAAGATTTCCATACATTTTACCCTACTATATTCCAGAAAAAAAATATTTTATTTCCCTGAATGAAAGAAATGGTACTACTTCATATAAAAATTTACTATAAAGTATTCAAGCTATAAGCAACTATCCCTGAGACGAGGCCATTTTCTCTTCTAGAAAAAAATATGATACATAATTAATGTTACAAATTTGGGGACTTAATATTTTGACATTTAAATCTGGAGAAATTTTTAAACTGTGATGAAAACTATGTAATTAATCTGGTTAAGGTAAATACAGAGATGTTTAAACAATGCACATTATTTATATCCTTCCAAATCTTTAATTTCATGAAATTACTCTTTTTAATTGTAGAAAATGATGCACTTGTAACAGTTTATTGCTCTTGTTTCAATTATTGATTTTTGCTAGTTAATAAAATTTTAAGGTGCTATTTCTTTTTTATTTCATTCCTTTTTCTTAACATGATTTATTATGTTTTTAGGTGTAAAAACGTTATATGACAGAATTATATTTAGACAAGACTTGTATTAAAATATTAAAGTGATATACTGAGTGTTTCTGTGAATCTTTCCAACTTGTTGCCATTAATTATACTTCACGAACACCAAATACTGACATTTTCAACTCATATTTTAAAGGCAATTGATTATCTATGGAAATTTTCAGAGGATTTGATGCTATAAGAAAAAAAAAAGAATAACTAGCTCCAGTACCAATTTTAAAATTAATGGCAACACCTTATACTGTTGAGAAACAAACAGGAAATCATTGGCAAAGAAAGGTTTATAATAGTGACCTTAAAATTAGAAATGAGTCATGTTCCTGTAACTATGTGTTCAAGAAGTAAATAACATATTTTGCTTTATAAATCACATTCAACTAATCAACCTATGTAGCCTTATAATATTCAAATACAAATTATGTTACTGGCATTCAGCATGTTAACATTACAACTATTGAGTCGCTTGCATTGTGTGTATCTGGTTAAAATTTAAAACTAACATTTCACTTGATAGGGGTAACATGTAAAATGTGACTAAGCTAATCAAGTTGTGGTTTTACATTTTTTTTGCATCATATATATTCATTTATATAGTATATTATATATTTATTTAATATTCACTTCTAGTATTGAAGAATTCTTTTACCTTTACTTGAGTGGTTGTGTGTGTGTACGTTTGTGTGTGTGAAAGAAAGGTTCACATACACATATGTGAACATTTGTATGCTAAATAAAAGACTGAATAATATAATCAAACTGAAAAGAAGTTGGAGCTTCTTGAATAGGTAGATTATTTTAAAAGTGTGTAAAAAGTGACCAAGGAACAAAGGTCTTATGAATATATAACTGAGGAGAATCTGCTGTGGAATGCTGATATTGTGCTCTATTGTCTTCCAAACTGGAGCTAAAGAAATCTATAAATCTTTCAAACTTACGAGAAAGGAAAAAAAAAATAGGGCATTATGTACCAAGCTTTTAAAGACTTGGGAATCGGGGCGCCTGGGTGGCTCAGTTGATTGAGCGACTGCCTTCGGCTCAGGTCGTGATCCTGGAGTCCTGGGATCGAGTCCCGCATCGGGCTCCCTGCTGGGCAGGGAGTCTGCTTCTCCCTCTGACCCTCCCCACTCTCATGTGCTCTCTCTCATTCTCTCTCTCTCAAATAAATAAAATATTTAAAAAAAAAAGACTTGGGAATCAATAAATATTCCTCCTGAAAATTCTGTGATTTTTCAAATCTGTAAAACAAACAAACAAACAAACAAACAACAACAACAAAAAGAAAAGAGAAAGGAAAAATAAAAGGTCAATAAATATTTCTCAAAATATCAACTTGGAAAAGTTGTCAATCCTAGAGAAGAAGGTACCCATCAGCTGGCTTCTCCTGACAATCATGGCTCTGGGGAAGCCATAAGAGAGGCCCTTGCTTAGTATTAATACAAAAAGATAGATTGATAGATTATAGATAGACAATAAAGCAAAACAAAAAAACCTTAAGAGATATCTGAGGAGATAGAAAATGGCTGTGTTCCAATGTGGATGAAATTATCATAAAGAATGACTGTGTGCTGTGACCATAGACAGGGGATCAATCATGGTATAGTCTGATAGCTGTGCTCTTTTGCATCAGCCTCTCTAACCCTAGAAGATCACAATCTCAAGGCCAGAAAGAAGCCAAGAGAAAACTGAGACATAACACCAAGGCACTGCATGAGAACAGCCAGGGTGAGACATTAGTAGTGTGATAGAACAGGTGGGCTATGAAACTCTTGAAAATTATCTATTGGGGAAAATCCTGATGGACTAAATGTGTCTACCGTAGCCCTTGTAAGACTTTAGCCCCCAACTGTTCTTATCACCCCTCTTACTAAACATTCAAATTAACTCCAGGAGCCCAGTCTTGCTGACCCTACATCCTTTTCTATAATTATCACAACCTAAAACTATCCATGCCTTCCAAGAAATTGAACAATGAACAATTCTTGCCACAATATTGTTTGACCAGCCTCCTTCCTTAAGTGTAATTTTTTTATGGAGAATCTGAGAACACACGAAGTTAGAGATAAATGTAGTGGTTGAGACCGGATCAAGAAGACAGAGGCTCTCTCCCTAAATTGTACCCTAAAGACACATATAAGAGTATAATATATGGCCTGGAATTTTCCTCACTCCCCACTGAGACACAACCAGTTTATATATAAGTACACAGAGAACAGTTTATAGGATTGCTAAGAATATAGCATGAAATAAAGAGAAGCTAAAATTATAGTTGTTGAAGGAGCAGCGGTTACTCAAATTTGCCAGGAGAGAGGAATGCTTGATGCTTTTGTTTGCACAATGAACTAGTTTTGTCTGTACTTGGTGAAGATTATGATGCAGTCTTGTTTTCAATCTCCCTTCATCATGGTCCCAGAATGATTTTGTCTGATGTTGGTGTCCTATGAAAATAATTTTTCTCAACAGCAGGATACCACATGTGGCTGGGAATGCAAGGCTGGCTCCCTGAAACACCAAGTCCTAGACATTACTGTCAGGGGAGCTCCTATATCAGAGGCTATTATTCTCTTGCTCAAAATATATCTTCTTAACATCAGATACACAAAATACAGCATTAATATCCTTTTTTCCAACCAAATTAAAAAAAAAAAGCTCATGAATTATTTTCCAAATAAGCCAGATAATTTATCTATTGATGAGAAAGCAGTCTATATACAAAAATGATGTCAAACTACATCATACTTAAAGGGTCTATCCAACAAGAAGATCTAACAATTTTAAGTATCTATGACCCTAATATGGGAGCAGTCAATTATATAAGCCAATTAATAACAAAATCAAAGAAATACATCAACAACAATACAATAATAGTAGGGGACATTAACACTGCCCTCACAAAAATGGACAGATCATCTAAGCAAAAGATCAACAAGGAAATAAAGGCTTTAAATGACACACTGGACCAGATGGACTTCATGGATATATTCAGAATATTACATCCCCAAGCAACGGAATACACATTCTTCTCTAGTGCACATGGAACATTCTCCAGAATAGAACACATCCTGGCTCACAAACCAGGTCTCAACTGGTACCAAAAGATTGGGATCATTCCCTGCATATTTTCAGACAAAAATGCTTTGAAACTAGAACTCAATCACAAGAGGAAAGTTGGAAAGAACTCAAAAACATGGAGGGTAAAGAGCATCTTACTAAAGAATAAATGGGTCAACCAGGAAATTAAAGAAAAATTTAAAAAATTCACGGAAACAAATGAAAATGAAAACACATCTGTTCAAAATCTTTGGGATGCAGCAAAGGTGGTCCTAAGAGGAAAGGATATATCAATACAAGCCTTTCTCAAGAAACAAGAAAGTTCTCAAATACACAATCTAACCCTACACCTAAAGGAGCTGGAGAAAGAACAGCAAAAAAAGCCTAAACCCAGCAGAAGAAGAGAAATAATAAAGATCAGAACCGAAATCAATGGAATAGAAACCAAAAGAACAGTAGAACAGATCAACGAAACTAGGAGCTGGTTCTTTGAAAGAATTAATAAGATTGATAAATCCCTGGCCAGACGTATCAAAAAGAAAAAAGAAAGGACCCAAATAAATAAAATCATGAATGAAAGAGGAGAGATCACAACCAACACCAAAGAAATACAAACAATTATAAGAGCATATTATGGGCAACTACATGCCAGCAAATTAGATAATCTGGAAGAAATGGATGCATTCCTAGAGGCATATAAACTACCAAAACTGAATCAGGAAAAAATAGAAAACCTGAACAGACCCATAACCACTAAAGAAATTGAAGCAGTAATCTAAAAATCTCCCAAAAAACAAGAACCCAGGGTCAAATGGCTTCCCAGGGGAATTCTACCAGACATTTAAAGAAGAATTAATAATTATTCTTCTGAAACTGTTCCAAAAAATAGAAATGGAAGGAAAACTTCCAAACTTGTTTTATGAGGCCACCATTACCTTGATCCCAAAACCAAAGACCCCATTAAAAAGGAGAATTACAGACCAATATCCTTGATGAACATGGATGCAAAAATTCTCACCAAAATACTAGCTAATAGGATCCAACAGTACATTAAAAGGATTATTCACCACGACTATGTGGGATTTATCCCTGGGCTACAAGGTTGGTTCAACATCCTCAAATCAATCAATGTGATACAATACATTAATAAAAGAAAGAACAAGAACCACATGATCCTCTCAATAGATGCAGGATAAGCATTTGACAAAGGACAGCATCTTTTCTTGATTAAAACTCTTCACAGTGTAGGAATAGAGGGTACATACCTCAATCTCTTAAAAGCGATCTATAAAAAACCCACAGTGAATATCATTCTCAATGGGGAAAAACAGAGCTTTCCCCCTAATGTCAGGAACACGACAGGGATACCCACGATCACCACTGCTCTTCCACATAGTACTAGAAGTCCTAGCCTCAGCAATCATAAAACAAAAAGAAATAAAAGGCATCCAAATCGAAAGAAGAAGTGAAACTCTCACGTTTTGCAGATGATATGATACTTTATGTGGAAAACCCAAAAGACTCCACCCCAAAACTGCTAGAATTCATACAAGAATTCAGTAAAGTGGCAGTATATAAAGTCAATGTACAGAAATCAGTTTCATTCCTATACACCAAGAGAGAAGAAAGAAATTAAGGAGTCAATCCCATTTACAACTGCACACAAAACCATAAAATACCTAGGAATAAATCTAAACAAAGAGGCAAAGAATCAGTACTCAGAAAACTATAGAACACTCATGAAAGAAATTGAGGAAGACACAAAGAAATGGAAAAATGTTCCATGCTCATGGATTGGAAGAACAAATATTGTGAAAATGTCTATGTTACCTAGAGCAATCTACACATTTAATGCAATCCCTATCAAAATACCATCAGCTTTTTTCAAAGAAATGGAACAAATAATCCTAAAATTTGTATGGAACCAGAAAAGACCCCAAATAGCCAGAGGAATGTTGAAAAAGAAAAGCAAAGCTGGTGGCACCACAATTCCAGACTTCAAGCTCTATTACAAAGCTGTAATCATCAAGACAGTATGGTACTGGCACAAAACCAGACACATAGATCAATGGAACAGAATAGAGAGCCCAGAAATGGACCCTCAACTTTACAGTCAACTAACCTTTGACAAAGCAGGAAAGAATGCTCAATGGAAAAAAGACAGTCCCTTCAACAAATGGTGTTGGGAAAATTGGACAGCCACATGCAGAAGAATGAAACTGGACCATTTCCTTACACCACACACAAAAATAGACTCAAAATGGATGAAAGACCTCAATGTGAGACAGGAATCCATCAAAGCCCTTGAGGAGAACACAGGCAGCATCCTCTTCGACCTCAGCCAAAGCAAATTCTTCCTGGAAACATTGCCAAAGGCAAGGGAGAAAGGGCAAAAATGAACTATTGGGACTTCATCAAGATAAAAGCCTTTTGCACAGTAAAGGAAACAGTCAACAAAACCAAAAGACAACTGACAGAATGGGCGAAGATATTTGCAAATGACACATCAGTTAAAGGGCTGGTATCCAAAATCTATAAAGAACTTATCAAACTCAACACCCAAAGGACAAATAATCCAATCAAGAAATGGGCAGAAGACATGAACAGACATTTCTGCAAAGAAGACATCCAAATGGCCAACAGACACATGAAAAAGTGTTGAATATTACTTGGCATCAAGGAAATCCAAATCAAAACCTCAATGAGATACCACCTCACACCAGTCAGAATGGCTAAAATTAACAAGTCAGGAAATGACAGATGTTGGCAGGGATGCAGAGAAAGGGGAACCCTCCTACTCTGTTGGTGGGAATGCAAGCTGGTGCAGCCACTCTGGAAAACAGTATGGAGATTCCTCAAAAAGTTGAAAATAGAGTTACCCTACAACCTAGCAATTGCTCTACTGGGTATTTACCCCAAAGATACAAATGAGGTGATCTGAAGGGGCACATGCACCCCGATGTTTATAGCAGCAATGTCCACAATAGCCAAACTATGGAAAAAGCCTAGCTATCCATCAACAGATGAATGGATAAAGAAGATGCAGTATACACACACACACACACACACACACACACAATGGAATATTATGCAGCCATCAAAAATGAAATCTTGCCATTTGCAACGGCATGGATGGAACTAGAGGGTATTATGCTAAGCAAAATAAGTCATTCAGAGAAAGACAAGTATCATATGATCTCACTGATATGAGGAATTTGAGAAACAAGACAGAGGATCATAGGGGAAGGGAGGGAAAAATGAAACAGGACAAAACCAGAGAGGGTTTCTTAAACCTTAAGAGACTTTTAATCTCTGGAAACAAACTGAGGGTTGTTGGAGTGGAGGGGGGTGGGAGGGATAGGGTGGCTGGGTGATGGACACTGGAGAGGTTGTGTGCTATGATGAGCGCTGTGAATTGTGTAAGACTGATGAATCATAGACCTGTACCCCAGAAACAAATAATAAATGTTAATAAAATAAATAAATAAAGAGTTCTTTTGGAAAAAAAATGATGTTAGAATATGTATTTTTATGTGAGTTTAGACTTATGTAGTATTTCACTTAATAGTCTGAATTAAATAGGGGAAAGACAGTCTTATTTTCTTTAATCATGTTTAGTCAAACCTCCACCACCTGGCTCTCCTAATGCTGTTTCTTATACTGATTTCCTTTTTCCTGCATTATTGTAGTTTTCATGATGTTCTCCACCTCTAACATCACTCAGCTTGTGAGGAGTGGTCATTATATTTTCAAAAAGAAACCCTCTGATCAAATTATATTCACCTTTATAATTATAAACTATAATTAATAATTAAAAACTAATTTCTCATGCCTTATAAATGGATTGTAAGTTGACATCCCCTTCCACTATCTGATGTCATAGAGATCCCTCTTCCTAAATTCCTAAACCTTTCATGCACAAACATGAAAGGGATTCTCAAACATGCACCAAATTTCTAATCTCTAAACTGCTATTTCTTTTCTCTTCTCTGACCATTCCCCACTCATATTTTTTCTCCCTATCATTATTTTATCTACCAGTCCAAATCCAGCACAAATTTCATGTTTTATAGTGTTAAAGTTGTCTCACAGTTTGTCTGTCAATTGATATAGCAGTTAGTGTCCCGATAGGATATCACATTATGCTGTTCAGTACAGAACACCTTTGTGCCTCTCTTATTTCTCAACTGCATTGTATGTTTACTTTAGGCAAGTACTAGTCATCATTCAAATCCTCAATATAAAGTCTCTAGTAATGTCTAGACACATTCCTTCATTTTCTCAAATTCTCAAAAAAAATAATTCTTGAATGGAAAGTTGAACTGTATTCTGTATTAATATGTAAATTGCTAAAGACTATATATTTCCATTTTGACACAGTTTTCTCTCTTTCAATTTAAGATAGCTTCTCTAAAATCTTATTTTTTTCTTCATTTCACCCAAACCCCACCCAAACCCCACCCACCTCCCCCTTGGCAATCACCAGTTTGTTCTCTGTATTTAAGAGTCTGATTTTTGTCTCCTTTTTCCTTTGTTTATTTCCTTTGTTTCTTAAATTCCACATACAAGTGAAATCATATGTTATCTTTCTTTCTCTGTCTGACTTATTTCACTTAGCATTATATTCTCTAGCTATATCCACATTGTTGCAAATGGCAAGATCTCATTCATTTTTATGGCGGAGTAATATTCCATTGTATATATGCCACATCTTCTTTATCCATTCACCTATCAATGGACACTTGAGTTGCTTCTATATCTTTGCTACTGTAAATAATTCTGCAATAAACAATAGGGGTGCATATATCTTTTCAGATTAGTGTTTTCATTTTCTTTGGATAAATACCCAGTAGTGGAATTACTGGATCATATGGTAATTCTATTTTTAATTTTTTGAGGACCCTCCATACTGATTTTCACAGTGGCTGCACCAATTTACACTCCCACTAACAGTGCACGAGGGTTCCTTTTTCTCCATATCCTTACCAACACTTGTTATTTCTTGTCTTTTTGATCCAAGCCATTCCGACAAGTGTAAGATGATATTACATTGTGGTTTTGATTTGCATTTCCTTGGTGATTAGTGATGTTGAGCATCTTTTCATGTGTCTGTTGGCCATCTGTATGTCATCTTTGGGAAAATGTCTGTTCAGGTCCTCTGCCTATTTTTTTAATTGGATTATTGGGAGGGTTGGTGTAAAATATTTTCTTTTTATATGTATGTTAATACATATTGGTATGCCATGTCTAAGACAAAGAAATTTGAAAGTTGCTATCAGCAGAAGCTTGTCCAACTTTTAATTAGTATTTCCTAGTTACTGATAGAAATGCTAAACAGCTAACAATTTGTGGAAAAGATTATCAATAACAATGTTAGTTTCTCTTACCATGATCTAACACTTTCAATTTTGGAAAACTAAAGAGTAAATTAACTTTACAAAAAAATTAAAAATACTGTTTAGAAACTAGGCACAGTCAAATAACATTTTAGGGATAATATACATGTATTTTATATAGTGTAAGGATATTATACCTATTTGTGTATATATATATATATACAAAGGAATATAATGATCATAGATGTATTCTAGGGGAAATAAACATACAAACCTCAATAATATAGGAGGTATGGGATGTAAGATATAAGGTAGACTGGAGGGTGCCTGGGTGGCTCAGTCAGTTAAGCATCTCCCTTTGGCTCAGGTCATGATCCCAGGGTCCTGGGACCGAATCCCACATCGGGCCTTCTGCTCAGCAGGAAGCCTGCTTCTCCCTCTGTCCCTCCCCCCCACTCATTCTCTCTCTCTCAAATAAAGCATAAATAAAATCTTTAAAAAAATAAGGTAGACTGGAACAGCACAGATAGTCATAAATGGTGCAGAGGAAATGTTGTAATAACCTGACTGGTAACGGAGTAGGAGTAACACCCTAGAAAAGAGGACTGGAGACTTGTCAAATTCTAGTCAGAGAGGAGTATCAATATGAGAGGAACACACAGAGAAAAGTCCAAAAGAGAGTACTGGATAACTACACATTTAAGTTGAATTGTGTGAACTGTCAACAATCAGTTTAAAAAAAAAAAAAAAAAAAAAAAAACATAGCTTATATTCAAAGAAGAAAAAATTAATAATTTTAAAATAACTCTAGTTGACCCTTGACTAATGCACGGGTTAAGGACACTGACCTCCATCCACCACACAGTCAAAAATCGGTGTATAAATTTTGGCTATCTCAAAATCTAACTATTAATAGCCTACTCTTTTTTTTTTTTAATTTTATTATGTTATGTAGGTCACCATACAATACATCATTAATTTTTGTTGTAGTGATCCACGATCCATTGTTTTCGTATAACACCCAGTGCTCCATGCAGTACGTGCCCTCCTTAATATCCATCACTGGGCTAACCAATCCCCCCTCCCCCCTCCCCTCTAAAACCCTGTTTGTTTCTCAGGTCCATAGTCACTCATGGTTCATCTCTCCCTCCAATTCCCCCTGCCCATTTTTCCCTTCCTTCTCCTAATGTCCTCCATTCTATTCCTTATGTTCCACAAATAAGTGAAACCATACGATAACTGACTTTCTCTGCTTGACTTATTTCACTTAGCATAATCTCCTCCAGTCCCATCCATGCTGATGTTAAAGTTGGGTATTCATCTTTTCTGATGGCTGAGTAATATTCCATTGTATATATGGACCACATCTTTATCCATTTATCTGTTGAAGGGCATCTTGGCTCTTTCCACAGTTTGGCTATTGCAGACATTGCTGCTATGAACATTGGGGCACATATGGCCCTTCTTTTCACTACATCTGTGTCTTTGGGGTAAATACCCAGTAGTGCAATTGCTGGGTCATAGGGTAGCTCTATTTTTAAATTTTTGAGGAACCTCCACACTGTTTTCCAAAGTGGCTGTACCAATTTGCATTCCCACCAACAGTGTAAGAGGGTTCCCTTTCTCCACAACCTCTCCAACATTTGTTGTTTCTTTCCCTGTCCATTTTTGCCATTCTAACTTGTGTAAGGTGGTATCTCAGTGTGGTTTTGATTTGGATTTCCCTGATGGCTAATGATGATGAACATTTTTTCATGTGTCTGTTAGCCATTTGTATGTCTTCTTCAGAGAAGTGTCTGTTCATCTCTTCTGCCCACTTTTTGACTTGATTATTTGTTTTTTGGGTGTTGAGTTTGAGAAGTTCTTTATAGATTTTGGATACCAGCCCTTTATCTGTAGTGTCATTTGCAAATATCTTCTCCCATTCTGTGGGTTGCCTCTTTGTTCTGTTGACTGTTTCCTTTGCTGTGCAGAAGGTTTTTATCTTGATGAAGTCCCAAAAGTTCATTTTTGCTTTTGTTTCACTAGCTTTTGGAGATGTAGCTTGAAAGAAGTTGCTGTGGCCGATCTCAAAGAGGTTACTGCCTATGTTCTCCTCTAGGATTTGGATGGATTCCTGTCTCACATTGAGGTCTTTCATCCACTTTGAGTTTATCTTTGTGAATAGTGTTAGAGAAGGGTCGAGTTTCATTCTTCTGCATGTGGCTGTCCAATTTTCCCAGCAACATTTATTGAAGAGACTGTCTTTTTTCCATTGCATGTTTTTTCCTGCTTTGTCAAAGATTATTTGACCATAGAGTTGAGGGTCCATATCTGGGTTCTCTATTCTGTTCCATTGGTCTGTATGTCTGTTTTTGTGCCAGTACCATGCTGTCTTGGTGATCACTGCTTTGTAATATAGCTTGAAATCGGGCAATGTGATGCCCCCCGTTTTGTTTTTCTTTTTCAACATCTCCTTGGCGATTCGGGGTCTTTTCTGATTCCATACAAATTTTAGGATTGTTTGTTCCAGCACTTTGAAAAATGTCATTGGAATTTTGATTGGGATGGCATTGAAGGTATAGGTTGCTCTGGGTAGCATAGACATTTTAACAATGTTATTCTTCCGATCCATGAGCATGGAATATTTTTCCATCTTTTTGTGTCTTCTTCAATTTCTTTTATGAGTGTTTTGTAGTTCCTAGAGTATAGATCCTTTACCTCTTTGGTTAGGTTTATTCCAAGGTATCTTATTGTTTTTGGTGCTATTGTAAATGGAATCGTTTCTTTAATTTCTCTTTCTACAGTTGCGTGGTTAGTGTATAAGAAAACAACTGATTTCTGTGCATTGATTTTGTATCCTGCCACATTACTGAATTGCTGGATGAGGTCTAGTAATTTGAGGGTGGAGTCTTTTGGGTTTTCCACATAAAGTATCATGTTGTCTGCAAAAAGAGAGAGTTTGACTTCTTCTTTGCCAATTTGAATACCTTTTATTTCTTTTTGTTGTCTGATTGCTGTGGCTGGGACTTCTAGTACTATGTTGAACAACAGTGGTGAGAGTGGGCCCCCTTGACGTGTTCCTGATGTTAAGGGAAAGGCTCTCAGCTTTTCCCCATTAAGGATGATATTTGCTGTGGGTTTTTCATAGATGGATTTTATGAGCTTGAGGAATGTTCCCTCTATTCCTATACTCTGGAGAGTTTTAATCAGGAAAGGATGTTGTATTTTGTCAAATGCTTTTTCTGCATCAATTGAGAGGACCATATGGTTATTCTCCCTCCTCTTATTTATGTGTTCTATCATATTAATTGATTTGCGAATGTTGAACCACCCTTGCATCCCGGGGATAAATCCCACTTGGTCATGGTGGATGATCCTTTTAATGTATTGTTGGATCCTATTAGCTAGGATTTTGTTGAGGATTTTGGAATCCACATTCATCAGGGATATTGGTCTGAAACTCTCCTTTTTGATGGGGTCTTTGCCTGGTTTGGGGATTAAGGTAATGCTGGTCTCATATAATGAGTCTGGACGTTTTCCTTCTGTTTCTATTTTTTGAAACAGCTTCAGTAAAATAGGTACTATTTCTTCTTTGAATGTTTGGTAGAATTCCCCAGGGAATCCATCAGGCACTGGACTCTTGTTTTTTGGGAGGTTTTTGATCACTGCTTCAATCTCGTTACTGGTTATTGGCCTATTCAGGTTGTCAATTT
Organism: Mirounga leonina; assembly: GCF_011800145.1. Lineage (NCBI taxonomy): Eukaryota > Metazoa > Chordata > Mammalia > Carnivora > Phocidae > Mirounga > Mirounga leonina. Next base: position 19,496,969 of record NW_023270865.1, read on the forward strand.
CTTCCTGTTTCAGTCTTGGCATCTTATAGGTTTCCAGGAAGGCCTCCATTTCATCCAGATTGCTCAGTTTATTGGCATATAGTTGTTGATAATAATTTGTAATAATTGTTTCTATTTCCTTGGTGTTAGTCACGATCTCTCCACTTTCATTCATAATTTTATTAATTTGGGTCCTTTCTCTCTTCTTTTGGATAAGTCTGGCCAGTGGTTTATCAATCTTATTAATTCCTTCAAAGAACCAACTTCTAGTTTCATTGATCTGATCTACTTACTGTGTTTCTGGTTTCTAATTCATTGATTTCTGCTCTAATTTTAATTATTTCTCTTCTAATGCGTGGCTTAGGCATCGTTTGTTGCTTTTTCTCTAGTTCTTTAAGGTGTAGAGTTAGTCGGTGAATTTGGGATTTTTCTATTTTTTTGAGTGAGGCTTGGATGGCTCTGTATTTCCCCCTTAGGACCGCCTTTGCAGTACCCCATAGGTTTTGGACTGATGTGTTTTCGTTCTCATTGATTTCCATGAACTGTTTAAGTTCTTCTTTGATTTCCTGGTTGACCCAAACATTCTTGAGCAGAGTGGTCTTTAGCTTCCAAGTGTTTGAATTTCTGCCAATTTTTTTCTTGTGATTGAGTTCCAGTTTTAGAGCATTGTGGTCTGAGAATATGCAGGGAATAATCTCAATCTCCTGGTATCTGTTGAGACCTGATTTGTGACCCAGTATGTGGTCTATTCTGGAGAAAGTTCCATGTGCGCTCGAGAAGAATGAGCATTCTGTTGTCTTAGGGTGGAATGTTCTGTAAATATCTATGAGGTCCATCTGGTCCGATGTATCATTCAACAAGGATTTTCTGCTTAGATGATCTGTCCATTGCTGAGAGTGGAGTATTGAGGTCTCCTACAATTAACGTATTGTTATCAATATGACTCTTTATTTTGGTTAACAGTTGGCTTATGTAGATGGCTGCTCCCATGCTGGGGGCATAGATATTTACAATTGTTAGATCTTCTTGTTGGATAGACCCTTTAAGAATGATATAGTGTCCTTCTATGTCTCTTATTACAGACTTTAGTTTAAAATCTAATTTGTCTGATATAAGAATTGCTACCCCAGCTTTCTTTTGAGGTCCCCTGGCATGGAAGATGGATCTCCATCCCTTCACTTTCAGTCTGGATGTCTCTTTAGGTTCAAAATGCATCTCTTGTAGGCAGCATATAGATGGGTCCTGTCTTTTTATCCAATCTGCAACCCTGTGCCGTTTTATGGGAGCATTTAGGCCATTCATGTTGAGAGTGATTATTGAAAGATATGAATTGTCATCATGTTGCCTGTGAAGATGTTGTTTTTATAGACTGTCCCTGTAATTTTCTGTTTGTAGATCACTCTTGGGGTCTTTATCCTTTTATAGAACCCCCCTTAATATTTCTTGAAGGGCCGGCTTAGTGGTCACATATTCTTTCAGCTTCTGCCGGTTGTGGAAGCTCTGCATCTCTCCATCCATTCTAAATGAAAGCCTTGCCGGATAAAGTATCCTTGGCTGCATGTTCTTCTCATTTAGTACCCTGAATATGTCTTGCCAGGCCTTTCTGGATAGGTCTGACGTTATTCTGATGTTCCTCCCTCTGTACATAAGGAATCTCTTCCCCCTAACTGCCCTTAAGATGGTTTCCTTGGTTCTAAGATTTGCAAGTTTTACTATTACATGCCGGGGTGTTGGCCTATTTTCCTTGATCTTAGGAGGGGTCCTCTCTGCCTCTAGGACTGGAATGTTTGTTTCATTCCCCAGATTAGGGAAGTTCTCAGCTACGATTTGCTCAAATACATCTTCTAGCCCTCTCTCTCTCTCCACTCCCTCCGGGATTCTAATTATTCTGACATTGGAACGCCTCATGGTGTCACTTATATCTCTGATTCTATTTTCATAGATTCTGAATTGTTTTTCCCTGGCCTCCTCTTTTCCCTTTTTATCTATTATACTGTCTTCCAGATCGCTTATTCTCTCTTCTGTCTCAGTTACCCTAGCTGTTAGATTATCTAGATTGGATTGGATCTCATTGATAGCATTTTTAAGTTCTGCCAATTCACCTTTTATTTCTGCCCTTAGAGACTCTATGTTGCCATTAATTGATTTCCCATTCTAGCCATTGTCTTCACAACTGCTAGCCTGAATTCCATCTCCGACATCTTGGTTATATCTGCATCCATTTGTAAATCTGCAGTAAAAGTCACAGTCTCTGAGTCTTTCCTATTTTGGGGGGTTCTCCTCCTAGTCATTCTGTTGAGGGGTGGTTGAGGAAATGTACAGAGTCCAAATTATTGACCACAACCCAAGCAAGATGCACCTGTTTTACAGGGATCTTAGGGTTGCTGGCCTCTTGTACTCCCAGCCTGTCTTCTGGGGGAGGCGCCTGCCGCGCTGTTACTCAGGCAACCGTGTTTGGGCGGAGTTGCCCTGCGCCCCTGTGGCGGGGGATGGGCTCAGTGGGAATCAGTCTTTGGGGCTTTTGTTCTCTGGTGCTTTTCCCTGGTGGCTTCCCACATCTCTTCCGTGAGTCAGAGCAGAAGAGACCATTTCCAACCCCCTGCCTCAGAGCAGAGAGACCTCACTCTGTTCTTCAGTGAGCTCTCCAGGCCACACCATCTCCGTTTCTGTCCGTGCTGCTATAAACTGCAGCGTCCTGGCTTGTGCGCCCCTCCGCAGCGCTCCCAGTCCTGCCTCCAGGTTGGGGCTCGTCTCTGCCCTTTGTGCTTCTAAAACCACCAGCTGCTCCCAGTTCGCGCGCAACTCTGCCGCTTGGGGTTCTGTCCCAGGGACTGCAGTTCGCGTGCATGCGACTCCTCCCCTCGAGGTTTCCACCCCGGGGGTTGCAATTCACCAGGGGGACCCTGGCGCACCGGGTTTCCATCTCTGAGGCTGCAGTTCCTGTGCGCGCGACCGTCGCTCCGGGTTTCTGTCCAGGGGGCTGCAGTTCGCGTGCACGTGACCCCGCAGGTCTGGTTTTCCACCCTGGGGGCGGCCCTAAAGTCCTTTTCCAACACTACCGGTCTGCGATTCTGTGCCCCGTCCCCAGCGCACGAGGCTGTTGCTCACTGGCGGTGTAGGGTCCCCATGGCCAGGCACCCTCCCGCTGCTGTTTATCCTCTGATATCTGCCCGCAGAATCATGGCTCCTCGCTTCGTACCTCAAAACCAACCACTTGTGATATTCTGTTTGTAGAGATCCAGATCTTCTTACATCTCAGGCCTGTTTCATGGGTGCTCACAGTGGTCTGGTAGATACCCAGCTCAATTCCGGGGACCAGTTGAAATAGGGTTCCCTACTCCTCCGCCATCTTTCTCCCCTCCCTAATAGCCTACTCTTGACTGGAAGCCTTACCAATAATATAAATGGTTGATTAACATGTTTTGTATGTTATATGTATTATATAGTGTATTCTTATAGTATAGTGAGATAGAGAGAAGAAAATGTTATCAAGAAAATCATAAGAAAGAAAATACATTTATGGTGCTGGACTGCAAAGAAGTCCACGTATAAGTGAACTCTCATAGTTAAAACTGTGCTGTTCAAGGATCAAGTGCATAGTGTTCAGGAAGAAAGTTAGAGATTGGAAGTCTATCAATCAACCTCGCCATGAGTAAAAAGAAACAGTTCCTTTCCTAAATCACAATCGCACTAGGAAATGCAGAGGTTCAATTGCATTTTTCCCCCTTTATGCATAATCCCAGTATTGTTGCAGGGAATCTGGTCCCTGCTCTGTTTTCATCCATTTCATCTTGGGCCCAAAGATCTTACTCTATTCTCTCCCTCCTCACCTCCTTCCTTCCTTCCTTTCTTTACAAGTTCTGCTCGTCCAATAGTTGATGTCCTCAACTGACTTTGCATAGGTCTTCTCTGAGAAAAGTACTGCTGTAGTCATAGCAGGCTTCTATAGGTTGTGGAAGGGTTTCACCATAAATAAAGCACAATTAAGTTGCTTTTTACATTTATGGAACAATTCCTTCATCTTAAGGGGTTCTGGAACATGTCTCCATGTGCTAGGATGGAAATAATTTTGAAACATTATATTATGCCTCCCTCATGTTCCCTTAGAGATAAAAGAACAAGTGACCAGGAGGAGTTTGTTTCCAGAGTCTCTCTTTGAGTTACCTGTATACAGTCGGTCTATGACATCCAAAGATTAGTACATACAAATCTATATAGTAACTGTGTGTTTGCCTCTATATTTCTCCCATGAAAATAAAGGCAAATTGCTCGATGGTCAGGACTGCCTTCTGTTCATAATTTAATGCCTAGTTTTCTAATTTCTATATAATTATTCAGCTTGATATCTTTTACCTTGTTAAAATACTTACACATTATCTTATTTTATTGTAGCTATTTACTCTATAGAAGATTTTCCTTATTACCTAAGAAATCATATATCTGAGTACATTATATAATAAAAACCACATAGAGATCTCTTCCCCCCTCCCAAACAACATACACACCAACACATGCCCAATTATTCTTCCAACTAGCAATAACACAAAACTTTCAACACCTAATCTATAGGCAAATGCAGGAACTATCCACATGATTTAACACAAATAGAAAGATATTATATATCTCAGGACTCTATTGTGATATGCACCATTCCACAGGATTTTGCTGAAGAGTTCATTGCCAAATTGTTAGCACATTTTTTATCTCTAACAGCTTATTCATTTAGATTATTATAAGCCTGCGGGCTGCCTAGGTTGCTGAGGTCAACCCAAGGATAGTTCTGTATTGCTATTGTCAGCATTTCAGTCTCAACTGAGATTATTCAGTTCAATCTCATATTTAACCTTTGACTTCAAGCTTATCTTTGTTTGAAATGCTTTGCAGACACTTTGAAACAACACATCATTTACATATCATCATCCCAGTACAATCCAAAACTACAGATATCAGGATACTGCAGCAGCAGGATTATTGCTTCAAGGACTTGGGGTGATGTTCTTTCTGAGCAAGTTAGAAGAGGTTGTTTTTTTTGTTTTGTTTTGGTTTTTTTTTAATATATAATGGACCAAAAGAGTTTTAAGACTCTAAAATAAATATCATAAAGGTTTTTTTTTTTTAAGTTGCTATTAAAAAGGGGAAGAAGCAATAAGAAAATTGAATTGTAACATCTCGATATTTATTACTAAATTATATCAAATAGCACAGTGATGATTTCATTTTTATAAAAATCAATAGTTATACTCTCTCTCTTTAAATATTAATATTTTATGCAAGGTTTAATGTTTTGGATGCCCACCACAAAAGACACTGCTATTTGATGATGTATAGTGAAGAAGCACTTTAACACATTAAACGAGTTACTAATTGTTCCAAAGATGATAGTAATGACTTTATGGGCTGAAAATATCTTTATACTGTTACTAATGGGCTCATTTTTAAGATAATGATAATTTTACTGTAAACATTATAATTTGCATTAGGGATGGCTGATTAGAAGAATGATCTCAATTATCCTTATCTTGCTTATGTTGAATCACAAAATTAAAAATAATAAGAAATTTATGTTGGGTTTAATAGGCAAAAATATAAATGGCATCTACCAGTCTTTTTCTCCACTAAATCCCCAAACTTTCTATCTGTTCCCAAAAATGAGAAGAAACAGATTCTAATAGTATTCTCTATGGAAACTGATCACCCTGGACTTCAGTTTATTCACCTATTAAAATGCTAGAGGTGATAGAAATCCATTTATTTTTCAACTTATTCATTCTAGCTCACACTTAAAGAGTACAAACTTAATTCTTCTTGGAACACTGAATGGGAATCTGTCAGAAGAAAACTGAAGAAATCACTATTCTTAAGGAATCTTGTGAAAATAAATGAATTAAATATACCAAGAAGAGTAGCTATAAGTGTGTGTCAAAGTTCATATATTTTTTCTTTATTCTCTATGTAAATTATGTGTGAAATATTAGGTGTGAAATATATATATATATAGTTTTCAAGTCTAAGTACCATAATAGTATTTCCTTAGAATCAGAATGTTATTATTAATTGTTCTTTTAAGCTATACACATGCTTAGAAAAGTGGGCAAGACTAACTTATTTGTTAATTGCACATATAAATGCATTACTTTCCTTAGAAATAAAATTTTTACTAATTATAAAAAATTAAAAGACAATGTTTGGTATATTTTTCCTAATAACATGCATGTATTTTCTATTTTATTCACTTAACTTATGGGGGCTAGTGCCCAAATAGTTTCAAAATGACATTTTGGGATAGTTCTTTTTTTTAATTTAATTTTATTATGTTATGTTAGTCACCACACATTACATCATTAGTTTTTGATGTAGTGTTCCATGATTCATTGTTTGCGTATAACACCCAGTGCTCCATTCAATATGTGCCCTCCTTAATACCCATCACTGGGCTAACTCATCCCCCTATCCCCCTCCCCTCTAAAACCCTCAGTTTGTTTCTCAGAGTCCATAGTCTCTCATGGTTCATCTCCCCCTCCGATTTCCCCCCTTCATTTTTCCCCTCCTACTTTCATTTTTTTTTTTTTTTTTAAGATATAATGTATTACTTGTTTCAGAGGTACAGGTATGTGATTCATCAGTCTTACACAATTCACCACAGCATATCCTCCCCAATGTCCATCACCCAGCCACTCCATCCCTCCCACCCCCACCACTCCAGCAACCCTCAGTTTGTTTCCTGAGATTAAGAATTTCTCATATAAGTGAGGTCATATGATACTTGTCTTTCTCTGACTTATTTAGCTTAGCATATACAATGGAATATTATGCAGCCATCAAAAAAACCGAAATCTTGCCATTTGCAAGGACGTGGATGGAACTAGAGGGATAGTTCTTAATAATAATTTAAAATAAATTTGATTTTTTAGAACTGTTTTAGATTTAAAAAAAAAAGTTGTAAAGAGAGCACAGAGAATTTCAATACACCCTATACCCCATCTAATTTGTCCATTATTAATATCTTACATTAGTGTATATGGTACATTTGTTCCAACTAATGAGCAAAGGTTGATGCATCATTACAAACTAACCACCACATTTTATGGAGATTTCCTTAGTTTTTAACCTATTTTTCTGTTCCAGAATCTCATTCAGAATATAACATTATATTTAGCTGTCACATCTCCTTAGACTTCTATGCCCTGTGGCAACTTCTCAGATTTTTCTTCTTTTTGTTGACTTTGACAGTTTTGAGATATATTGCCCAGGTTTTTTGTAAAATATCCCTCAGTTGGAATTGGTCTGGTATTTTTATCATGATTAAGCTGGTAATATTCATCTTAGGGAAGGAAGTTCGCAGAGGTAAAGTGTCATTGTCATCACATCATATCAAAGTTACAAACTATCAATAAATAGTCACTGTTGACTTTGACATTATTCATCTGCCTGAGGTAGTGTTTGTTTAAAGTTACTCATTCTATACTGTATTCTTCAGAAGAAAATTATGTGCAGCACACATCTAAGGAGTAAGGAGTTATGCTCCCTCTCCTTGAGGGCAGAATATCTACATATATTATTTGGAATTCTTCCACATGGAGATTTATCTATTCTTCCTCTTTATTTATACAATAATTTTTATGTGAGTATAGAGTCATACATTTTTTTTAAATATACTTTGGATTATTATCCAATGTTCTTTTATTTATTTAGTTGCTCAAGTTCTACTTTTGGTCATTGGAAGCTCTTTCAGTTGATTTTGTTTTTGATATTATTTATATGAAATTTTTTTTTATTATGTTCAGTTAGCCAATATATAGTACATCAATAGTTTTTGATGTAGTGTTCAACAATTCATCAGTTGACTCCTACTTCCCTTCCACATATCCCTCAACATTGTGGCTATGTTAATTGCTGGTTGTTTGCTTGTTTTTGATCCTTTCTTACTTTATAACAATGCAGGATGTTCCATGATCATCCTGTATATTTCCTGCCCTAGTCCTAAGATCAGCCATATCTGCAAGGAGTCCTGTTTCTCTTACTGGTGAATATTAGAAAACAAGATCTGTATGCTTAGTGTGCTCATTGCTGCTGGAGGGCCATAGGAATTGGAGGCAACCCATGGCCCAAGATAAAAAGTAGGAACAACAAGTAGATGTGCACTTTAGAGAGATGAATTGATTATAACAGGAGAATTCACATTATCTAAAAGGAAGATAATGAGATATATAACCAATTAATATTCAAGTAAAATACAAAATGAAAAATGGAGTTTTAAAATAAATTATTAAATATTCAGTTTGGCTCTTTTGACTATTATTAAAATATTTTTACAACCTCTTTTATTCATTATATTCACTTTTTAATTTGAAATTAATTAGTATAGATTTATATAGAATATACTCTAATTTTTTTCCTTCCTTGTTATATCTCTTAACTATTAAGAGTTTATCTTCTTGTTATATTTGTTATTTTGTCAAAAGTAAACTTTCTTTTTTTAAAGAGATTTTCTTTGTTTTTGTTTTGTTTTTTTAAGATTTTACTTATGTATTTGACAGAGAGAGACACAGCAGGAGAGGGAATATAAGCAGGGTGAGTGGGAGAGGGAGAAGCAGGCTTCCTCCCGAGCAGGGAGCATGATGCGGGGCTAGATCCCAGGACGCTGGGATCATGACCTGAGCCAAAGGCAGACGCTTAACGACTGAGCCACACAGGCGACCCAAAAGTAAACTTCATTATCAATTTTATTACACTTTATACTGTATTTCTTGTTTTCTTATATTTCTTAGTTTCTTATTGATTGATTAATCTATAAAAATATTGATCTATTAATCTATAATCTATAATAATTTATAATAATTTATTATTATGTTATTGGAGCATGGATTTATTTTTTAAAATATTTTATTTATTTCTTTTACAGACAGAGAATGAGCACAAGCAGGGGGAGTGGCAGGCAGAGGCAGAGGGAGAAGCAGGTTCCCCACTGAGCAGGGAGCCCGATGTGGGGTTTGATCCCAGGACCCTGGGATCATGACCTGAACTGAAGGCAGACTTTTAACCAAATGAGCTACCCAGGCGCCCCTGGAGCATGAATTTAAATGCAACTTTAATTACATCTCAAACAATGATATACATTATTGGTTTTTTACATATTAATAATAAGTTATAGTTGTGGATTTAACTTTGTGAAAAGAAAGATAAAATACATTATTTTACATATTAGATATACTTCACTAGCTTTTTTGTTTTAAGTATTTATTTAAATTCTAGTTAGTTAACATATAGTGTAATATTAGTTTCAGGAGCAGAATTTAGTGGTTCATCGCTTACATATAACACTCAGTGCTCATCACAACAAGCGCCCTCCTTAATACCCATCACCCATTTAGTCCATTTCCCACCAACCTCCCCTCCAGCAACCTTCAGTTTGTTCTCTATAGTTAAGAGTCTCTTTTATGGTTTGCTTCCTTCCTTCTCTCTCTCTCTTTTTTTCTTCTTTCCCCTATGTTCATTTCTTTTGTTTCTTAAATTCCACATATGAGACATATGAGTGGAATCATTGCCTTTCTCTGACTGACTTATGCCACTTGCAAAATATACCCCAGCTCCATCCACATCATTTCAAATGGAAAGATTTCATTCTTTTTAATGACTAATATTCCACTATATATATGTATTATCCATTCACCAGTAAATGGACATTTGGATTTGGGCCCTTTCCATAATTTGGCTATTGTTGATAATGCTACTATAAACATTGGCGTGCATATGACCCTATGAATCAGTAATCTTCAACAAAACAGGGAAGAATATCCAATGGAAAAAAGAGAGTCTCTTCAATAAATGTTGGGGACAACTGGACAGCAACATGCAGAAGAATGAAACTAGACCACTTTCTTATGTCATACACAAAAATAAATTCAAAATGGATGAAAGACCTAAATGTGAGACAGGAAACCATAAAAAGCATAGAGCAGTACATAGACAGCAACCTCTTTGATACCAGCCATAGCAACTTCTTACTAGACACATCTCTGGAGGCAAGAGAAACAAAAGTGAAAATGAACTACTGAGACTTCATCAAAATAAAAATTTTCTGCACAGCAAAGGAAACAATCAACAAAACTAAAAGGCAACCTATGGAATAGGAGAAGATATTTGCAAATGACATATTAGATAAATAAAGAATTTATATGGTTCAACACCCAAAAAGCAAATAATCCAGTAAAGAAATGGGCAGAAGACATGAATAGACATTTTTCCAAAGAAGACATTCAGATGACTAACAGACACATGAAAAGATACTCAACATCACTCATCATTAGGGAAATACAAATCAAAACTACAATGAGATATCATCTCACACCTGTCAGGATGGCTAAAATTAACAATACAGGAAACAAACAACACATGTTGGTGAGGATGCATGGAAAGAGGAACCCTCCTCTTGCACTGCTGGTGGGAATGCAAACTGGTGCAGACACTATGGAAAACAGCATGGAGGATCCCCAAAAAGTTAAAAAATAGAACTACCCTACGGCCCAGCAATTGCACTACTAGGTATTTGCCCAAAGGACACAAAAATATTTCACTTGTTTTTAATGTTCTTATGGTGTTCTCAAAGAATATAAAATATAATTACTGCTTTCTGGAATACTTATACTTTCTTACTATTGGGCTCTCTTAATTTTAATGTCATGAGAATTTGGAAATAGCACATTTCTAGGCTTAGAGCAATATAAAAACATACATACATGTATACTATCATTCATGTTTCTGTGTGTGCAATTACAACATAGAATCTCAATAAATTAAGGGTCATTAATTATACCTTTCAAATCATATTTATCAGTATTAATCTGTCCCATTATTTTGACTCATCATGTCCAAGAACTGAATTCTGTAACTGAAAAGTAATGGTTGACAATTAGCATATGTACCACAAAAATATGTATATATACATATATATGTGTTTAAATTTATGTAAATATATAAATATTTTAATTTGTATTAAACAAATATATAAATATATATAAATTCCTGCAGTATCATTAGATTACAAAAGTATCTAAAACTTATCATTGATCTGTATATTCTCTAGATCTATATCACATTCTATATTTAGATCAGGTCCCTATTCTTCTGTGTATAATTTTCTGTTAAACAGATTCCTAATTATTTAATTATACTTACTATGTATATTTTCATTTTAGTAACTGTCTTCTTTTTCAAATTAGCCTTGTTTTTGATGGTATTTTGTTTGTTCTTTTTTTTAATTTCATAATTTTATTCATCTATACAATTTTTCAAAAAAACTAATTTTTCTGGTCATTTCTTTCTGATTTATTTATTGTAGTTTTTTTTTTCTTTTACATAATGTTCATATACAATGTGAGCTAACAGTTGATTGTTACATTCCCTGTGAATCATGAGCACATGGGTTAAGGGGGCATTTCTTTCCCATGGGATTTGTATTTGTTTTGCCAGAAGCCACAGGTTACTATCAACCAGAGACTACATTGAAGGACTGGAATTTCCCACACCACATAAGAAACATTAAACATCATCAACAAACCTGTGCAACCTAAAGCCTAGGTCTATTTAGCCTTTTTTTTTTTTTTTTTTTTTTTAATTTTAGACTTGTTTTTCCACTCAGAGCTAAGGCTAAGACACATAGACTTCATTATTCCTTCCAATCCCTTATAATGTACCATATTAGTAAAGGTTCTCCAGAGAAACAGAACCAACAATGTGTTATATAAATTATATATAAGTATAAATTAATTCATTTCAATGCTGTATAATGTTCATGGTGAGATGTTGCATTGATTGTCAATCCCTATCCCTTCCCACCATCTTTGTTTTTAGATTTGACACTGTATATCTTGGGGGTGGGGGAGCTTGAATACTTCAGATATCAATGAATCAAACAATCCTTTAAATAAGAGTTTTATATTTCGGTTCTTTAATTCCTATAGACTAAAGTCCCTGGAGTAGATTTTTTAGGCATGAGCTATACTTTATTGTTTATTTTTGTTTTTATTTTAGTAGAATTTCTAGGCTGTCTTCCTTTTCACCAGAAAATGGCTGTAACAATTCATGTTTATACCATGTTTATACATTGCTCACATTGGTCTGATTTGTATTTGAGATTTCTTTTTCTTTGCTTCTCCATGATTTCTGATGAATTTTGTCATTTTTGTTCTTTTTGGCATTTTTATATGCTTGAGAAATTGACAACTTGTACCCTTCTCTCTTTGTTCTACTTGCATATTTTTTAGTAAATTTGTAGGAACTTTCCTTATAGTACTCTTTATTTTGCACCTATATTTCTTTTTTATTCCTCCAACAGCACTGTATCTGATAACCAATTATGGTACCCGTTTTCCATATAAGAACTTTATTTTTAGATTATAAAATGTATTTGTCTTTTATAACTCAGAGAATTAATGCATTCAGTATTAGCATATTACTCTATCTGGATTTTATATGTATCCTGGTTGATATTGCCCTGAGTTATATTTTTTCAGCTTGCATAACTTTTAATCTATTTGGAATTTATTTCTTTTGTTGTTAAATTTCTTTTTTTAATTTAAATTTGGTTATTTATTTATACTTAATTTTAAATTTGAATAAATTATTTTTAAATATTTAAGCATTTAAAATATTTTGAATTATTTGTTTGACTTATATTTGTTTTTTAAGACCTTTATATTTTAAGTTTGAATAAATGAAGCTTAGGCTTATCCACATAATATTTGTATAATATTTCTTTAGTGACAACAGCTGTTAAATTTAAATGCTTCAAAACTATGTAGACCACCTGTGTTTTGCTTCAGAATTATGACTTTGGACCTCTATTGTAAATTTCTTATGTCTCTTTTTCAGTGAAAATTATGCTTTGTTTTCCAAGCATACCTGAGTAGACCTCTCCTAATGTTTTAAATATTTTTAGTATATAATTAAATCTTCCCATATAAATAAAATTTTAATGCTTATATAATATTCACCATATTTTTGCCAAAACAATTTACCCAGTAATTTTGATGATATATTTATGATATTTTACATTATTCTCTGTAATAAAGATGTAAATTCTTTTTTTTTAAAGATTTTATTTATTTATTTGACAGAGACAGAGATAGCGAGAGCAGGAACACAAGCAGTGGGAGTGGGAGAGGGAGAAGCAGGCTTCCCCTCGAGGAGGGAGCCCAATGTGGGACTCGATCCCAGGACCCTGGGATCATGACCTGAGCCGAAGGCAGACGCTTAACGACTGAGCCACCCAGGCACCCAAAGATGTAAATTCTTGCTCATATACTTAATACCTTGGGAGTAATACCTAGATTCTGATTCCACAGTCATTTTTGAGATTTTGAATATGCATTGTTAATTTCCTTCTAAAAATAATTGTACTATAGTACAACCTATGGTGGAAATAATTATATGTTGTTGTCTACTTTATTTGGAACACCAGATTGGATATGTTAATAATAGTTCTTAAAAAGCACATGCTATTAAGACTGCAAAAAGTAAATTCACATAAACTCCTAGTTACATCTAATCCTTTTTTATTTCTTTTCCCCTACAAATAGGAAATTTCTTGATATTTCTCTGTCTAAACTAACATCTATTACATTGCCTGTCACAGATTATATGCTCGATATGCTTTGAATGAATAAATGCTTAACTTTTATGATTTTTGGTCCCCACAAATTTGTAGTAAACAGTTATACCTTTCTTTTAAAACTGAAACTGTATTGCTTAGTTGGTAATCCAATCTTTTTCTAAATTTCTCTTTGAAAAATATTTTCAAGGATCTTTAAAAGTTCCAACACACACACACACACACACACACAGAAAGTTCTTATACAGGTTCACAACTGTACTTGAGGAATAGAAAATGAGATAGGCTTCTCATCATACAGAGACAGCTTGACAGTCTTTTTTTTAAAAAAAACCTGAATTATAATTAACTTAAAATATTGTATTAGTTTTAGGTGTGCCACATAGTACTTTGATAATTTCTTACATGACAAAATGATCAATACAATAGGTCGTTACTACCTGTAACCATACAAAGTTATTACAATATTATTGACTATCTTGCCTATGCTGTACATTGCATCTTCATGACTTATTTATGTTATAACTGGAGGTTTGTACCTCTTATTCACCTTCACCTATTTCACCCATCCCCACACTCCTCTCCCCTCTGACAATCATCTGTTCTCTGTATATGAGCCTGTTTCTCTTTCACTTTGTGTTTTGATGATTACTACAGTCTTCAGGATCAGTTCACTGACTTGTTCAAAGTAGCCGTTCAAAGTATGCCGCTGGTATTCGACATTTTGAAGAAATGCCTCCATTAACCACTGCTGCTGAAGCCTGCCTCTCACCAATCTCTGGCTTGTGGGGCTTAATATTTAGTACAAGTGTCTGCCCACTTAGTGAAGCCACTGTGGCTCTCAAACATAAAGAAGGTCACTCTTTGCCAAATCGTACATGGTGAAGGGTTGTCTCATATCAAAAACTCGTTGGTTCCCACTCTTACCTATCTGCACTTCCAATTAACAGATCAGCACACATACCACAGAGACTCGTTTTTGTTTTTGTTTTTGTTTTCTCCCAACATGTAGTCAACAGCTCTGTGAGTTATACCAGGCCATTCTGTGACCAAATAATCCTCTTCAATGTTCAGCTAACCATGGTGAGGTGCTCAGATGACCCAATCCTTTTGCACTTTTATGGCAAATTATTTCCCGAGTTATTTCTCAGGGACTATGTTGATTGGTCCTTTTCTTTTAATCACCTTGGTCAGTATGAACTAATTCATATAAATAATTTATTTTTCAATAAAATTTAATTACCAAGAGATGGAATTGTGAAACCCTAGGCAAACTTGCACTACTTCAGTCCTAAAACAGCTAAGTTCTTTGGTGAGGGGCACCATGGTGGCATATACTCAAAGAGTTAACCCTGTATTATCAGAATGGCCTGATAAACAGTCCCTTGTGAAAATGGAAAAACATTTCTTGTCTTTGAAAGTGAGTATTCACATAGTTATTTCCAGGACAAAGGGATACTTCTCCAAGACGAAGTGGTGTTTCCATTTATAGAAAGGAAAAAAAAAAAAAAAAACTATTTTTAAATGATTTAGGAAAAAAAGTAGTGACCCCCCCCAAAAAAGTTTCTTTTCCAGAAGTGCTTTTTCTAATGAATGAATAAACGAATAAATGAATGAATAAACCAAACTATACATATATAGTGAGTTTAAAACTTTAAAAGTTTTAACTTATCTTTAAAAGTTTTGAAACAAAAACAAACTATATGTATATAGTATGTCACATCACAAAAGACTTATTGTATATCTGATAAAAGAGTTTATTCGGTTGGAAGAAAAAAGTAAGAATCAAAATGACAGAGTAGTTCAGAGAATTATAATGACTGGCTATTAAGATCATTTCTAGGGCGCCTGGGTGGCTCAGTTGGTTAAGCGACTGCCTTCGGCTCAGGTCATGATCCTGGAGTCCCTGGATCGAGTCCCGCATCGGGCTCCCTGCTCGGCAGGGAGTCTGCTTCTCCCTCAGACCCTCCCCCCTCTCATGTGCTCTCTGTCTCATTCTCTCTCTCTCAAATAAAAACAAACAAACAAACAAAAAAAACAAAAAAACCTTCAAAAAAAAAAAAAAAGATCATTTCTAGCTGTAGGTGACCAAACTTATTACTTGATGGAACATTTTGTGGGCCTGTGCCCACATTTCCTTTATGCCTGTTTTTTGTCCTTCATGGGAGATGAAAATATTTCATAGTCACTCTATAAACAAGGAGCTCATCTGTTAATGTCAATGGAAAGTTTATTAATGTATAAGTTATATAGCCTACATCCACACATATGTCATGTCATGCGACAAGCCACCATTTGTTATACAACCTTCCACGCTCAGACATATGTCGATTCATACAGTAGAATACAAATATATCAAAAAGGAATTTTATAAAAGGTTACTTTCTGAGACAAGTAAACTGTTAAGTTACTTAAGTAAATTGGTAAAGAGGTGTGCTTACAGATCTATTTGCCTCTCATAGCGAACACTAGGATAATAGTTTAGTTATCATAAGTAATGGTTTTATACTATGTTAAACTGAATATTCACCATGATTACATTTAAGTTTAAAAAAAAGTAGATAAACTAGATTTATAACTTCTTGAGCTAAATGACATAGTAAACAAGGTCAGGAAAACAATATATTTCCTCCATACTTCTGGAAGAAAGCCTTTGTTCTTTAGATACCATATTAGGATGATAAACTGAAACTAGTACACTACTTGCATAAAAGTTTGAGAACACATTCCTGACATATTCATTTTATTCAGGTGGATATCAGAATGTAGTAAAATTATGTTAATATAGAACTTGAAGAGCATTAGTTTTTCCCCCTTAAAAAATGGCAGCATTCCATTATATCTTTCAAATATATACACTTGTTTTGTAATTTAATAAATCAATAACAGAAGTAATAAGGTAGAATTACATGCTGATTTTGTAAAACTGAGGAAATTCTTAAAATACTTAATTTTTAATTTTCTACAAAAAATGCTACATAAAAATTCTAAGTATAAGTATGTAATAAATGCTTTTAGGGCTTTACTAAATGGTTTCCTTCTTTCCTTCTTTTATTTTTGTCTAATTTGTTCAACTTCAGTAAAAACTGTGAAACACGTTAAAGTAAATTTATGTAATTGAAATAATGTAATTGATTTGTATTTCCCTGATGATGAGTGATGTTGAGCATCTTCTTATGTGCTTCTTAGCCATCTGGGTGTCTTCTTTGGAAAAATGTCTGTTCATGTTTTTTGCCTGTTTCTTAACTGGATCATTTGTTTTTTGGGTGCTGAATTTTGTAAGTTCTTTATATATTTTGGATATATATATTTTATATATTTTGGATACTAACCCTTTATCAGATATGTCATTTGCAAATATCTTCTCCCATTCTGTAAGGTTGCCTTTTAGTTTGTTGATTGTTTTCTTCATTGTGCAGAAGCTTTTTATTTTGATGAAGTTCCAATAGTTTATTTTTGCTTTTGCTTCCCTTGCCTCAGGAGATGTTTCTAGTAAGAAGTTGTTATGGCCAAGGACAAAGAGGTTACTGACTGTGTTCTCTAGGATTTTGACGGTTTCCTGTCTCACACTTAGGTCTTTCATCCATTTTGATTTTATTTTTGTGTATGGTGTAAGAACATGGTCCAGTTTCATTGTTTTGCATGTTGCTGTCCAGTTGTCCCAACCCCATTTGTTGAGGAGACTGTCTTTCTCCCATTGCTTTGTCGAAGATTAATGGCCCATATAGTTGTGGGCTCATTTCTGGGTTTTCTATTCTGTTCCATTGATTTATGTGTCTGTTTTGTGCCACTACCATACTGTCTTGATCTCTATAGCTTTGTAATATAACTTGAAGTCTGGAATTGTGATGCTACAGCTTTGCTTTGCTTTTTCAGAACTGGTTTGTCTAGTCAGGGTCTTTTGAGGTTCCATATAAACTTTAGGATTGTTTATTCTAGCTCTGTGAAAAATGATGGTATTTTGATAGGGATTACATTAAGTGTGAAAAGAGCTAGAGAGTATTATGCTAAATGAAGTCAGTCAGTCAGAGAAAAACAAATACCATATGATTTCACTCATATGTGGAATTTAAGAAACAGAACAAATGAATGGGGCGGAGGGAAGAGGCAAACCAAGAAACAGACTCTGAAGTAACTGAGGGTTACTAGAGGGGAAGGGGGTGGGGGGAGAGATGGGTTAAATGGGTAATGGGGATTAAGCAGGGCACTTGTGATGAGCCCCAGATGTTGTATATAATTGATGAATCAATAAATTCTATACCTGAAACTAATATTACACTGTATGTTCACTACCTGGAATTTAAATAAAAACCTGAAAAAGAAAAAAAAGGAATAATGTAATTGAATAAATGCCATGAGTAAAACATGGAAATTAAAATGAAGTAAACAAAGTGAGAAAACATAACAATAATTCCTATCTAATAAGGAAATTCCTTAATTTAATGAATTAATCATTCATCTTGAATAGCTGGCATGATACTAATCATGGTAAGATTTATATTTAAAATTTTTAGATTTAGTATATTTCCTATATATTTAACAATCTCTCATTTTATTGTCTTATAATTTCAAACAGGAAATGTTATACATATATATGTATAATATATATATTTGCTTTT
The DNA here is from genome assembly GCF_011800145.1 of Mirounga leonina. Lineage (NCBI taxonomy): Eukaryota > Metazoa > Chordata > Mammalia > Carnivora > Phocidae > Mirounga > Mirounga leonina. Next base: position 19,515,176 of record NW_023270865.1, read on the forward strand.
TTGTTTTCCTTCAGAAAACACTATCTTGATGATAAATATTACTCTTTTATGGGCAAACATATATGCATTTACTAGAGGCTCTTAACAAGAAGTATATTCATACTTCAGAATAATAGGAATTACTTCAGTTTGATTCAGTTAATTATGGTAATACAGAAAAAGGGAAATAGGCTATAATTTAATAGTTGCTAATACTAATATTTGAGTGGGTATGTCTTCTTTAATAGTTTAATGGATCTAGTAATTTATTTTCTATTTGAGTAGCTTTTTGTTTTGTTTTGTTTTTCATTTTCAATTTTATAAGTAACAAATTGTCTCAAAAAAGCCAAGGATGTTAAGTAGCATTCTAGACATCCCCTAGATTATATATATTTAAATTACTCATACGAGGTATTCTACACCTGACTATATATTGACACCTATAACCCCTGAAAAAGTTAAGCTCTTATATGTGAATTTCATCACTTTTTCACTCTCTTTACTTATAAGCTTACTTTTCTTACCTTGCTTGTCATAGAGTGAAAGACCTGTTGCTTACGTTCAGACTCATCAAATGTAATTATAAGTCTATCATTTTCTATCTCCTTTTAGACCTAAGTTCATTAATTACTGCATAAATGTACTATTTACTGCAAGATTAATATAGACATATTTATGAACAGACAGTGAGTGTATTCTATACTTGTCAAACTCTCTATACATATATTTGTAGCCAAATCTTCATTCCACACATTCAGTTGGAAGGCAGATTGGTGTGATTTACTCCTAATCAGACATCCTAACAGGTGTTTACTTAAAGCTTTTGTGGTCATTTTAGCTTATTTCATATGTATCCCTCACAGCCAGATCTCCAGTACTCTGAATGAGTGAAGTATTGTGGTATCATTTTCTCAACATACATTGCTACTAAATCTTTTTCTTTTTCTAACTCTCAATGGATCATATTATAGATATTCTACTACAATAAACAATTTTCAGTACCTCCCACTCCCACCCTCAATCTATTAATTGTCCATTGTCCAATTAAAGTAACCAGTGCTCTTTAAAGAAGAGTGCATATTTGGTCTTGATATATAGAAAGCTGACAAGACTGTAATATTTATTTTTATTTTTTAAAGATTTTATTTATTTGAGAAAGAGAGAGCACAAGCAGGGGGAAAAGCAGGCAGAGGGAGAGGGAGAAGTGGGCTCCCCATTAAGTAGGGAGCGCAATGTGGGGCTCAATCCTAGCACTCCAGGATCATGACCTGAGCTGAAGGCAGATGCTTAACCAACTAAGTCACCCAGGTGCCCCAAGACAACAGATGCCCCAAGATGCCTAACTCGACTGAGCCATTTAGAAACTAATAATTATTTTTAAAATGTGTGTACTGATATAAAACTATACAAGGAGACCAACCTAAAAGGATTCCCATATACAATATTTGCAAAATTGTGATGATATAAAATTTCATATAAACACACACACTCAATAAAATGATACAGTAAGATGGGAACTTATGCAGATAAAGAAAAGGAAAACTGAATATAAACTGTACCTAAAATATTTGTGATGCATACTACTATATTGTCCAAATTATTTGTCATAAGTATTAAATATTAATCAGTCTAAATTATGTATTTCTTATACTTAAGAGTTGGTTGACTTCTAAGTTACTAGTCCTTTGTTGTACATTTTAAATGGTAAAGGGCAATATTTAAAAAGAAATAGTAATTATATTTAGGAATATTGTTCTATATAAGATAATGTAAACATGTGAAATAATTTATTAAGGTGGTTTTGTAAAACTTTGTAAAAAGAAAAATACAATGTGTGATGTCAATTTTTAAGTTAATAAAATGGTCTGGGCATCATAGACCTATACACATATGCCTATGTATAAATTATAGATACCTCTCTCTGTGTAAGTGGGAACAGATGGATACAGTAAATTGTATATAGTCCAGATAGTTCAAGAAACAGTAAGATTTGTCCTAAATAGGAAGAATTATACCAGTAGTGATACATCGAATGTAGACCACATGAAGGTTCAAGTCTATTTCATCCCTATTTTCCAGGAGATGAATCTTCTAGATTCCCCAAATAATTATAATGTAGTAACGAGTTAGTGTTCAACTGAGACTCTGAACCCTGAGACAAAGACTTAATTGACATGGGGATTGAGGAAAGGTTCAAGTAAACGATAGGCAGAAGGAAAGAGTGGGGAAGGAGATACCCGATCCTATACCTCAAGTCATAGCTAAAGGTGGTTTTCCTCGGGATTTTTGAATCTTGATCAACATGGGCTCTCAAATGACAATAAAGTGAATGTAGTTGTTCATGGCTTATTCAAATACATCTGAAATAACTAGAAAACAATACAGCCAATAGAATTTTTCTTTTATGGTATATATTTAGGACTTTATATAGTCATAGAGATAGGCTTCCAACTAACAACCAGGGGAAATTTGGAGGGAACTTATTTTTACTTTGCCTCCCACTGCTTCATAATATACTTTGGTCAGAATTTCATCTTCATGACTCCACTGACTTCTAGGAGAATTCCCCAATGAGTTCCTAATTATGGAGACATTGAACTCATTAGATTCCTTGACTTTATTCATTTCTCAGTAATATTTTCTATTAGAAACTTTTTTTCTCTTAGTATTATCTCTACTTTGGCTTTCAAAAAAAATATTTTTTGCACTACGTCCCCACACTTAAAACACCGATGCCTTGGTACTCTCACTCTATATGAGAGCTTCATCAATCTGTATCTTTATTCTACAGTATTCTTTCCTGTACTCTAGTAAGATGAACCCAACCCGAGTGATCCAGAGGTGTCAGAACGTCATTATATCACACCCTACACTCACTAGCAGTAACAACAGAGCTCCTTTCTTTTTTATTCTTTTTTCTTTTTTTTTTTTTTTTTTAACAGAGCTCCTTTCACTCTATATTCTCCCTCAGAAGGAATGTCGCCATCATAAGTCAAAGAAACCAAAACCTGGGAGTCATCTTAGATACTTCTCATTCTTATTCCACCTATATCACCCTAGTCACTTGTTTCTGCATATGTACTTTTGTAACATTTTTCAACACTCATTTCTGACTTACATTCCATTCTCACATAGACTATTATAGTAGATTCCTAATTGTCCCCTGGCCTGAAAAAAATAATTCTTTACCCCATTATACCCCAAACATACCTCTAATGCATCATTACATATCTGTACATTCAGTGAATGCACAAATTCACTCATCTTCATAAATATTGTATTTATCTTTGTAAAAAATGTAGTACATAATATATCAAAACAGCTTAATGCTTGATAATTAAATTTAAATATACTGAATACTTCAATGCTGCATCTAGATGTCTAGACCTAGATATATTTATACATGTGGCAGTCATGAAAAAGTACCTCTCAATCTCTGTCTGCAGAGTGTAGTTTACTGATGGCTCCAGCTGTTGTAGTCTGTAATTTATCACTGTGTTTACCCTGAGACCACCCTTCCCACAAATTTTAGCCAAAGATTGAGTATAACAAGAATATTAAGTTAGTCCTATTCCTGGGAGTCATGGGACTCAAATGAGAGGTGACTTTGGATCATTAGGGAACTTATGAAATTCTTAGACCTGTTTTGCCTTCTCAGATCCTTTCACTCAATCTTCCTTCTTTACTTATCGCCTTCACCTGGGATCAGCGTCATAGTCTAATATCTGCCCCCACCTTTCTTGTTTCCTTCCCCTTTTCCTTGATAGGGCATTGCTCCTAATAAAGCCCATGCATGGCTAATTCACTCTAATTGTCTACTTCTTAGAGGATCAAGACTAACACAAATTGTACCAGAACTGTTCTAAGAATAAAGGGATAAGATGAGGAATTTGGAATTGGCTCATACACCATGCATCAAAGGTAGGCACATTTAGTAGGTGGGTGCACATTACTCTAGCAAAAGATAATGTCTTAGCTGCTAAAAAATTTCACCGGCAGCTACCTTGAAAAATGTCCCAGTGGTAAGGAATGCTGGAGCAGAAGGGACGATTCACACATTCAAAACATATGGAGAAGACAGTGGATAGGAAGACAATACAACTGGCTGGTTACTGCTAAGTTGTACTAATGCTCTCAGAGGGATATTAAGAGACTGAACACTATTAACAAGCAGTTAATAGTTAAGTATGAGAGGCAGAGGATCTTAAAGGAGGCCCTTATCTCTTGAAGTATAATAGCAGACTGAAGGTGAGCAACTTGTTACAGTTGGAGACCTCCAAAGACAATTATATGCTCAGCCCTGGCAGGTCTGTTATCTGAAGGTCAGGGCCTCATGGGAAAAACCTGGAATCCTGAAATATGGGGTGGGAGTATGTATATGGATATATTTGAGTATGTTGACTCTAAAGCCTCTACTGGACTCTCTTGGCTTATAAGAGAGTAAAAACTAGAACTGTTATGCTGGAAGATGCTGCAGAGGAAAAGAAGATGCTTCCTCACAAGGCAAAAGTTTTTTGTTTTGTTTTGTTTTGTTTTGTTTTCCCCTCAGGACATACCCTTACATCCTTCTCTGACTACCAGAATACTGATGGTTATAAATCCCAGAAAAACCTGCCTGGGAACACACTGAAACTAACATAGGAAAGAGACCATAAAACAAAGAGTTACAAGAAATGGGCATCAAGTATGAATTAGAGCTAGGGAAGTGTTCCTAGGATTATATCTTGAGGGTTCTTGATCAGGAGGTCAAAATATAAGTGTATGTAAGCAACTACTTATTGAACTGGGGACTGTATCCTAGGACATAGGACCTATCCCAGAAAACACCTCAAGGGTGTTCTCTTGTACTGAAAATCTGGAAAAATTTGCTACTGTAGTTGGAAACCTGGGGAAAGCAATGGAGAACACGCAGGGGGGCTAAAGGGAACTGGGGAAGAAGGAGGTTAGGGGAAGTGGACATGTTGGAATGGATATATTATTTATTTTACTTTATTTTTTTTTAGAGAGAGAGAAAGAGAACATGTGCATACGAGTGGGGGCAGGGAAAGAGGGAGAGAGAGAGAGAGAGAGAGAGAGAGAGAATCTCAAGCAGGCTCCAAGTTCAGTGTGGGGCCCAATACAGGTCTTGATCTCATGACCCCGAGATCATGACCTGAGCTGAAATCAAGAGTCCGATGTTTAATCAACTGAGCCACCCAGGCGCCCCTGGAATGACTAGGTTATTAAAGTCAGAATACCCATCAGAGATTTATATTCCATAAAAGAGTCCAGAAGACTCGCCATTTCCCAAGAATATGAAGTGAGAGGGGCACCAACAGCACTATTATGTTCTCCTCTGCAGAACAGTGCTAATATAGAAGAGGCAACTGCAGATCTTAATGATGGGTCTCCAAAGTAACAGAGGTCAGGAGTCAGGAGGCTGTAATTACCGTTATGACTGGCAAGGTCAAGACAGATGATAAAGGGCTTCACTGACAAAGATTTTTGAGATGGTTAAGTGTGTGGCCTTCCCATGGCCAAAATAGAGAAGCAGACCCTAAAGATACTGTTTAATTTGGGCTGTTGGCCTCATTGAGCAGTGGTGCATGCAATATCCACAGTTCAACATTGACCTTTGTTCTGACAGACTGAATATTCACAGGCACAGTGGCTACACCTGCCTGGGTACATGAGCGTTCTTCCTACTTAAGTCTTGGCCATCATGGCTGCTCAGCTCACGTGTCATAGTGTTAGTTAAGTGTAACTAAGATAGGGCAGATGGATTTTTTTAAATTCATGAATTTATATTGATATTTCAAATTCATATTTTGTATACCACGATGCTTACATAATTTCCTGATTTTAAACTTCCATTTCTTTGTTCTCTTGTACTGAAAATCTAACCTTAGCATAGTTACTTGTTATTTTTTTCTACCTATACACCAATATGTATATATATAATTTCAAGGTAATAATAATGGTGTTACTTTGAAAAATAAGAAAGAAGAATAAACTTTAAAATTTGTTTTCAGGGGCGCCTCGGTGGCTCATTCGTTAAGCTTCTGCCTTCAGCTCAGGTCATGATCCCAGAGTCCTGGGATCGAGCCCCATGTCGGGCTCTCTGCTCAGCAGGAAGACTGCTTCTCCCTCTCCCACTCCCCCTGCTTGTGTTCCCTCTCTCACTGTGTCTCTCTCTGTCAACAAATAAATAAAATCTTAAAAAAATTTTGTTTGCAGTTTTATTTGATTATGAAATATATTCAGCTAAGAATAAACTAAAAAATCAGTGTTCTGAAGAAACTAAAAATAATTCTTTCTCCATTGTGGTTATGTAAACAACTTGAAATATGGTTATATTTGTTTGTTTTGATTTCTTTTCACTTTTTAGAAATTGCCTTTTTTCTTGTTTAGTCCTGAATAGATTCATAAACTCCATTGTCACTCTGATCCCTTATCTGAAATTTCTCATATCTATTGACTTTTAATAAAGTGATTGAATTATAAGCATACATGGCAGAAAAATACACAAGTCATACATGTATCTCAAAACCATGGGAGCATATAACCATGCAACTACCACCCAGGCTAAAAATAGGAAAATTCAACATTAGAAATATTTCCAGAAATTCCTTAGTGCTTCTCCCAAATATCCCTGTCTCCTTCTTAAAGTTTCTCACTATTACTACTTCTAACACCACTGAACCATAATTATTTTTTGCCTATTTTTGATATTTTGTAATGAGAACCTTTGAACATGTCATGTCAGTGCAGATTTTTTTCACTTACTTTGCTGTGTAGTATTGTGTTTTATAAATATCTCATTATTACTACATACATTTGATTGTTGATGGGTTGTATTCATTTTTTGGGTGTTGATGTCTTTCAAGTATCTTTTGCTGCAAATATGCATGCATATCTTCAAAGTTACATAAATCTTAACATATTACCAAAAACAGATTATCAGTTTACTATGCCCCCAGCAAGTTCCGGATTGTTATTTCTTCACTTTCTTGACAACATTCGATATTGCCAGTCTATTTCCAATTGTTATATTTCTACATTACTCATGTTGTTATCTCACAGGGGTTTTAATTTATATTTCTCTGGTGACCTTTTGATATGTTCACTAACAACTTGCACATCCTCTCTTTTGAAGTGCCTATCTAAGCCTTTCTCTACTGAGTTTTCTGCTTTTTCCATTAATTTATAGGCATTCTTTATACCTTCCAGATATGAGATATTCATGGCCTAAATGTGCTACAAATACCTTCTTTATTCCACAATATTGATGGAACACAATGAATGGAAGTTCAGAAACAGATTTCCATAGGCATGGGCATTTGATTTAGGACAAAAAACAGTGGGAAAAGGCTTTAATTTCAATACATAGTGCTGAGTCCTTTGAATTCTTAAAGAAAAAAAAGTGAAATGTGATCCTTATATCAACCCACAAACAAAAATCAAATTGAAGTAGAAAAGGTAAAATAAGAACACTTCTAGAAGATAACACAGGAAAATATCTACATAACTTCGGAGTAAAGATAGGTTATTTAAACAAGATAAAGAAAACACTGTCATAAAGGGAAAAATTGATACATGTGACTACAATAAAATCAAGAAAGCTACTCACCATTTAAGTAAGAAGTCATAAATTAATAAGACTCATATTTCAATAAATCATTTTATTTCTACTGATATTATACATCTTTTTCCTCCAAAATATGCTTCTTTTGTTCAGTATTTTTAATTGTTCACGATTCTTCTTTCATCCCTTTCTTTTATAAAATATGCATTTTATCATCTCTTGAGATTTCTCTATGTTTTACATTCTTTGGGGGAATGATTCCTGTGTTCATTTATTTTTTTGAAGACATTTAAACTAGTTCAGTAATCTGTGATAGTTGTAATTTTTGTTTATAACCACATTTTAAGCAAGATTTTTTCTTTCTGTGTTCACATTATAGAAAAAAATACAAGAAAAGTATTAATTTCCTGTGTGCTAACAATATCCCCAACTTCCTCTGGTTCTAAACTTTTAACAGGGATCTTTATCTTCTACTTTGGAAAAGCACATTTGAATTTTATACTTTTGTGGTAAATGGATTGAGGTTTTCTTCCCTAATGGGAGAATCCTCTCACAAAGGTAAAGCCCCACCATAGTCAGTATAACAGTTTTCTTGGGCTGCCATAACAAAATACCACAGATTGGGTGGTTTAAACAGTAGGAATTCATTTTCTTACAGTTCTGGAGGCTAGAAGTCTGTTATCGAGATACTGACAGGGTTGCTTTATTTTCAGGCCTCTTTGACTTGTCAGTGACCATCTTCATGTTCACATGATGTTCTTCCTTAATATTTGTGTTCAAATTTCCTCTTCTTATAAAGAAACAAGTCACATTGGATTGGGGACCACCATAATGACTTCATTTTAACTTAATTGCATTTTTAAAGATGCTATCTCCAAATATGATCACATTTTGAGTTACTAGGGGTTAGGCCTTTGCATATGGGTATAAAACTCAGCCCAGAAGAGATGGGATGTTTCATTAATTTGAACATCCCTTTCATTGAGGCAGCGTTTCCAGGGTCCTGCATACATAGGAGTCTGCCTACCCATACCTGCCCAAACTCAATACCCCATTTCTCCATTTGTGACATAACATTAAAATAACAGCCTTAGCTTTTAGGATATATATTCCTTCCTGAAAAGCCTCACCTTGTTAGATAACTGCTCTGGATTTCAGACACCTTTTCACTTATGTTCATGGGATTTTTCACTTTACTTCTCTTGAGAAAATTTCATACATTATGTAGCAATTTTGTACTTTCACTTGATATTATGCATATATTCTGCTCAGTCTAACATATTGGTAAGGATCAAAGTAAGCACATCACTATTGGAAACAATTTAGAAATATATGTCAATATTGTTGACAATATAGTAAATGAAAAAAAAAAAAAGCTAGTTCCAAAATAATATATTTAAGATTGAATGGCCGGGCGCCTGGGTGGCTCAGTTGGTTAAGCAACTGCCTTCGGCTCAGGTCATGATCCCAGGGTCCTGGGATCGAGTCCTGCATCGGGCTCTCTGCTCCTTGGGAGCCTGCTTCTCCCTCTGCCTCTCTCTCTCTGTCTCTCATGAATGAATAAATAAAATCTTAAAAAAAAAAAAAGATTGAATGGCCTATCTACCCATCTATCGATCAATCTATCATCTACCTACATGTCTACATAGGTACAGAGAAAGAAACTTTTAAAAAGGAATAGAAAGAAACTTATAATTTAAGGCTTAATGTGTTTAAATCTGGGAGGCTGATCATGGGATATAAAATTTCTCCTTCTCTGAATGATTCCATCGAGTCCATTTTAGCTTTTCAGAATGAACATCTGCATTCTGAGTATACTTACTCTGGACTTTTGTTTCTAAAATAAACTTGAATTATTTTGGCAGAATATGCAACATGTTAAAAAATGTCCATAATCCAGTAATTCTATGTCTAATAACACACCATGAAGGAAATAATAAGTACCAAAAGGAAAATTGTATAAACAAAGAAATTCATTCCAGCTGTAAAATTTTTGAAAAATCCAAATATTTGACAAAATGGATTATCTATAGTTTATATATACATATGTGTTTAAATGCTACATAATTATTAAAATATTGATTACTTGGAATGTTTAATAGTGATGATATAATATTATGTAAAAAATTAGGCCACTATATGTATACAAATAAATGTGTGTTTACATACATGCATATGTATCTGTACACACACACAATATTTATGAACAAAAATGTAGAGGATGATACTTCAAAACCTTACAAATTATTTCGGTAATAATATAATTGTATGTGTCTTCTGTGGGCTCTTTAAATTTTTAAGGTTTTTTGATAATAAATTTCAGTAGAAGAGATGATATGCCTCAATTTAATGTGTTTTTTTATTACTTTAAAATAAGACTACACATGTATTTATAAACTAAATACAATAGTTTCTCCTATCTATTCAATGGATAATTTTTTTAAAAGGTGCATAGTTTTGCAGAATGTCATAAAAATCTATTGAATTTCTGTTTTGCACAAAGTTTAGAACCATTTACTTAAACAGGGCTAACTATACTATAGAAACAGAACTAATTAAGCGAGGCAGAAGTATATAAAGCATTGGACCTCTCAAACAAAACAGCTACCAAGGCTAGTGGAATTTTTTCTATTGACAAAACTTATTAGTTTTACTATTTATTATTTAAAAGTGATTAGGACATCAGAATAACCATTGATGGAACATATATTTTATGCATTCTATTTTAAAACCACTGGTCAAAGTAAATTTGAGTAGAATGTGTAGTGAAGAAGGAGGAGGAGGAGAAGGTGGAGGAGGAGGAGAAGGAGAAAGGGTCATGGAGCACAGAAAAAAAAAATGTGGTAACTTGCTTCTGGGGCTTTGTCTCCTTCCTGAATTTTGTAGCCTGCTTTCTCCTGCTGCATCATTCAGCAGAGAAGCCACTTCCTGTATATATTTAATGATATTCTAAAATAACTCTTTTCTAGGAATCCAAAATGCTCCTGACAGTGAGAGGTAACCAAATACATTCAGGCAGCTAAGATTCAATTTTAGATCTTCATGGAATAGTATGACATATTAATTTTTAAAAATCCTTTATACAGTGCTGATATTAAGCCAGAAAGCAAGACTGTATCCATATTGGGTTTTAAAATACTAAAATTCTTTCTTTGGGTAAATTGTTACTGCTTCTAGTTCCCAAATCCATACATCTGTCTTTACCATCATTACCCTGAGTCTTGCCCGCTCCCCCGCCACTCCCCTTATCTTCAGTACCACGCCATAGTTCAGCAACCAAATTGTTAATGTTGAATACAGAAAGGTCCTTCTGGCCCTTACTCCAACACCATGTTAAATGTCTATTCTCATTTATTAGTGACTATGTGGTGTTGGTTGATTTGAATTCCAGCCCTTATATGTAGTTACGTTACAGTTTAAAATATGCTATGTATACTTTAGGGTTACTTAATATTGCTTCTTTAAAAAAATAAAAATTTTTGGTGACTTAGTGTATCTCCAAATTCTATCTACAAGAGATACAAGGTTTTCGTTTTTGACCCCTCCCCCTTTACGAGGTCTCCCTTTGTAGAGAACCCATGTACAACTATAGTCTCATTTAACTGTCTATAATGAACATCTAGCAATCTCTAGTCTGCTATAACTTTTTTTTAAGATTTTATTTATTTATTTGACGGAGAGAGAGACAGGGAGAGAGGGAGGAGTGGGAGAGGGAGAAGCAGGCTTCCGCTAAGCAGGGAGCCCGATGCGGGGCTCGATCCCAGGACCCTGGGATCATGACCTGAGCCGAAGGCAGACGCTTAACGACTGAGCCACCCAGGCGCCACCATCTAGTCTGCTATAACTTAATTGAAACAAAATAATTTAGCCTGGAAGTATGACAGTTTGGCCACTGGAGTTTATAAATATGTTCTGCTTATTAACTGACTAAGAGTTGAGGTAGCTGGAGCATAAGTATGGCTACACAGAATTCCAGCAGGTAGGAACACTTAGGCTTTCCTCCGTGTTATTTCCAGCTACTTGTCTGCCTGGATAGCATCCAGCTTGGATCCTTGTCAACTACGAATGTGACAGTACCTGAGAAGTCTCCATCCTAATCTTTACTCACCAGTCTGGAACCTGATTCTTTTCTGATACTGCTAGCACTCCTTTCCATTTTCTTTGACAATCATTTGTGCTCAATGATGCCCTCCCCTTAAAAATTTTTAAGATAGAAAAATACCATGATTTTGAAAGAGAAAATTATTGATGATATTTATGAACTGTGATTTGGTTACCCAGTTATACAAGGCAACTTAAATATCCAATTAAAGGAGAGAGTGAAAATGATTTTTGATATTGTGAATTTAAGCTTTCACATATCTTAGGAGTACTAATCATGGAAGAGGTAACAAGAACATAGGTCTACATGCTCATTACATGTGTTTTGAATGAATGAACAGATTTTTTTTTTTAAGATTTTATTTATTTATTTGAGAGAGAGAGAGAACACATGAGGGGGGATAGGGTCAGAGGACAAAGCAGACTCCCTGCCGAGCAGGGAGCCCGACGCGGGACTCGATCCAGGGACTCCAGGATCATGACCTGAGCCGAAGGCAGTCGCTTAACCAACTGAGCCACCCAGGCGCCCTGAATGAACAGATTTATGAAATAATGGATATCTGTACACATGTCAGAATGCTCAAAGTGCTGTAACTACATAATGTGTAATTTAAAACTGTATTTAACATATCCTCATTGTACATTCCAGGGTTCTCCTTTCTATAAGAATGCATATCCATTTTTTAAGTGAAGTCTGTAAGGAAGATTGATTTACTTACACACATATATGCCAGAACATATCTTTTTCCAAAGCTAAAACACAGACCACAGGGAGAAAAATGTTTCAGCTTAATGACTAGAGAGGTGATGGGTATTAAGGAGGGCACGTACTGCATGGAGCACTGGGTATTATACAAAAACGATGAATCATGGATCACTACATCAAAAACCAATGATGTATTATATGGTGACTAACATAACATAATAAAATTAAATTAAATTAAAAAAATGATTAGTGAGGAACATCCTGTTCAGTTTTTAAACTATTGAGATAAAACTCTAATATGAAATTATTCTTGCATAAATTATTTATTGGTTTCATACACCTGTAACTCCTCATGAAAGGAAACATTGAAAATATAATTATCAATAGGTAAGAATTATGTAGAAAATATGGAAATCCAGATGTCATTATTTAAAATATCTGATTTCACATCAAATATATTCCCATCACTGTATTTTTTTTAAGATTTTATTTATTTATTTATTTATTTGAGAGAGAGAGAGAGAGAGTGTGGGGAAGAGCAGAGGGAAAGGGACAAACAGACTCCACACTAAACATCAAGCCTGACATGGGGCTCGACCCCAGGACCCCAAAATCATGACCTGAGCTGAAATCAAGAGTCAGGTGCTTAACTGACTGAGCCACCAAGGCATCCCTGTAGTCTTTTGTTTTTGTTCTAAAGTTCTCTTGATAACATTTCATTAATCTAGAGTTAGAGATAAATACACGTATACTCTGGAAGATAAATGGTTAGCTAGAAAAAGGATTAGATGCTTCCATTCATGTGACTAAAGCACAGTATTGCCATAGTGTAATATGAAGAACACTTGACCTGCCATTACTCTGCATAAAATTTTTGAGGTACTTATACACGGAGGAAACAAAATAAGAAAGCCTTCACTCCTCCAAAATATTTACCACTAGCTAAGAATCCCTTTAAAATGCCAATGTAGGGGCACCTGGGTGGCTCAGTCAGTTAAGCATCTGACTCTTGAGTTCCATTCAAGACATGATCTCAGGGTCGGAAGATCGAGCCCCACTTTGGGCTCCACGCTCAGCAGGGAGTCTGGTTTCTCTCTCTCTCTCACTCTCCCTCTCTCTCTAAAATAAATAAATAAAATAAAATATAAAATCTTAGCAGTAGATTTAGCAGTAGAAGTAGAGATGGTGGTTTAATGTCACATGCTATTAACAATTTCTGATGAGTTAATCGGTATGGGTAACGAAAATTAGAAATATAGGTTGCAGTCAGATGATGAAGCATCATAAATTCTAGAAAGTACAGTTAGATTTCAACCTACTGGTAATAGAAAGTTACTGAATGACTTTGAACAGAGGACTTACATGATATAAAGGGATAATTAATAAAACTAACCTAAAGGAAATGTGCTAGATGGATTGGTGTGGAAAGACATTGAGAATGAGAAGGATGTTCATCTTGAACTCATGGGATCTTTTGCTTATTTTCTTTGTGAGCCTATTGTACACATTTTTGTTTATTTGTTTCTTTGCACTTTTGTCCCTTTCTCCATTAATAAGTTTTTCTGATTTGTCCCATTATGTTGCCTCATGTTCTATATAATTACATTAACTAAGCCCATTTTAGTATTTATTTATCATTTTTGATTTTCATAATTACTGTATGGCCTATTTATCAATGTCATGATGTTTGACTAAACAGCACAGAAAATACCCCCTTAATCTTTGGACTTACACTGCTGTATCACAGACATGTTTCCGTATTGTTTTATCAAACAGGGTATCTATTTATAGAGTAGACAGTCACTAAAAAGTTAAATAAAAATGACAAATTGGTGAGAGAGTAACCACTAAGTTATCATAAAAATAAATTAGGTAGAGGCACCTAGGTGGCTTAGTCAGTTAAACGTCCAACTCTTGATTTTGGCTCAAGTCATGATCTGAGGGTAATGAGATGGAACCCTGTGTGGGGTTCCCTGCTCAGCGGGGAGTCTGCTTGAGATTCTCTCCCTTCCCCTCTCCCTCTGCCCCTCCCCCCTCTCTAAAATAAATAAATAAACCTAAAAAAATAAATAAATTAGGTAGATTGAACTTTTAACAGTTCTTTAAAGGGAAATGTAAGAAAAAATATTATACATATTTGAATTTGCAGTTCAATAATATTCCACACTTATGGTAACTTATATAAGACCTCAATTTATCAGTAGCAATTATCTAGATGACTACTATAAAATATGTAGAAAATTCAACCAAACCAAAATGGAAAACTATAAATTATACATGTTCCACCAGGCAGATGTAGCTTGATATTTTGAGGTATATCTTCATCTATGTCTATGAAAAACACTGATGTTATCTAAAACAAAGACTATAGGTGTGTGTGTGTGTGTGTGTATCATAAAGCCAAATTCTGTATATTTTTAAAACCTTTGAAATTCATAATTACTCCAAGAGCATAACATATATAATAGATACATGTCTGCAACATAAAACTTAGCTCCTGAAATTTTTATCCATATGAATCCCAGACAACTTGAGTTACCATTTAATATTAGATATTTGTACTATATTCTTCAATTTATAAACTATAAAAAATAAAACATATTGTCCACTTGTCTTGTAATGAAATATTTACTCATATACTCAATTATTTGTTATTGCTAAATCCCTAAGTATAAATTTATAAGGACAAAGAGAATGCATATGTTTTGGTGGCTTTTGCATTTGTCAAACACCAAAAGGCTATATTTTTCATTCAGATTCATCAGGAAATTTAACCTCTAAATATTTATCAATGATGACAATAATTATTGAAATTACATATTTATAAGAAAAGAAAAGCACCTCCCCACATACAAACAAAACAAAGAAGGAATTGGTAAACATCTTTTTTTAATTTATTTTTTAATTTAAATTCAATTTAGTTAACATATACTGTACTATTAGTTTGGGGTAGAATTCAGTGACTCATCAGTTGTATATAGCACCCAGTACTCATTACATCAAGGGCCCTCCTTAATGCCCATCACCCAGTTACCCCATATTCCTACCCACTTCCTCTCCAGCAACCCTCAGTTTGTTTCCTAGAGTTAGGAGTTTCTTATGGTTTGTCTCCCTCTCTGATTTCATCTGTTTTCCTTCCCTTCCCCTATGATCCTGTTTTATTTCTTAAATTCCAAATATCAGTGAAATCATATGGTATTTGTCTGTCTCTGACTTATTTTGCTTAGCATAATATCCTCTAGTAATATTCCATTGTGTGTATGTATATATATATAAACACCATATCTTCTTTTTTTAATTGAAATTCAATTAGCCAACACATAGTACATCATTAGTTTCAGATGTAGTGTTCAACAATTTATCAGTTGCGCATAACACCCAGTGCTCATCACATCATGTGTCCTCCTTAATGCCCATCACCCAGTTACCCCATGTCCCCACCCACCTCCCCTTCAGCAACCCCTAATTTGTTTCCCATAGTTAAGAATCTCTCATGGTTTGTCTTCCTCTCTGATTTCTTCCCATTTAGTTTTCCCTCCCTTCCCTTATGATCCTCTGCACTGTTTCTTATATTCCACGTATGAGTGAAACCATATGATACCTGTCTTTCCCCGACTGACTTATTTCACTTAGCATAATGCCCTCCACTTCTAGCCACGTTGATATAAATGAATGAAAAGAATTCATCCTTTCTGATGGCTGAGTAATATTCCATTGTATAAATATAACAGATCTTCTTTATCCATTCATCTGTTGGTGGACATCTAGGCTTTTCCCATATGTTGGCTATTGTGGACATTGCTGCTATAAATATCGGGGTGCCCCTTTGAATCACTATGTTTGTGTCCTTTCCATAAAAAGCAAGTAGTGCAATTGCTGGGCCATAGGGTAGTTCTATTTTTAATTTTCTGAGGAACCCCCATACTATTTTCCAGAGTGGCTGCACCAGTTTGCATTCCCACCAACAGTATAAGAATTGGTAAGCATCTTATATTTTAAATGGGATTGCTTCAGATAGGAGTGAAGCTACTTTGTCATATAAAGTTACTTTAATCTCCTTTACTATTTGCCTGGACTATTTTATTTTTATTTCTTGTATTAATTTAGGGTTATTTTATATGTCAAATTGATGGACATGTGAAATGTAAACATCGTTTACCAAATTACCTATTGTCTATCTTAATTTTGGTGTTATTTCACTTGGAATTTCTCTCCTGCTCTCCCTGATGTTTATTCATTCTTTATCTCTCAGGTTAAAAGTTACTTTCAGAAAAGAATGAAAAGTCTGCTCTGAACAACTGCTGAACAGTATATTGACTGTTACGTTTACTACAGCAAACATTAATGTTTTTCATAACACTCTTCACAGTGGGCAACCATACATTTGTGTCTGTGTGCTGTCAACATGATTGATTAATTTCTTTTTTTCCAATTAGCTTTTATCCTTTTTGAGAATGGAGAATGGGTTATATTTTGTCATTCAACGAGGAATTCAGTGTAGGGAACACTGTGGGTATCAAGTACCTTTGAAAAACTCCATGGCTGAATTTAGGCAAGGGTGAGATCTGCCAACAGATAACATTGTTATAACCACTGAACTAGAGTTCAGGAATAGGACACCAGATCCCTGGAGAGCTGTGTCTTAAAAAGATAACATCAGGACCGTGCCTTAGAGACTGGTGGGGGCAGGGGGGTGTAATACAAAGACACTCACTAGTCTTTTTCTGATATGACCTTTCTATTGCCATTTGATAGTGCTGACTTCACTTAAAAATCTTTCCATCCTTGGCTTCCCTAATTCATTGTTTTGTAATCTTTTCCCCAAACTCTTCATCTTGGGCGAACTTCTTCTTATTTAATATAAGGATATATGATTGGCGGAAGACAAAGAGTCATTATTTAAGTATAGTTTGTATATACCTCCACATCATCAAACCCTGATGCAAGGGGGACAAAAAGCCACAATAAAAAAAAAAAAAAAATCAGGCTGCTTTTGTGCTAGAATAGAATAAATGCTTAAAATATTTAGAATTTTTTAATGGAATTCCCAAGACTGATAAAAGAGAATTAAACATTTGAAATATATGGAGTTATCAATAGTATGTGTAGTAAAAGTATAAGCAGTACAAGATTTTTTTTTTTTTTTTTTTCCAGATTACTAATGTAACCTTTTCTATCGTGCTCCAGTGAAAATTCTTTGGAATCTTGGAAGCTGAATCAATGTATCTTAAATTAAGAACTTGAAATCCAATAACTGTTAATGGTTTCAGGAATAACAGTGATGGGAGGAAGTCTTAGGCCGTATTTGAGCTTGGGCAGGAAGGGCTGTAATCAGCCCAGTTACCAGTCTTTGCCTGAGGCTTTCTATTGCCAGTCACTCCTCTGGAAAGTAATTTACAACACCCTTCACCCAGCAGAATCCAACCAATTATAGGTGGGGGCTGGCTTATACATACCCTTGGCCACCTCACTCCTCAGGGAATCAGAGTTATATACTTTATTGTGGCTTTCTGATTTTCCTCAAGAGGATTAAGCTAAAGTCCACACAAAATTGTATTTGTGGTAACAGAACATAACCTTGATAAACTACCTTCTCTTAATGTCTCTGTTCTCCACTCCTAAAGTCAGGTTTCCTTCACCAACAAAATAATTGAATTATGTGCAAAGCCTCATCCCACAGTCTGCTTTTGAAGTAATTTCAAACTAAAGATAAACCTTCCAGTGGAGGTGGAATGGAAGAGTTCTAGCATGTGTTTGTGATGTTTCTGCCATTCCAACCTTCCCTTCTAAGAAGAGACCTCGGAATGAGTAAAGATAATAATTATTTCACTCACAATCTAATAGTTCTAGACCCTATATTCCAAATAAGAGGTATTTAAGAGACTTTATTAGATATATTTAAATACTGAGTAATTCATAATTGTTTATTTGTAAGGGAATTTTTTTTTTTAACAAAGGGTCTTTGATTCCTTCTGGTATACCCCTCTTTTGTTATTAGTTTCAGAGGATAAAATGTGCCCTCCATAAAGGGTTACTCAGTGATTCTAACAAGACAAGATACTAGGTAGCCAGGCTATGTAATGTTCATTAAAAGGAATGTCACTTATACACAGAATTATACAACTCACAATTTTTTGTCATCAGATCTTATTTAATTTTAACATCACACATTTGTGTGAATGGACCTATATTTGAATGCATGTCTTAGAATTTTTTTCAGAATTTTTGGAGTCATGTTTGAGAAACAAAATACACTATCATTTCTGGTCACTTACATTATGAGTAATTATATAAATATTTAAATACATTTATTTAAAATTAATTTAAATATTAATTAAAGATTAATGATGGATGTGTTAAATATCTTTTTGAGCTCTCATAAATATCATGTTGTATATATTTTCAACTGTATTGGGCTTATAGGAAAGTAACAAATTAATAATGAAACTGTGAGATCAGATTTTCTACCTAGACTGCTTTATAATTTATACTTTAAATATGCTAAAGTAAAAGGAAACTATAGAGGGGTGCCTGGGTAGCTCAGTCCTTAGGCATCTGCCTTCGGCTCAGGTCATGGTCCCAGGGTCCTGGGATCGAGCCCTGCATCAGGCTCCCCACTCCACGGGAGGCCTGCTTCTTCTTCTCCCACTCCCCTGCTTGTGTTCCCTCTCTTGCTGTGTCTCTCTCTGTCAAATAAATAAAATCTTAAAAAAAAAAAAAGTAAACTATAGAGATTATCTAACCTATAACATGTTTATTCTAGTTTCCAAAAGAGGAAGAACTGACTAGAGTCACCTCCTTTATGACTGAATGACATACAACAGCTAGGAGAGATAAATTTATATTTTACACAGCAGAAATATTCCTCATGGTAAACAAGAGTACAGATTTTCTATTTTTAGGCCTTGCCAAGTAGACAACCTTAAGTGTTTTTAATGAATCATCAAATACAAGAGTCACCCATTGTTAAAAACAGTAAGAATTAGGTCCTTAATTATGACATGGGGTTCCACAGACCCAGTGTCAGAATCCTGTACTTAATGTAAAACAAAAATTGCACGACACGTTAAAAACAACAAAGAAGACTTTAGTCAAGACTATTGCAATAGGGGTCAATGTTATTTTTAAATACTTGTGAGCTATTGGAAAAGTACTGGAGAACTTGAATGAGGGTATGCTTAGTGTGATTTAGGCCATTCCTGTTTGCTAATTGTAACTTACCAAAACAAGGTTCCTACCCTCCCAAGAAACTGGAAGATGTAGGTATTATATTTTATGATGATTGCACTTCAAAGGGATGACTTCTAGGTACAGGAGAAAGGCATTCCTGGATTGTAGATTTACATCTTCTTTTTTCCTCCAGATTTTTATTTAAATTCTAGTTAGCTGACATACAGTATAGTATTAGTTTTAGGTGTAGAATTGAGTGATTCATCACTTACATACAACACCCAGCATTCATCACAATAAATACCCTCCTTAATATCCATCACTTATTTAACCCTTTCCCCATCCACCCACCTCCTCTCTAGTAACCACAGAGAACAAACTGATACAAGATCTTAAAGGGACAGATAAATAATTTATAATGGCAAGTTTTCTAATGTGAATACTTGAAGAAAAGGGAGGTTAGAGACCTACAGTCACAAAGAAGCCTGTCTAAAGTTTAGTCAAGCTAAGGGGAACTAAAAGGCCATCTTGGACATTATTTAAGAGAATTAAACATGCTATCATGATTTCAGTTTTGTAATTAATTGTAATTTGTGTTTGTAAAACACACACACACGTTCATTCTTTTATTATTGTAGAGGTGACCATCTTGAATGAAACACTACTAAGATATTAGAGTGTCTATGTTTGTATTTGGGGCACCAACTAATTACCAAAACTGACCACACTGGATACTTAATGCAGTGTTGCACAAAGTTGGGTACAGAAATGTATTATCACTAAGAGTGGTCTCAAATTCATAAACTACTAGACTAGGTTATCAGTTTAAAAATAAGAAATGACTACCTCTAAATTTCTTTAGCGTTCAGCCCGTCCCCTTTCCCCCAACCACCTCTCCGAGTCTCGACTCACTACTACTTGTCTTTTTAGTAGCTGGCCATGACCAAGGAGTTCTCCAATGTTACTTTTTTTTTTTTTTTTTACATTGAATTGTCTGAATAATGAATCTAGTTGCCAAGACTGTGTCCTTTTCTGGCCCATTATAAACAAAATTCCAACACAGGACACTTAAACACTACAATATAGATTGCTGCTACAGCCAATTATCTACTCAGACAAAAAAGTGACAACAAAATTAGCATAAAGGAAAAACACTGCATTCTTGTATACTTTCATTTTACCTAGCGTTATTAGGAGTTCTATTAAAAGAAAAGATGTTACAGTATTTGTTCTCATGGTAACTTTCTCTAAATACATAAAGAGAGGCAATGATTAGTCATTTTTATTCATTTAATATTCAGTATGTTCACTTGCCAAAGCACAAAGGCCAGAAAAGGAATTAACCTTTGCTCTTAGTTTGATAGGAATGAAACTACAATAAGAACCACCTAGCATTAATATTATTTAAATTGAAGCTGCTGAGAAGACAGATGAAGGCTTTAAAATAACCCCAGATGGTTCTGGTATATCCCTCTCAAAACAAAAATGCCAGCCTGTTTAGTTCAGAGATCATTAGTTCCCTTATTTGACAATTTGGGATTTTGCATCTCATAATGTGAGAAATGCACTATGTTATCTAACAGAGTATGTGACCCTGGGCTAATTAAAAGGCTCACACAAGCAGGGCAGGGTGAAGCAACCCTGCTTCATTACAAGTGGTGGTTGTTCCCTGGAGGCAGAAACATCAAAAGATTCCTGGAAGTAGTCCAGGACATCAGTCAAAGGCAATGTGCTTCCCAGCCAGCAAGGCCACTGAATGGGATTGCAGCACTGGGAACTATTTAATCTGAGTGTGGCTTTTTATTTGTTTGTCAGATTGGTGAAATAGGAGACCTCAGAGGGAACTAAACATGCAAGCAGAAAATGAATGTGACCTTTGCAGCTGACAGGCTAGACTTGCTTTGGGTTGGGGGGATGGGGCTGTTTTTAGTACCTTTATGCTCTTCCATCTTTTTAAGTGGAAAATGACAGATTAATGAAAAAGAGGAACAGGGGAGTATGGAAACTCCTCTAATACTTTGATCCCATTCCATGGCCCCCTTACCTCCTAGGCTAGTACTGTGTTTTTGCTCCTATGTTATATTGTAACTGAAACCCAAGCTTTCAAGGAGAAGCAAGATCATGCATTTGATAAGACTGGGGCTATAAAGAGTCAGGCAGGTAGCCTAAACTCTTGTCATAATTCCAAATCTAGGAATCTCTTCAACAGAAGTAATCCATCTATGCACAAGTTTAAACATTTCAGAATTACTTGTAAAGATGAGGAAATATAAGTTAAAAACTTCTCAATAGGAGGAAGGAAGTTAAATATATAACCTCCAGGAAGTTAAATATATATAACATCCATATATATATATATATATATATATACACACATACATATATATATATAAAGAGAGAGCATGCATAATTGTTAATTTTTATATATCATATATAATTAATATATTTATTTGTAATTATATATAATAAATAAATAATATAACTGCTAATATATATAGTAGTGGGGCAATTTATAAATTCTTTTTTATAATGTATGTATTATATATATTTTATAATATAAATGTATATTTTGTAAATACACACATGCATGCAAAGAAATATACAACATACACAGATGCATATATATATATATATATATATATATATATATATATATATATATATTCATTCCTGGAATAGAGGGGGGAAATGAGATTGAATACATTTATATATTTATGCATGTAGCTATATTTAATTAATGTTCTATAGGGATACACATGTATAAATGGAGTCACGTAGGCAGAAAGGTCAATAATTTATATCCATTTCAATTTAGATTTTCTAAAGGTAGATTAAATTTGTAAATAAAGAAGGCACAACAGGAAAAAACAAACAACAACAAAAGAACAAAACTGACTTTGTTTCCTCGGAGACCAAATATTTAAAGGCCCTGACCTTTTCCTAAGTTTTCACAGTGAAATCTAATTTTCCTGCCTTGTTCACCCACTTCATTATATTCTTTCATTTGAACAATCCCCAGAGTTTTCTTTGAATTATACTTGTTATCAATAGGTATAGTTAGGTGGTTAAAATAAAAAATTAGCTTAAGTTTATAGCTCCTAATAAAAAGATGAACATTCAATTCACCTTATACATGTACACAGACACATTATTCTCTTAATGTTGACCATAGATTTTGTTTCTAGTACTGGAGTCCACACTCAGTATAGGTCTATGTTGTCTTCCTTGTTATACTTAGAAGACTTTTTAGTAACTGATTTCACTTCCCCAATGTAGTGGGAGAATTTTGGTACATTTCTGGAATACTTTGATCTCATCCTATAATAAGAGTTTTATATCTTTCCCTTCAATCATATCTTATATTTGTCTCACACTATCTTGACATTATGTTGACTCACCTTTATTGCTTCCGAAGCACCCAATTTTCTTAATAGAAACTATTTTTTCTTAATGTTCTTAAGTGTTAATTTAATATTTAATTAATTCAGGGGCGCCTGGGTGGCTCAGTAGGTTAAGCGTCTGCCTTCAGCTCAGGTCATGATCCCAGGATCCCGGGATGGAGCCCCACGTCTGGCTCCCTGCTCGGCGGGAAGCCTGCTTCTCCCTCTCCCACTCCCTCTGCTTGTGTTCCCCCTCTTGCTGTGTCTCTCTCTCTGTCAAATAAATAAATAAAATCTTAAAAAAAAATAATTCATATAATTAGATATGACAGTAAAAGAGCTTTGAATAGGTTTAGAAACAAAAATTAGTTTGCTTGTGATAAGCATGCAACTAAAAATGGTGGAAAACATGTGACCCACTAGGGAACAGCCACAAGCTTAGTGAGTTACGAGGGCTTTGGACATTGGGCAGGATATGTTACAGAGCAGTGGGCCTACTTCTCCTCTCAGAGGACATTTGACAACGTTGAGAGATATTTTTTTGTTGTCACAACTTGTGGGAGAATGGGTGCTACTGCCATCCCTTAGCAGGGATGCTGCTAAACATCCCATAGGGCACAGGACAGCCTCCACTACAAAGGACCGCCTGTCAGTAGTGCCACCATTGAAATATCCTGTTATAGTAGGAAAAGAGAACTGCTAAGCTTGTGAGTCATTTAAGAGGAAAAGATGTTGAAAATGTTATCATTTCACCTGCAAGGATCTGTTTGCTTCCTAAGAGAAGTGGAGAAGTCATATTTCCTTCGACTTTTCATACTCCATAGAAAAGTGAACATTAAGCTGTATATAGGAAGTGCTCAATAAATTCTTGTTTCAATGATGCCGATTGCAAAAGTAATTGAGACCAGCCAAAAGAGAGACACAAATAATTATTACAATGAAAATAAATATGTGGCAATATGAAATCCTTAAGAAGGTGAAAACGTGGCATGAGTCCAGAATATGATATACAAAAGTGTCTTGCAATAATTTGTGAACAAAAGGCTTCTATATTACAAGCTCTTAAATTTAATACAACCTGAAAATATGATTTTAAACATATTTTCTTTCTAACAAGAAAGCAGGTTTTGCATATGTCATTTTATAAATTTATAAGCATGGGGGCAGATGCACAATATAATTACTTGTGATTAATCTGAAATGCTAAATTTAACCTTGTTTACACATGAATGCAAGATATGTAAGCAGATTGTATTTTTTAAAATAGAGATAAATTATATTGAAAACAATTTTAACCTACAGAAATGAATAAAAATATGACATTCTTGAAAAAAATCAAATAATATTACATCTCTTTTTGGTAGAGTTTTTTTCTCCTACTACTTTCAGAAATACTTTTAAAAATTATATTCATTTATGTTTTCAAAACTCATTATGCTTACTTATGGCTGTAATACTCACAAGGTGAGGAGAACATTTTACCTGCTGTATTTGTACTCAGTTTGTTAAAATCTGTAGCTAATTTGGAAAAATGACATACCAGGAGAATTTATATAATAAGGAATCTATTCACTGTTTGCAAAGCAATTGATACAGCAACTAAGACACTCAGTATATTGGGAGAAGGATTAAATAGTCATAGCATAAGTGCAGTTCATATTTGCTTTAGTAATATTGGTAAAGAGATAGTGTCTGTGTGATACTCACTGATGGAGTTTCATTTCCTTCAGCTAAATTGTACTGTTTTGAAGGAGAGTGATTTGGGGAAGTTCTGGTCTTAAGCAAGCTTGTTAGCTAAGCCAGCAGGATAAGGAGTGCTAGGTAGAGGTAAAAATTAATACTAGGAGAAATTCGAGTGATTAAATTTTGACACCTAATATTGGCTTTATGTCTACAATTATTATGCACTAGAACAGGCTGGCATTCATGTTGGAAGGGTGTAAAACCTAGCAAAACTTAGGAGCTCTCTAATCACCCCTATGTTTAATATCAACAGCTTTATTTGGGGGGAGGGCGGTCCTTATCTATAAATGACTTTTTAGAACATCATTCTGTCTTCAGTTTCTCTAATTAACCCCCTTTAAAAAAAAATATATCTCTGCTGTTTTTGACATTATTCATCTCCAGTCCTATCTTTAGCCAACTTCCCTCTCTTCCCTAATAACCATGAACTAAGTCATGGGGAGTTGGTCATCTGCACATATTTTAGGGTATCTTTATAGGCAGGTCATCGGTTTAGTTAAGCACCATAGCATCACAATCCAACATCAAGGAGCCTGAAATACAGACATAAGGTTCTCTGAGAAGTTATCTAAGTTTTCAGAGGTATGCACAACCTTAAATGTCATTGTAATTGTAGCACTAACATAATAGTAAAATGTCACACTTATTGTTAAATTTCCATTACCTAATATCTCCTGGACCAGGATAGTATTTCCCATTATTTTTCTGTTCAAGGGATGAAACTGAGATTTTTAAACTGAAGGAGATAAGCCAGATGCTGAACTGGGAACTAAAAGTTTTAGAATACAAGCAAATAAATCTCACCATAGGTAACAAAATGATTTGAAAAAGTGCAAATATAAATGAAAAACTGTTGTGTAGAGGCAACTGAAGTGAAAATAACCACTAAATCACAAAATCAAAGGACCTTAAACCATAATTAACAAACCTACTATGAAGTAAGTCTTGTTAAAGTAGCATTATGCAAAGTATGCCATGAATTGGGAATGTAAAGAGAGTGAGAGAAAGAGAGAGGCAGAAGAAATGAAAAGAAGACAGTATGAACAAACAGCAGATGCTGACCTCAACAGCTACTACTTTTTCTGGAGGTTCCCAAGGGGTATATGCTAATAGGATGTACTACATTACAAAACAAACAAACAAACAAACAAACAAGCTCTGAGTTACTTTAAATCTTTGTTCTAAAAAACAATGTAGAAATCCACTGGTGAACTATGCTGGGCTATAGGATATTTTCATTCATTCTTGGGAAAGACTTCAGGTGAGTTCCAAAGCAGGCTGAAATGCCTTTTTCTTTCCTTTCTTCCTAAGTTCAAATGAGATTCTTATATTTTATCACTCCAAATATCAGGAAAGGCCTGACATGATAACAAGACTCGTACA
Organism: Mirounga leonina; assembly: GCF_011800145.1. Lineage (NCBI taxonomy): Eukaryota > Metazoa > Chordata > Mammalia > Carnivora > Phocidae > Mirounga > Mirounga leonina. Next base: position 19,541,202 of record NW_023270865.1, read on the forward strand.
TTTTAGTAGAAAAGGCCAAGAAAAATAAAATTCCAAGAAAAACTGAAACTGAGCCAGAGAAGTATAGTCCATGTAAAAAAGGGAAAATTTTCAGCATGTATTATCATCTCTTTTGGGGGGTGATGAAGAAAAGAAAAATGGTCCTGAGGTGGATAGATCATAGCATTTCTGAATGACTAAATGTAAATAATATAGCTAGAATGTAGAGAATAAGGAAATGAGGCATAATATAAAGAGGAATAAAGAAGTCTTATCTGAAATGTTCTCATAAATTATATTAAAATTACTAAACTTGAGAAGACCAGCAGAAAGATGGCAGTGGCGTAGGATTTGCTTCATCCCACAAACACCACTACATAACTATCAAATCATCCTAAATATCCCAGAAATTGACTTGAAGACTGACAGAACAAACTCCACAACTAAAGGGAGACAAGAAGCCAAATTGAAGAAGGTAGGAAGTATGGAGACGTGGTTTAGGGAGAAATGGGTCCTGGCTGCTGTGCAGGGGAGGGAGTCATGGTTGTAGAAGAGAGCAAGAGAAAGGAGCACACAGGGGAATGCATGAGGAGAATGTTTCTCCACGCCTTTGGCTTGGAAAATGAGAGGGGCTGAATTCTATGAGTTCTTGCAACCAGAAGGGCTTAAAGTCAGGAGTTTTAAAGGTCAGTGGGCTTGGGTTTAATAGAGCCCTGAGGGCACTTGTGCAGCTGTTGGAGAGAAGGCAAACAAATTATCTGGGGGCCTACAGCATGGAAATGGGGATCCGAAGAGTGCCTGGGGAACACAGTGGGGAGATTATTTGCTCTTCTCAGAGTGTGCCCCTGAGATGCGGCATTCACAGAAAGAACACCCCAAGAACAAAGGAGCTGGCCAGCACCACTTCCCTCACTCACTCATAAAGCCACCTGTGGGAAGCAGGGCAGCACAGACACTGACTGTCTAACTTGCGTAAACTAAACCCCAGCCCACTGTGCTCTGGTGGAAATTCCCTTCTCATTCATGCTTACCTCATTCCCACCATGGTGGGCCCCTCCCCCAGAAGACCAGCACAAACCCTACCCATACCATGTCTCTTCAACCAGAGAGTTTTGCAGAGCATCAGTTCCAGTGGAGGTGCTGACAGGTCTTATTCCAAAAGCAGAACAAAGCACACCTCCTTAAAACTCACCACATTCAAGCGAGTGACCAAACACTGCCCACAGCAGGTAAGGAGAGCCTCTGTAGATGACTGGTCTGAAGGATAGAAGAGCTGGAACACAACAGCAGAAGACATGCAACACACACTGCAGGCACAACAGACAGGAAGAAGCAGAGGAATGAATTAATAACTTGAAGAAAAAATAATGGAAAACATGAAGCTGAAAAAAAGAAAGAATTATGCAAAACAAAAATAGACTTAGGGAATTCAGTGACTCCAACAAATGTAATAACATTCATATTATAGGAGTCCTGGAAGAAGAGAGAAAAAAGAGGGCAGAGAATTTTTTTGAAGAAACAATCACTGTGGGGAAGGAAACAGACATCCAGATCTAGGAGGCCAGGGAACCCCCATCAAAATCAACAAAAGCAGGCACACACCAAGGTATATTGTAATTAAATTTGCAAAATATAATGATAAAGTAAAAATCTTAAAAGCAGCAAGACAAAAGTAGTCATTAACTTACAAGGGAAAATCCATGAAGCTAGCAGGAGATTTTTCAACAGAAACTTGGCAAGCCAGAAGAAAGTGACATGATATATTCAAAGTGCTGAATGGGAAAAATCAGCAGCCAAGAATACTGTGTCCAGCAAGGCTATCATTCAGAATAGAGGGAGAGATAAAGTATTTCCCAGACAAACAAAAACTAAAGGAGTTTGTGACCACTAAACCAGCCCTGCAAAAAATACTGCAAGGACTCTTTGAGGGAAAGGAGAGAACAACAGTGAAAGTATAAAGGTGGAAAATACAAAGGCAGTAAAAATGAATATCTCTGTAAATATCAGTCAAAGAACTCACAAAATAAAAGCATATAAAATATAACAACATATACATAAAATGTGGGAACAAGAAGAGAAAATAGGTTCAAACTTAAATGACCATCAACTACCATGCAAATGGATATCAAAAGAAAGTGATATTTAAGTTGGGCAAACTAAACTTTAAAACAAAGACTGTAACAAAAGACTAAGAAGAGCACTATATAATAATAAAGAGGACAATCCAACAAGAAGATTAACAATTATAAATATTTATGTCCCAACATGGGAGCACCCAAATATATAGAACCATTAATAACAAACATGAAGGAACTAACCGATAGCAATACAATAACAGTAGGGGACTTTAACACCCCACTTACTGCAATGGAGAGATATTCAAACAGAAAATCAACAGAAACACTGGTTTTGAATGACACTGGAATAGATGGATTTGACAGATATATTCAGAACATTCCATCATAAAACAGCACGATACACATTTTTTTCAAGTGCACACAGAATATTATCCAGAATAGAACAGATCATATATTAGGCCAAAAAACAAGCTTGTATAAATTCAAGAAGATCAAAGTCATACTATACATCTTTTCTAACCACACAATTTGAAATTAGAAGTCACCCACAAGAAAAAAATCTAGAGAGACCATAAATATGTGGAAGTTAAATAACATGCTACAAAAACAATGAATGGGTCAACTAGGAAATAAAAGAAGAAATTAAAAAGAAAATACATGAAAACAAATGAAAATGAAAACACAATGGTCCAAAATGCCTTTGGGAAGCAGCAAAATCAGTTCTGAGAGAAGCCTATAGCAATACAGGCCTATCTTAAGAAGCAAGAAAAATCTCAAATAATCAACTTAAGCCCACACCTAAAGTAGCTATAAGAGAAAAACAAACGAAACCCAAAAACAGCAGAAGGAAAGAAATAATAAAGGTTAGAGCAGAAGTAAATGATACAGAAATTAAAAACAAAAATAAAAAAAGCAAAAAACAAAAAACACAATAGAACAGATCAATGAAAACAGGAGCTGATTCTCTGAAAAAAATAGTAAAATTGATAAATATCTAGCCAGGTTTGTCAAAAAGAATAAAGATGCGAATAAATAAAATCACAAATGAGAGAAGGGAAATAACAACCAACACCACAGAAATATAATCAGTTATAAGAAAATATTATGAAAAACTATATGCCAACAAATTGGACAATTTAGAAGAAATGGATAAATTCCTAGAAACATATAAATTACCAAAACTGAAACGAGAAGAAATAGAAAACCCGAACAGACCAATAAGAGCAAAGAAATTGAATGAGTGATCAAAAAACTCCCAACAAAAAAGGTCTAGGACCAGACGGTTTCACAGGCAAATTCTAACAAATATTTAGAGAAGAATTAATACCTATTCCTCACAAATGAGTCCAAAAAAAAAAAAAAAAAAAAGAAAAGGAAGAAAAATTTCTAAACTCATTGAATGAGGCCAGGATTACCCTGATACCAAAATCAGATAAAGACACCACTAAAAAAAAAAAAAAAAGAAATACAGGCCAATATCCTTAATGGATACAAATGTAAAAATTCTCAACAAACTACTAGCACACCAATTCCAACAATACATTTAAAAAATCCTTCATCACAATCGAGTGGGATTTATTCCTGGGTTGCAAGGGTGGTTCGATATTTGCAAATCAATCAATGTGACACAACACATTAATAAAAGAAAGGCTAAGAACCATTTAATCCTCACAAGAGATGCATACAAAAGCATTTGACATAGTATTCATGATAAAAACACTTCAACAAAGTAGGTTTAGAAGGAAGATACATCAACTTAATAAAGGCCATATATGAAAAACCCACAGTTAATATCACCTTTAATGGGGAAAAAAATTGAGAGCTTTTCTTCTATGGTCAAGATTAAGACAGGGATGTCCACTCTCTTTATTCAACATAGCACTGGGAGTTCTAGTCACAGCAATCAGACAACAAAAAGAAATAAAAGGCATTCACCATGTGATTTTACTCAGATGTGGAATTTAAGAAACAAAACAAATGAACAAAGAAAAATGAGACAAACCAAAAAACAGACACTTAACTATAGAGAACAAAGTGATGGTTACCAGAGTAGAAGTGGATGGGATAGGTGAAATAGGTGAAAGGGATTAAGAGTACACTTATCATAATGAGCACTGAGTAATGTACAGAATTGTTGAATCACTATATTATACACCTGAAACTAATAAAACACTGTATGTTAATTATATTGGAATTAAAATTTTAAAATTAATAAGAATAAAGTTAAAAATGCATTTTTAAAAAAGGCATTCAAACTGGGAAGGAAGAAGTCAAACTTTCACTATTTGTAGACAATATGATACTCTATGTAGAAAACCCAAAAGTCTTCACCAAAAAAAACTGCTAGAACTGATAGAGGAATTCAGTAAAGTTGCAGGATACAAAATCAATGTATAAAAATAGTTGTATTTCTATATACCAATATTGAAGCAGCAGAAAGAAATTAAGGAATTGATCCCATTTACAATTGCTTCAAAACCAATAACATACCTAGGAATAAACCTAACCGAAGAGGTTAAAGACCTGTACTCTGAAAACTCTAAAACACTGATGAAAGAAGTTGAAGGTGACACAGGGATATGGAAAGACATTCCATGCTCACGGATTGGAATAACAAATATTGTTAAAGTGTCTATACTACCCAAAGCAATCTACACATTTAATGCAATCCCTATCAAAATACCACCAGCATTTTTCACGGAGCTAGAACTAAAATTTGTATGGAACCCAAAAAGACCCCAGGTAGCCAAAACATCCTTGAAAAAGAAAAACAAAGCTTGAGGTATCACAGTCCCAGACTTCAAGTTGTTTTACAAAGCTGTAGTCATCAAAACAGTATGGTACTGGCACAAAAATAGACAAATAGATCAACAGAACAGAATAGAAAACCGAGAAATGAACCCACAACTGTATGAGCAATTAATCTTTGACAAAGCAAGAAAGCATATCCAATGGGAAAAACAATGTCTCTTCAACAAATGGTGTTGGGAAAACTGGACAGCAACATGCAGAAGAATGAACCTGGACCACTTTCTGACACCATACACAAAATAAATTCAAAATGGATGAAAGTCCTAGATATGAAACTGGAAACCTCAAAATTCTAGAGAAAAGCATAGGTAGTAACCCCTTTGACATCAGCCATAGCAAGTTCTTTCTAGATATGTTTCCTGAGGCAAGGGAAACAGAAGCAAAAATGAACTATTGGGAATTTATCCAAAAAAAACCTTCTGTATAGCAAAGGAAAAAGTCAATAAAACTAAAGGCAACCTGTGGAGTGGGAGAAGATATTTGAAAATGGCATATCTGATAAAGGGTTAGCATCTAAAATATATAAAGAACTTATAAAACTCAACACCCAAAAAATGAATAACCCAATTAAAAAATGGGCAGAAGACATGAATAGACTTTTTTCCAAAGAAGACATCCAGATGGCCAACAGACACATGAAAAGATGCTCAACATCAATTATCAGGGAATTGCAAATCAAAACTACAATGAGATATCACCTCACACCTGTCAGAATGGCTAAAATTAACAACCCAAGAAACAACAGGTATTGGTGAGGATGTAGAGAAAGGGAAACCCCCTTGCACTACTGGTGGGAAAGCAAACCCCGAGCAGCCACTCTGGAAAGCAGTATGGAGGTTCCTCATAAAGTAAAAATAGAACTCCCCTAGGATCCAGCAATTGTACTACTGGATATTTACCCAAAGAATACAAAAATATGTATTCAAAATAATACATGCACCCTGATGTTTGTATTAGCATTACCTAATACCCAAATTATATAGACAGCCGAAGTGTCTATTGACTGATGAATGGATAAAGAAGTGGTATACATATTTTATATATATATATATAATATATATATATAATTTATAAATATAACTTTAGATATAACTCAGTGAAGAGATGATCATGTTTGTTGATGCTTCATAAGGAGAACATTAAAAAAAGGGATCTCTAATCTTGGTGAAAGCAGACCACCCTCCTCATCTACAGTCATCATATGACTAAGGTTAAGGGCCTGATCGATCGATCGATCGATCTATCTATCTATCTATCATCATCTATCTATATATGAATATTATTTAGCCCCCAAAAAGAATGAAATCTTGCCATTTGCAATGACATGCATGAAGCTAGAGTGTAAAATGCTAAGTGAAATAGTCATATGATTTCACTCACATATGGAATTTAAGAAACAAAACAAATGAGCAAAGGTGGGGGGGAAGGAGAAAGGCAAACCAAGAAACAGAATTTGAACTATAGAGAACAAACTGAATAGAGGTGGGTGGGTGATGGGTAAAACAGGTGATGGGGATTAAGGGGTGCACTTGTTGTAATGAGGACCAGGTGATGTATGAAAGTGTTGAACACTATATTGTACACCTGAGACTAATATTATACTGTATGTTACCTACCTGGAATTTAAATAAAAACTTAAAAAAAAAAAGATTCCAAACTTGAAAAATAGAAAATAATTAAATAAGCAGGATAGTGATAGCACAATAAATGGAGTTTGAAAAATCTTCCCAGCTAAAAAGTTCATAATGGCTTAGAATAAGATAATAATGGTGGTAAAAATTGGGAAGAGTGAACATATTCAAGAGATATTTAAGTCATTGAATGATCAGATACTGTGATGGCTTTGATACTGGTGAAAAGAGAGGGGAGAAAGCCTGGTTTTCTAACTTGGATCAGCAGCAGTCTTGCGAACACTGAAACTGGAAAGTATAAATTCTGTGCTTGGATTGGTGGAATAACAAAATAAGTTTTAGGCCTTTTGAGATTTTGGGTGCCTCTGAAGAAGGGATATGAAGAAATTACTTGTGCCTGTACTCAAAAAAAGGCATCGAGACTGAAATATAAATGTGGGCTTTGTCAGAAAATAGATAATAATTACTTCAGTGATCAGTTAACTTTGTTTTTAAATTGTTCTGAAGAGCCAATTGAAAATACAAACATTGGAAAACAGGAAAGTATTTGGAGCTAAATATATAAAAGATTAGAGGAAGTTAACTGTAATAGAAAATACACACAAAAAGATTGCTTTTATGAATTCTCTTGACTTACTTTGTCTTATCTATTTTATTTATTTTTGAGCTTAGGGTTATAAGAAAACTACCTAATAAATTTGGAGTTTGAAGTTTATTACCAAAAATGAGCATTTCCTTCATTACCATTGAGTTTTTCCTTCATTGTTCATTTAAAATATGCCATTATTTATATATTGTTTTTCATGTTATATGTTTGTTAGTCACATGAATATAAGGGGTAGATTTGAAATTAATTTACAAGTAGTTTTAGCTTTTCTTCCTTTAATTTTATTTTTTAAGGATTTATTTACCTGAGAGAGAGAGAGAGAGTGCAAGGTAGGGAAGGGCAGATGGAGAGGGCAAGAGAGAGAGAATCCCCAAGCTGATTCCTTGTTGGGTGCAGAGCCTGATGTGGGGCTCCATCCCAGGACACTGCAATCATGACCTGAGATGAAATCATGAGTCTGCCACTCAATCAGCTGAGCTACCCAGGTGCCCCATTCCTTTAATTTTAATAAAGAATCCTTGCTTTCCCACTTTGCCTGGTGCTATAAAAGGGTAGCTCCATCAGTTAGCAGAGCAGCTCCTAGACACTTGTAATGACACATTGGAGAATAGATAGGCTCCCAAGTGGGGGCATTGCTTAAGGTGACAAACTGCATAGCTCTATGGCATAGACAGCTGGAGACAGTAGACAGGGGAGAAGGACAGTAGGCTAGGAAGGAGGGGAAGGCGGTTTTATGTGGTTTTGGTCAATACAGCTTATTGTTTAGAAATTGGAGGATTGTAGGGCGCCTGGGTGGCTCAGTTGGTTAAGCGACTGCCTTCGGCTCAGGTCATGATCCTGGAGTCCCGGGATCGAGTCCCACATCGGGCTCCCTGCTAGGCAGGGAGTCTGCTTCTCCCTCTGACCCTCTCATACTCTCTCTGTCTCATTCTCTCTCTCAAATAAATAAATAAAATCTTAAAAAAAAAAAGAAATTGGAGGATTGTAAAGAAAGAAAAATATTGTGGAAAGTTAGAAACAACATATATATCTTTCATTAATGCATTTTCATTAATTCTAAGAATTCCTTAATCTTAATTTTGGTACTTGGTTTAGATATAACTCAGTGAAGAGATGATCATGTTTGTTGATGCTTCATAAGGAGAACGTTAAAAAAGGGATCTCTAATCTTGGTAAAACCAGACCACCCTCCTCATCTACAGTCATCATATGACTAAGGTTAAGGGCCTATCTACAAATGATTCAGGGACTGTTGGATAAACTGATCTGGGACAATGAATACATCTTACTATTGTAAATTAGATCATAAGTCAACTATATTAGTGCTGATGCAGGCCATTTTTTTATTTTTTTTATTTTTTTTTTTAAAGATTTTATTTATTTATTCGACAGAGACAGAGACAGCAAGAGCAGGAACACAGCAGGGAGAGTGGGAGGGCGAGAAGCAGGCTTCCTGCTGAGCAGGGAGCCCGATGTGGGACTCGATCCCAGGACCCTGGGATCATGACCTGAGCCGAAGGCAGACACTTAACGACTGAGCCACCCAGGCACCCCAGGCCATTTTTTTTAAACTATTAAAAATATAACAATGTGTATTACTAAGTAAAATGTGTATATGATACCACAATTATAATTACATGCATGTTGAATTCATTTGCTGCTTTTATTGCATTATGAGACATCTGCTACTTGGTTTTATCTGCAAAGTTACAAGAGAATAGTATTGATATCTATTGGCCCCAGGAAATTATGTCATTTCCAGGAAATTATGCAGTGTTACCAAATCATAATATAAATCATTTTTTCTGAGGTTCCATTATGTGTGCATCCTGTTCGTGAATAGATTGATATTGGGTTTATTCTTATTCATAAATATCTGACACTACTATGATAATGATTTTTTTAAAAATACTGCAAATACCAGCCATCTTCTGATCTTATTCATAAATATCTTACACTGTTTTAACAGTGATTTTTATTTTATTTTATTTTATTTTTTTTTTTTTAAGATTTTATTTATTTATTTGCGAGAGAGAGAATGAGAGACAGAGAGCATGAGAGGGAGGAGGGTCAGAGGAAGAAGCAGACTCCCTGCCGAGCAGGGAGCCCGATGTGGGACTCGATCCCGGGATTCCAGGATCATGACCTGAGCCGAAGGCAGTTGCTTAACCAACTGAGCCACCCAGGCGCCCCTTAACAGTGATTTTTAAAAGATACATAAAACTATAGTCATCTTCTGACTTAGTGCATTTAAATTTATTACTGTATAAATTAATACATATTAACATAAATATATGTAAATATGCATACTATATCTTTGAAGGTATGCATGTATTGTTATAGATGTGTGTATATATAGTATATGTAGAGATAGAAAGATGTACATACATATATATAGAAAGAGCAATGTTTATTTTTTAATCCACTAAGTCATCTCAATGTTTTCAGAATCAACATTTTACATTATAACTAAACTACTCTAAACCACTGTTATCATAGATCAAAGTATTTCTAAACAAAACATTTTATTTCAATATGAGCTATTAAATATATTATTTATGGCCCATTTAAAGCTATTATTAATCATTTTAATGTGTTTTTTTTGGAAAAATAAGCCACACCTGGTTTTTTTTTGTTTGTTTGTTTGTTTTCTGTGTGTTTTTCTAGGACATAATGGTAAGGAAATTGACATTAAAAAGATGCATGTTTAGAATAGATATAAGGTTATATATTACACTTTTCTGGACTACATTTTTGTGACATAATGTCATCTTCTGATTGATTGAATGGTAATTTAATACAGGAATGGCTGAAAATATTTTTATCAAGAGACAGCTTTCACCTTACTTAAACTCAGAAATATGTATTTTCACCAAAGTCATTGGTGTCTTTAGCTCTCATTTCCACTGTAATATTTGCTACCACTTTCTAAGCAGGACATGGAGAAGTGTGAGTAAAACAGGTAGAAGAAAATTTGAAATGCATCCAAAGCATGTTTAAACACAAGGAATGTGTATTGGTTTAATTATCTGTCATTAAAAAATCCTCCAAATTGGGCGCCTGGGTGGTTCAGATGGTTAAGCATCTGCCTTTGGCTCAGGTCATGATCCCAGGGTCCTGGGATCGAGTCCCGCATCGGGCTCCCTGCTCCTTGGGAGCCTGCTTCTCCCTCTGCTTCTCTCTCTCTCTCTGTCTGTCTCTCATGGATAAATAAATAAAATCTTTAAAAAAAAATCCTCCAAATGAAAAAAAAATAATAAAAGTGTTAGTTGTAAAAATTGAAGTACAGATCAAAGCTAAAAAATGAACTTGACAAGTTACATGGACCTTATGCACCCCCATAAATAAATAAATAAATAAATAAATAAATAAATAAATAAATAAATA
>NW_023270865.1:19551704-19596430 GCF_011800145.1 Mirounga leonina
ATAAATAAATAAATAAATAAATAAATAAATAAATAAATAAATAAATAAATAAAGGATTTGGGAGAGTTTATGACTAGAATGTAGTAGAGAATTAAATTATTTTTTCATGCATAGTCACCCATTGCAATAGAAAATAGTCTCTTCCAGCCTCAAAAGGCTGAATTACCTTGGAGTCCAATGTAAGATGAAGACTGAGACAATACTACCAAGAAGCAATTTGTCTGTTTGGTTTTTTTAAGTGTGAAAAATTTGTGAGGCCATTATGTGGCTGAAGAGAAATATATATATTTTTTTAAGATTTTATTTGTTTACTGGAGAGAGAGTGAGAGAGAGAGAGCACTGGTGAGGGGCAGAGGCAGAGGGAGAAGCAGGCTCCCCACCAAGCAGGGAGCCCAAAATGGGGCCCAATCCCAGGACCCTGGGATAATGCCCTGAGCTGAAGACAGATGCTTATCTGACTGAGCCACCCAGGTGCTCCAAGAGAGAAATATTTCTGACAGTGTTGAAAGTATCAAAAGTCTAGTACTCCTTAAAATAATTGACTCTGTTTCCTGCAACCAAAAAATGCCTGGCCCTAACTCTTGAATTATATTTTCTAATAATTATTTCAAATAATATTGTTACTGACTCCTATAATTGTTAAAATTATTAAATAAAATAACTTCACATTGTTTTAGAAAATGGCCACGTTTTAGCACATTAACCTTTTTTAAGTTTTTATTTAAATTCTAGTCGGTTAACATACAGTGTAATATAAGTTTCAGGCATGCAATATAGTGATTCAACACTCCCATATAACACCTGGTGCTCATCACAAGTGCCTTCCTTAATCCCCATCACCTATTTCATCCATCCCTCTGGTAACCATAAGTTTGTTCTTTATAGTTAGGAGTCTGTTTCTTGGTTTGTCTCCTTCTCTCTTTTTTCCTCTTTGCTCATTTGTCTTGCTTCTTAAATTCTACATAAGAGTGAAATAATATAGTATTTGTCTTTCTCTGAATGACTTATTTTGCTTAGCCTAATAGTCTCTAGCTCCAACCATGTCATTGCAAATGGCAAGGTTTCATTCTTTTTTATGCCGAGTAGTATTCCATCGTGTATACATACCACGACTTCTTTATCCATGTATCAGTTGATGGACACTGGGGCCACTTTCATAGTTTGGTTATTGTAAATAATGCTGCTAAAGAAGCCAGACAGATAGTCAACATCACATGTTAACTTTTAATTAGTAAATCAGTTGATTAGTTTGTTAGACAGTGTTTAGTAAGTGATGGGCATCATAAGAACATTTGGGATTTAAATGGGGACAAACTACAGCCACGGACCTCCAAGAACTTATTGTCCAATGAATGACTAATATGCTTTGGCATTCTGCTACTATGTAATAATTATATTTCACTCCTGAGCCAAGAACTTCTTTCCATTTTCCTTCTCTTTTTTGAAGTCTAGTATGTCTTCATTTACAGCATAATCTTGATGATAGAATGATACAGTATATTCAGTGGTTCCTTATTTGCTCCTTGGTTTGCAGAACAATAAACACTTCATGTAATGTTTAATACAATAATCATTCTCATAATTCAATTAAGAGAATATGTATTATCTGTATCTACATTAATTTCTTTCCTATGTTTGCACACAGCTGGTTCCACAGACACCCTCTTAAAACACATTATATTCTAGGTACTCCAATTTAGGCAATTAAAATCCTGCCCAGCCCTTGTTATATGGTCCTTTTATGGAAACCTTCTTATAATCCAAGACTTCCTCTAGAACTGTGACTGTATGTAACCCTTTTTAGTAGACTTCAAAGGATGCTGAGGTGGCATTCTAGACCTCTGATGCTCAGAGCTTGCCTGTATAAAATCCCTGATGTTTCCCTGACCATTTCAATCCTATGATGACAATGTTAGAGTAACAAAAAAATATATTTAATGAATAATTTTACAAGATTTCATTTGTTTTTATCAAGTGGGTTGAGAATAATTTATCCTTAGTGCCCGAGTGGACATAATTACTTGAAGACTTCAGTTCTTAACTTTTGCATCTTATTCTGTGTAACCTACTGTGTTTACAGGATCCTAATATATATGGAAGAGATGAGATACTTTTTCCTCTACAGTGAGACACAGTGAGAGAGGGAACACAAGCAGGGAGAGTGGGAGAGGGAGAAGCAGGCTTCCCACCAAGCAGGAAGCCCGATGTGGGACTCGATCCCAGGACCCTGGGATCATGACCTGAGCTGAAGGCAGATGCTTAACAACTGAGTCACCCAGTCGCCCCTAAAAATGGGTATGTTTTAAGTGTATAAAAAAAGATTGTGTTTGTGTATGTGTGTGCGTGCATGCATGCGTTTTTGGCATCATTATTAAAGATTAAGAGGTATTGAAAGTAACAAAAAAGAATTATAATCTATAATCATTTAAGATAACTTGAGACCAATAGGAAGATTTACTCTTTAAAAATATAAACTATACAACATGATAACTATAGCTAACACTGCTGTGTGATATATATGAAAGTTGTTAACAGAGTAAATCCTAAGACTTCTCATCACAAGGGGAAAATTTTTCTCCCTAATTCATCTTTCTTTTCTTTTTATTGTATCTTCACGAGAAGACAAATGTTAGTAGAACCCTATTGTGGCAATCATTTCACAATACATGTAAATCAATCTATTGTGCTGTATGCTTTATACTTATACAGTGATATGTGCCAATTCTTTCTCAATAAAACTGGAAAAATAAAATAAAAAACAAAACTAATATTTAAATAATTGAAATTATTCTATGCACTATCTTATTATATTTAAATATCTTCAGAATGTTTTAAAATGTAATATTCACACTTGACATAGGTGGATAAAAGTAGACAATATGATCTGTTTTTTAAATTTGTTATTTGAAAGTAAAATAAAATATATAAAATACTCAGTCCCCTACTGACGAGTAAAACACTGTAGAGCTAACATGACAGGAAGTCCATGTCGCCTTGATCATACAATTATTTTTTACTACACTTGAGCCAGAGCTAAGCTTATATTTGCAGTCAGTTAACTGAGTTCATGTTTGACTGGGACATTCCTGTAATTATCCAAAATTTCTTTTATGGAAATTTAAAACAGTTGAGTAAATGTTCCTGAAGTCCCTATCTACTGTTAGGATTCTATTTGCTAAATATTTGCTAAGTTGCTAAAATAGTTGTAGTACATAAATAATTACCATGAATTTCATATTTCTACATTTTAAAAAATAATTTAACTATGACTTTATAAACAATGGATTGGTATTTCCCCTATTTTCCAATTTTTTATAAATGTAATCTGCCTTTTTAAAATTAATTATATTTGAGATCCATTCACAATGATGAGCTTGCAGCTCTCTTTCATTTTTCCATTTTCCCAATTCTATAATGTTCCATTGTATGAATATATCATGATATATTTATCTATTAAATTGGTGTATATTTGTTGAATATTTATTTTATACTCAGGCTTTAAAAAAAACAATAGTGCTGTTACTGACATATGCCTTTCTGTACATTCCCTGGAGTGTGTGTGTGTGAGAAAGAGAGAGAGATAGTGTGTGTGTGTATGTGTATATATATATATACCACTTTTTGAATAAAATACAACTAAATAAGTTATAACATTTCTTCATGATTACATGGCTATCATTTGATTCTTGTTCTTCCTTATAAGATATAAATCCAGCCTCCAAACCTCTATTAAAAGCCCTGTTGGAATTTTTATTTGACAGCATTTGAATGTCACTCTTGCACAGATTCCAGTGTTCATGCGTTGAGAATTTGGGATAGATTTCTGGAAATCCTTTTTCCCTGCTAAGTTGTTTAGGATAGGATGAAACTCTCACTCCATCTTTGAATGACATCTTCAAATTAGCACTCAATAATTTTACAAATCAACATCATCAACAGTGTATGAAGGTTTCGATTGTTTCAGTAATCAGAATTTCAAATGGTACTAATGTAGATTTATTGTAATTTCTTCAACAACTGTGTATCAGAGCATTGTTCAGGTGTGTCTCTTGTATATAATGTCTGATTGTAGATTTTTTCAACAGGATTATTTGCTCTTTTTTGTCTTGAATAATTGGATTTCTTTTTATATTCTGAATAATTTGTTAGTTGTGTCTGTTTATGGATTCTAATTTTATTTTGTTCATTGTATACTTTGCTAGTTAAACATTTAATCTAGATTTATTCAAAACTTCCATTGTTTTCCTTGTGGTTTGCATTTTTTGTGACTTAAGAAACTGTTCCTTACCTAAAGTCATTCTTTTTTTTTTCACATTTCAAAAATGTTTCTTATATTTTGAAAAAAAAAAAAAACAAAAACAAACTGTTTGTGTATAATGTGAATTAGGAACCCACATTTTTTTCTAGCTGAATAACCAAATTTCACAGAACTATCGACTTTTCTTATTCAGTTGAAATGTCAGTTCCATAATTTACTATTTCCTTAAATGTTTGGAGCAATTTCTGTCTATTCCAATATTAATCCGTTTAATTAAAGTAACTTTTTTTAGCAAGTCTTGATACATATTTAGGCAAGGACCAGCCTACCCATCCATATCCCAATACTGCAAATGTGTTTCATTATTTATGTCATCTTATCGCTGGTAATCAAACCCACTAATTCTTCTGACCTCATTGGTTAATCTTAGTTTATTCTTTTTTTTTTTTTGTCTTTTAAGGGAGATTTGGTAAAAAGAAAATAAACACAAGAACAGGTAGCATATAATCATATTTAAATAGAAGTGTATGTGTTTTGTCTTTAAGTAATGTATTATAGACAACACATTATGTCATGATATATCATTTTAAAGCATGGTTTTAGTGGGAAACATAATATTAGATAGCAATGTATTTGAATGTCTATTTTGGATATTTAAATTGTTAAAAACTCATTATTTTAAATATAACTATAGTGATATCTAAAATTCCTCATAGCACAATATTTATTTAGCATATATTTATAAAAAGTAGAATTGATGTTCAAAGAATTTGAATATTTTTCAATATTTTTGCTATATTGTAAGTTGGCATTTTAAATACATATCATCAGATGTTCAAATTACTGCCAGTATTTTATAACTCATCTCTGTACTTAACATTTGGTCACCATAAGACTCATTCTCCACATAATGTCCAGAAAAATTAAAATAAATATATATGTGAGGTTATGTCACAATCATTCATAAAACTGATGATATCTTGTTAGTATGTCTTATAAAGAATCCATACGCCTTTCCATGACCTACAATGACCTACCTGCCCTTTTCTCTGACCATTTCTTGGGTTTTCTTTCCTTGCTAAATAGTGTCCTGTGTTCTGTTTTGTTTTCTTTTGTTTAAATGTCATCCAATATCACGTCTTTTTCTTCCCATGTATAGAAACTCATCATCCAGAATTTCATGTGAATACTTCTTTGTTATCATTTAAATGTCAGTTCAAAATCAACACGTAGAATTATTTTTACCACTCTACTAAATTAGCACCTTCCATAATTTTCTGACATTAGCCTCTTCCATATTTATTCATAGAATTTATGTGCACTGAAATTACTTTATTTACATATGTGATTATTATTTTTCTCCTCCAATAATAGAGTAAGCTCTTTGTCTATTTATTGATATAGTCTGGTATTTAAAGTAGTGCCTAACATATGGACAGTATTCAAAAAATATTTTAATGAAACAAAATGCAAGATTACCCATCCAAAGAAAGGGGGTATAATGATATTTTTTTCTTCCACACACTGTTTGCCACAAGGAAATAAAAAAATAAATAATAAAACAAGCAAGTAAACAATATGTATAATAGCATGCAAACTGGAATTGGCAACTATCTATTTGGTGTAGATGATATTGGCATTGCCTTGGGAACTGGCCTAACCACTCTTTACCCCTACTCTGCCTCTAATAATATTTGTCTTTGTATGTTAATGCTGAGGATGCAACATACGAAAAATAAAGATGGCAATAGAGTTTATGTAGTAGGTAACACATACTTCTGGGCCCAAAACAAGAACAGCATTAATACTTAAAGAACTAGGGATAGACCAAAGAGCTGCTTATATTGAAGATGATACAGATATGTTCAAGAAAATTGTTGTAAGAATAACTCATTTCAGTTCATCATAGTTTCTCTACCATATTGAAAGAATACCTATTCATCAGTGGCAACTCCTCTTTAAGAAATAACAGATGCTATACAGAGATTTTAAATGATTTGAAATAGTCTAAAATGAGCAAAGAGAATAAAATGGTTACACATAGCCATTAAAAATTATTTCAGATGAATTACATGGGAAGTACTAGCAAAATGATTTTAAGTAAAAAAAAAAGCTATAATTATGATACATAATGTTAAGGCATGCATCACCTTACAGCATATGCATAATGTACATTATACATGCATAATTATATGCATATAACTACATATATGTACACATGTATGTATGCATATGTATACATACAGCTCATCAATGGAGAAATCTCTAGTAACATAAATTACATCCGCATCCACACTGATTACCACATAGTTTCATAAGAGAAAAAAAAGTTCCTGAAGTAATAAGCTAAAATATTGGCAGTAGCTCCTCTTTGTGTTGTGAAACTATGGAAGGTAATTTTAAAAGGTTTATGTATTTTTACTGAACTTTCTGTATTCTTTACAATTTATATTTGTTTTATAGTAACTTCATATAAAAATATAAATTATCTATTATATCCATGATCTATTATAACATGAAATGTAATCCATACTTTAATCTTTTTTTATGGTTGTTTCAGCATACATATTGCATTGATATATTTCACTAAGCTAAAAAAATTGTTTAGTAAGCTTTTAAAAGCAGAAGAAAATGTTTTTAAATTACGTTTGATTTATGATTGAGTAGGAATAAAAATCAAGTGCAGTTAAATGAAATATCCACACTGACCTTGAATAGGATGGATTTGGATTTATCTAACATATTTTACACTATAGATTGTCACAAACACTAGATAAGGAATTTATGTTCTCAACATTTTTTTTAATCAACTACTGACCCTATGCCACAAACCAGACTGACAATGGAGCAAAGAAGATAGAAGTTCTCTGTCCTTAGATGGCTTATGGTTGATTCAACAAGGGAGTCATAGTGGATGCATAATCACACAAATCATCACTATTATGATATATGTGATAAAAAGACATTGTGGTTGCTATGTGTGTGTTGGTGGGGGAGCAAATCCAGTATTTAGAATTGACATTTAATGTGAGACCTGAAACTTGTTAAGAAATTAAATATTAACATATGCTTGGAGTAATTGCCACTTCAAAAATAGGTAGAAATAGAAAGATAGAGGTGGAGACAATCCTAAATTCATAGTTATTCTGCAAAATTGCCAGCACATGTTTTCTTAAAATGGGACTAAAAACTGACAGTTTCTCCACACTCTTTGTGTCTTAATTGAGATGCAAAAAATATAAATAGGAAAGTAGAATAAGTCATACATTTTTGTGCTTTTGGCCTCACAATTAGCAAACATTGTTTATCATGTCCATCTAGTATTCTTTAAAAAAAATGTTCAAAGAGATAAACCATCAGATAATATTTTGTGATAGAAAGCTTGGACTTACAAAAGACTTGAGATGGAAAAGTCAAAGACAACAGATTACCTATTATCTTAGGTAACTAAGATAATAATTTAAATGGAATGCTTTCTAGTGTTATTCTAAAAAGGTATTAATCATAAATGTAATTAATAATTATTTCATATTTATATTTACTATATATGTGTTATTATATATAAATAATGAATATGTAAATAAAATATATAAAATATAAGTAAATATAAATAAATATAAATTACAATAAAACACAAATAATAAATTGAATGAATATCAAATGATGAATAAAACATACTAGGTGAAAAAATATATCAAACCTATTTATGAAAACCTTGGAAAGTCCTTAATTTAGCCTTATATTTGACTATTTTAAGAAAATAAATATGTATAGATTGACACTAATGAATAAAACATTTTTTTTTTAAACTACCAAAACTTATCTTGAGTGACTAATTATCACAGAGTAAAGGCTTTCCTATACTGCACAAGGTACTTTGCCTACTTTTCAAGGTATTGAAAATACTCGCTTGCATACATTATAAAGAATAAACAAACAAAGGTTATACTTCAGAGCAGTTACTTCACAAAGACATAAACAGGGCACCTCAGTAGATTTTCTCCTTAGTTGGCATCACTTTAAGGCACTAGTGCCTTGAAAAAATACCCAAATTAAAAATTATTGTTCATTAATAAAGCATACACTTTTATTACCCTAAAGCCACAGGTTTCTCTAGATGATAGTAATTTTCAAGATACTTTGTGTTGCTTTTCCCAATTCATTTCAAGTAAATGTAATCATCATAATGACCAGCATTTCTTTTTCTAATTTGCAATATGTATAAAACCTTTAAAAAAAAAAAAAAAAACCCTCCAATTTCCAGTGCTGCGTGTAAGGAGCTTGTAAGTTGATACTCTATCTGAACAACACAAGAAGCTCAACCACTAAAAAAAAAAAAAAAAAAAAAAAAATCAACACTTCTTGGACCCTTAAGGGAGAGGACACAGGACAAACAACTGCCTCTAAGACTGGAAAGCTAAGTAAAATACAGAGAGTTTTTACTTACCAGAGCAGAGACTCAGAAGTAGTAGCTGCCTCAGGAACCAGCACCTGGGGGGGGAAAAAAAAAAAAAAAAAACTTAACTTGTAATTGACAAATTGCTGGAGGCTCAGTGTTAACAACTCTGAGAGTTTAACTCCAGAGGTACCCAGTCACGGTGGCAGAGGGGTGGGAGGAGGGTGGTGATGCCCCACAATATTGTGAGATGTATCTCCAAAAGGTCAAATTCCCACAGTAAATATTTGAGAAAAATCACCTCTTTCTTACACCTGGGGGAGAGGAAAAAGAACCATTTTGAAATACTCAAGGCACTTTGTTCATAACAAGGCCTGCCTTCAGGGGAAACTAGTTAACCAGTGCTTAACTGACCTGGCAGAAGGGTCAAAGGGGAAGGGGCATACTCAATGCAGCCCACTTTGGCCATCCTGTTCCAAAAAGAAAGTACCAAAAGAGGCAGAAAACAAAATTGAGAAACTCTTGTGAAATTCACAGTCAAGAGGCATAAGCTCACTAAAAGACAGAACTAACCATAGGACTATGTAATACTTCCTCTCTCCCACAATACACCACTACATTAATAAATGCCTATTTATAGCAGTTCCTTTACCTTGTACATTATATCCCACTATAAAAAGAAACAATTATAACACAAACCAAAAGACAAAACAATACACACACACAATTTGAAGAGACAGAACTTTACAACCAGACCTGGTAGGGACAGTGGAATGAGCAGACCAAGAATTTAAAACAGTTCTGATTAATATGCTAAGGGTTCTGGGTGGCTCAGTTGTTAGACGTCTGCCTTCGGCTTGGGTCATGATCCTGGGATCCTGGGATAGAGCCCTGCATTGGGCTCCCTGCTCAGCAGGGAAGCCTGCTTCTCCCTCTCCCACTCCCCCTGCTTGTGTTCCCTCTCTCGCTGTTTCTCTCTGTTAAATAAATAAATAAAATCTTTAAAAAATATATGTTAAGGGATCTAATGGATAATGTAATTAGCATGCAGGAGAGATGGACATGTAACTAGAGAGATGGAAATCCTAAGGAAAAAACAAACAAAAAATGTTGGAGATAAAAAACAAAAGCAAAGAAAACAAAAAACACTAACAGAAATGAATGCATTTGATGAGCTTATTAGTAGACTTCTTGACATGGCTGAAAAAAGACTGAGTGAGAGGATATATCAATAGAATCCTCTAAAACTGAAAATTAAAAGAAAACAAGGACTCATAGGAATAAGAGGCACAGCATAGGGAATACAGTCAATGATACTGTAATAGTGTTGCGTGGTTATAAATGGTGGTTATACTTGTGAGCTTAGAGAGAACATAAGGAGAAGTTGAATCACTATGATATACACCTGAAACTAAGGTAACATTGTGTGTCAACTATATTCAAAGAACAACAACCATAAAGAAAACAAAGACTATCCAAAACCTTGGATACGGAATATCCAAGAAGGACAACTACAAAAAAGTGTAACATGGGTAATGGGAATAACCAGAAAAGAAGAAAAAAAGAAGGGACAGAAAAAAAAAAATATTTGAAACAAATGACTGAAAATTTCCCCAAATTAATGTCAGACATCAAAAAATAAATTAAATCAATCAATCAATCCATTCATCCATCCAGGAAGCTCAAAAAATAGCAAGCAGGATAAATGCAAAAGAAAATAGAGCTTGCATATCATTTCTTCAAGAAAGGAATAAGCAAAGGTAAAATAAAAACTCATTTTTCTCATTTTTAATTGATCTAACAGATTACAGTTTGTTCAAAATAATACCCATCAATATACTCAATTACATATGATGATATATAGATATATGCATGTAATATAATATATATAGGGAGAGATGATTATATGTAAGTGAAATTAATAACACAGGGATAAGTTACTCACCAGTGAACATGAAATGGTATAGTGCTATTTGACAGTGGACTCGGATTTGCTATATTGCTTACTACAAACTCTAGGGCAATCACTAAAAAAGTTAAACAAACAAATATTATAACCTCTATGCTAAGAAAAGAGAAAAATGAAATCATGTTAAATGCTCAGTTAAAACCCCAAATAGCAAAATAAGAGTAGAAGATAAAATAGAAATAAATAATAAGAGCAACAAAGGAAAAACAGTAATGAATATGATAGATAATAATTCAAATATTTCAGTAATCACTTTGAGTGTCAATAGTTCAAATGCACCAATTAAAAGAGAGATTGGCAGTGGATCAAAAAACAAACCCAACTGTATGTCATCTATTATACATCATCTAGTAGAAACCCACTTTAAGTGAAAAGATACATAAAGACTAAAAGTAAATGGGAAATGCACCCTGCTAACACTAATCAAAAGAAAGCACAAATAGCTATATCAATTTCAGACAGAGCAGATTTCAAACAAAAAGTTACTGGGGGTAAAGAAGAATATTACATATGATAAAGGGGCCAGTTCTCTAAGAACTTGACATGTCTACATATAGCTAACAACAGAGCAGCTAATTATGTGAAGCAAAAACTAATAGAATTAAATTTTACATATAACTGATATCCCAATGGTTTTAATATATAGCAATCAACTTGTATTCAAGCATAAAAAAAGGCTAAAGAAATTTTGAACATACCTACAAACCTTAGGTAGGATAACAAGCCATAGTTATGAATTTCATCAAGCCACCATTTCTCTCTCTCTCTCTCCCCCGCTCTCTCTCTCTCTTAAACACACACACACACACACTTGTGCGCACACATACACACTCAGTTTTAGGAAATGATACTATCATAGCTTATATATATATATATATTCATAAAATTATACTTTGCTATCAAATTTTAAGATGCTACTATTTGAATATATTTTTAATTTAAATTGTATTTCTTTTTACATGACAAAATACATAGTTTTAGGAAAGTGTATTTATAAAAATTACCAAATATTAAGTATTATGCATTGTCTATGTCACATTTTTGGTGGATGACTACCTAGCTAAGCATTACTCTGTTTAATAAACAATGATAAATTACCACTAATAATATATTTTATAGTTTAATTTGATATTCTTTTATTTATACACTATAATTATTTTATGAAACAAAACATTATTCAATGGATGATTAATACTAAGACAAAATGTGTATGCACCTTAAATATTTAAACATGGAGTAAAAATTTTGTGCTATTTATGATATCCTTTGAAATAAATTTGTCCCTGATGATACACCAGATAGGCTTACAAAAAAGATGAGAGCCCAGGTGGAAAGAAAAACTGAGGCCATTTTTGACTTCCTACTTTCATGAACAGATGATGCCAAGGTTACTTTAAAAAAAAAATAAACATTTATTATTGAAGTATAGTTGACATAAAATGTTATGTTAGTGTCAAGTACACAACATAGTGATTCAACAATTCTATACACTACACCATGCTCACCACAATAAATGTAGTCACCACCTTTTAACATACATTATCACAATATTATTGTTTACATTCCCCATGCTGTATATTTTTCATCTCCATGAATTATTTACTTTTTACTCAAGTATCATTAACATATAGCATTATATTAGTTTCAGTTGTACAATACGATGGTTCATTATTTCTATACATTCCTCAGTGCTCATAAGTGTACTCTTAATCCCCTTTACTGAATTTCCCTTTGCTCTGCAGGATATATATAGATATATATCTGTCAGTTAAAAATTTTGAACACTTATGTCCATTTCAGTAAAGAATTAAAATTACTGTTGGTCATGGGTTGATTCTGAACTTATCTTAATAAGAAACATTGGTAATTTTTCTCAAATGTTAGGGCACACAATATTTGGTTTTTATAACAACTACTAAATAGAGAAGAATGATTTTGGTGAAATATTATTTAATTTCAAGACAAAGTATGATGCTAATTAATGAAGAATATTACATCTATGTATATGATGTGTGAGGAAAGAGCTTAAAGTATGGATATGAAGACCTGTTTATATATATTATATATTTTATGTGTGTTTATACACACATATATATATGGCTTAAACTAGCATGCATTTAAATCTGGGCGTGACTATCCTGTTGATATAAATTAAGAATGAAAATCCAATTTGATCATATATCCAAACTTATAAATATTCTTTAAATTGCTTACTACCATGAAGATATGTACTTTTCTGAACATATAAGAAAATATACATCAATGGTAGATTTTTAAATGTTACATATGGAGAAAAATCTAAAACAAAATATGCTGCTTTGTCCTTTGCGTTTCCTTATAATGCATGCATTGACTAAATTTTTCCATATGATCTGTTCCACAAATGATTATTTGTAAACATGCTAATATCGTGGGTTCCATTTTCCCTATGAGGGAGATTAGTATTAGTAGGCGGTAAACATGTATTTAAAATATGACATAAATTCCATTCATATTTCTTGGACAAATAGAATAACAAGGGCAATCACTTCCACATTGATTACAGATAGTTTTCAAATACTGATTGTGCTACCTAGTCATTTCAGTTTACCACCAATATTATGATATATCATAATCTTTGATTTTATCCTCCAAATTATGAAGTCACACACCTATAGTGCTTCTACTTAGTCACTTCTGACCCGTGATTAATCTAGCCTATAGATATTCCATAAGCTTTCACCACAGGAAAAATGATATTAATATACAATAAAAGCAAAGGAAAAGAAGCAAAGGAAATAATTTTATGCATCTAATTAGATGCATAAAAACCACTTTAAAATTTAGTGGCTTAATGCAACAATGATTTATTATTTCTTAGGAATTGTGTTTGGGTAGGAATTCTGGTTTGCGACAGCTTGGTAAGAGCCAATTCTCTAAGACAGATGCATCACATGTCTTTGACCTCAGCTGGAATGAGCAGAATGACTGAGATGGCTATGTCTTTCTTTCCATGTGGTCCTTCTTACCCTCTCACCAAGTAATCTCATCCTCATTTTTTGTTGTGTTTCAAAACACCATTGACCCAAGCAAGCCACAAGGCCAGCTTCAGATTTAAGAGTCAGAGAGATAGACCCTTACTTTAGGAAGGAGTGATGAAATCACATTTCAAGTGGATGTGAATACAGGCATAATAGGAATTTGGGACATTTTTCAATTTACCAACATATGCCCTCTAGCCACAAATTAGTCTGTCCCTTAGATGTTCCTTTAATGACAAAAACATCTTTCCCTTTGCTGTAAGAAAATTTTCGGTGAAAAGCTCAGAGGTTAACCCCTGCCCGGGAATTGCCCTTCTATTAAAGGACTTGCCTCTTCTAATGTATCTTCCCTCTTCTTATGCAGACTGCATCCAATTATCTGCCCATGCTGGGTATAAAGGCTTAGCCTCCTTGCCTCAACCTGGACCAGCTTGAAGATCCATCTCTGTTGCAGAGCTGTCGATAATATTGACTGAGGATTTGTTGTAACTTCATTAGAGTTCACATTCTTCCTCTGCCCAAAGCTGCTTCTGTCATTCACTCAAAGACTTGTTTCTGAGCTTTTACCAATAAACTTCAGGCACAAAATTTCCTTCTCAGAATATGTTTCCTAGGAATCTAATCTAAGTTACTCCCCCATATAAAATATGTTCACTCTCATTCCTGGAACCACCAAATTATTTTCAAGTTAAGGCATCAGGCTCAAAATTCATAATCTCAATGAACTGCATTAGGTCCAGATACAGATGAAGCACAAGGGTTGCAGGTCTTCAAGGGCATTGCCTCGTGATCCAAGACAGTGAATGAAAAAGAAACATCATTCATTCCCCAAACACCCAACATCCAAGAGTGAGACAGGAATAAGATAATCACAATAGGAACTTTTGATCAGAATAGGGAAGAATAAGAAGCATTTATGAAATCGAGCCAAGCATATGTTCTACTCTATGACGAGTTGTTTCCTCGTCTATTGTTATTCTTCAGATTTTGGCTTTACCCTCTGATAAAATTTTGAATCTGCCCTCTGGGGTGGCATTTCCTTTTCACAAGAATAGCCCATGATTGAAGTTGGGTAACATTCGATTCAACTTCCTTTTCATAGAAATCTGGGTCCAGGTACCATTTTTCTAATTAAACAAGCTCAAGGCCAGTTAGTCCAAGTCATTATTGTATTTGTGAATACAATTCTTTTAAAGATTTAGTGTGTTTTCTATGAATTCCTGTTTCAAAAGACACACTCATACATTTTAATGAAATTTTAATGAAATTCTCTCTAGCTGGAACCATATGGCTGATTACTATAGGTGAATCCCTGTAGGATTCTTTTTTTTTTAATATTTTTTTGAATTTTATTTTATTATGTTATGTTAATTGCCATACATTACATCATTCGTTTTTGATGTAGTGTTCCATGATTCATTGTTTGCGTATAACACCCAGTGCCCCATTCAATAGGTGCCCTCTTTAATACCCATCACCAGGCTAACCCATCCCCCCAGCCCCCTACCCTCCAGAACCCTCAGTTTCTTTCTCAGAGCCCATAGTCTCTCATGGTTCATCTCCCCCTCCGATTCCCACCCCCCTTCATTTTTCCCTTCCTGCTATCTTTTTTTTTTTTAACATATAATGTATTATTTGTTTCAGATGTACAGGTCTGTGATTCATCAGTCTTACACAATTCACAGTGCTCACCATAGCACATACCCTCCCCAGTGTCTATCACCCAGCCACCCCATCCCTCCCACCCCCCACCACTCCAGCAACCCTCAGTTTGTTTCCTGAGATTAAGAATTCCTCATATCAAACTGAGGGTTCTAGAGGGGAGGCAGTGGGGGATGGGTTAGCCTGGTGATGGGTATTAAAGAGGGCACGTTCTGCTTGGAGCACTGTGTGTTATACGCAAACAATGAATCATGGAACACTACATCAAAAACTAATGATGTAATGTGTGGTGATTAACATAATAAAATTAAAAAAAAAGAATTCCTTATATCAGAGTTCTTAAAAAGTTTTTTTGGTCTAGCTGAGCTTGTCTACTATGCATACCTTAAATCCTTCAGAGGTCTTAACAAAGTATGTTACAACTCCATCATTAGTTGTTTTCAGAGTTTTTTTCTTCTTTGAAAATCTTGCATGCTAGGGAGTCTAATAATTTTATAGATGATAGACATACACACAAACATATATAATATTATAAATAACATATAGCAAATCCTGAGCCATGTGGATTTCATATAAATTCTTTCAAACAGAATGATTCTTTCCTTAACTTAATACTTTCACACAGTAACTTAACATATTTAGTGTTTCCTGACATAGCCAGGAAAAGTCAAGTAACACTTCTAACATGACTAAGGTCTTTAGGTACCATGTTTTATCTTCTGTGATATTATGGACAATATTCTTGCCAAACATTTTACTACCTTTTACCTGAATTGTCTTTCTTTTTTTTCATCCTTTTCTATGCATTTCTTCACTAATTTTTCAGTTTTGGCTCATATGCTATTTGCCATTTTTTTTTCTAGTTTTTTTCTTATGGATTCCTAGCCACTTTCCAGCTTTCCACCTGATTCTTGTTATAAAAATCAATAACATATATTTTGTTTTTTGTTAAGGGAGCATCTCACTTATATACACACAGTTCTTTATCAGTTAGCATTTGCTATGAAATAAGTGACCTCAAAACATATTGGTTTAAGACAACAATGTTTATTATTTCTCATGATGCTTATCGTCATCTGAGCAGTTCTCTGGGTCATCTGATTACAAACTGACAACATAGCATGGCCTCACAAATAAGTCTGGGGCCTTAGCGGGGATACCTGGGCTGAATCTGATTCTCCATGTGGTACCTAGAAGAAAGTTCCTGGATTATTCATATGATGGCTCAGGAATTTCAGCAGCTAGAGATGTCATACTCCAAAAGCATGTTTCAAGGGTCCAGTTTTGTCAAAGTGCTAAGGTCCATTGGCCTATGCAAATTACATGGCAAATTCTGAATTCAAGGGGTGGAGAGAGAGAGTAAATCTCCTGAAGGAAGAAGAGGCAAAATCATATTGTACAGGTACATGCATACAGGAATAGGTGGAACTTTTGGCCACCTTTTTTACATCTACCACAACACAATATAGGAAAAACAATACCCTTAGCAATATTAAGTTCTATATTCTCAATAACAACAAACCCAATCAGTGGATGTCTTGTCTTTGTTTACAAGCAACAAATAAGATGTGCTTTTCACGTGTTTTGCATGTTAGGAGCTATTGTCATATTTTAAATGAGCAAGTCTGAATTCGTTATTTAATCTCAAACTTCCCCTCATTTTGCATCCCTTATTGCTTTTGATGATTTAACAATCCTTAAATAATGTATGTTCTAAACTTCAAGTCATCATTGTGTACCTTATTTTAATCCAACCGATCAGTTTCTAAGTGATCCTGACTAGATCTATAATATGCCTTTTATTATTTTCTTTGTATTCCCAATGCAAATGCTCTTTCCTTGGAATTTTATTATTCAAATACCAAAACTGACAAAGTAGACTGTTCTTCCTTAAATCTTTCCTCAGAAAGTACCACCAAAATTTTCCTAGAGGAAAAATATTCAAAAGCATAGTAAAATTAAAGACACGCTATAACAACTAAGCAAATTTTCTACAACTTTAACCTGACAGTCAAAGTATCAAAGACCTGACACTGACATACATATATATGTATATACATGTTGGCCTTGATCCATATACTTTGGCCAAATATACCAAGTGGTGAGTTCCTATATTTTACTTATGCTTCCATATTATTTGTTCCATTTCAATTTCTTTCCTTCCAGTCTAAAGTAGAATATATTACATTTTTTCAAGTAGAGAATTTCATTTCGGTCCTCAACAAAGAAATCAAATAAAAGCCTTTGTAAACTGACCTTTTCAGATTTTTAAAAATCACATTGTAAGTCCCACTACCATCATCATCATTCTCACCAACAGATGGAAATTACTTTTCTCTCTGAATTTACAGAATTATTTAGAATCTTTCTTGCAGTATTAGAATTCTCAAGCTAGTAATAAAAATACCTGTTTACTTGTTTGGTTGTTCTATAAGGAAAGGAATAAAATCTAACATCCTTTATACATCCAGAAATATTTTGTGCAATGCCTTTAAACATGAACTCAACAAGTAATGGCAGAACAGAATCCTTTTAGCTATGGATCAATTTTGATATAACTATAATGAGTTTCATCAAGCAATAAAATATTTTTATATTTAATTTCAACTGCATTTTTCCAAGTTCAATTTGTCATTTCTTCTGTCCTTTTTTATATTAAATATACATGTATTTATTTTTTATTATGTTCAGTTTTAGCCAGCATATAGTACTTAACTTTATCAGTATATTTATGTGTCCATAAACTTTAATTTTACTCCTCTAATATATCTTGTGTTTCAGCAAATAATGATATCTATAAATAACTTTTCTGATTATGCAAATCCCTGTTTAAAACCCATCAAATACTATCACCTCCCAAATAAGGCAAAATTATTAAACATGACAGTAAGCACACTGCTCGATTAATATAATGTCAACTGTATTCTTATTACTTACTAATCTCTTTCATGTCCTCAATGTACCAAAACAAACATTAATTCAAATATTAATTTTGAATCATTTGATAATACTTTCAAAATAACTCAAAATAAATTTAATATTTAATAATGTAAACATTAAAATAATATAAATATATAAATATAGTATGATTTAATAAAATATTAAAATTTTGCTTTATTGCTTGTATTACATATTCCCCAGACCATCCAGATATGCATATCTCTTTTAGAACTTCTGAAAGTTTGCGTTGTCTCAGAACTACACATAGTACTTTAGATACAACTTTCAAACATGATTCGGATTATGGCCTTTTTGTGACCCATTATTATATTTTAATATCATAAATACAAGATACCTGTGTCAGCAGTATTATTATTTGCTCAGACTGTGTTCGGGTTCTTGCAAAGTACCAAGTATTTCCATATGGAGTTCTTTTTTTTTTTTTTAAGATTTTATTTATTTATTTGAGAGAGAGAATGAGAGACAGAGAGCACGAGAGGGAAGAAGGTCAGAGGGAGAAGCAGAACCCCCCGCTGAGCAGGGAGCCCGATGCGGGACTCGATCCCGGGACTCCAGGATCATGACCTGAGCCGAAGGCAGTCACTTAACCAACTGAGCCACCCAGGCGCCCTGTCCATATGGAATTCTGTAAATCAGGCCTTAAACTGAACTTGTCTATATTGTGATGATAAATCCAAACCTTATAATCTTGACTACTGAAACTGAATTTTTCTACATTATGATGGTTAATTCTATGTGTTAACTTGACTGGACTAAAGGATGTTCAGATAGCTCATAAAGCATTATTTCTGGGTGTGTCTGTGAGGGTTTTTCTGAAAGAGATTAGCATTTGATTTAGTAGACTGAGAAAAGATCTGTCCACACCAATGTGTGCAGGCGTCATCCAATCCACTAGGGTCCCCAAAAAGCAAGGGAAGGACAATTCTTTCTTGAGCTGGGGCACCCATCTCTTCCTGTCCTTAGACATTGGAGCTTCTGGTTCTTGGGTCTTCAGACTCTAGTATGAAAACCAGAAACCTAGTTCTCATGCTTCCAGGGTGGACTGCGTGTTACACCAGCAACTCTCCTGGTTCTCAAACTTTGAACTCAACCTGAATTACAGCACCAGCTTTCCTGGATCACCAGATTGTGGAAGGCCAATTGTGAGACTTCTCAGCCTCCTTAACATTGTGAGCCAATTCATATAATAAATCTCAGACATATCTATATATAACCTATTGGTTCTGTTTCTCTGGAGAACCGTAGCTAATACATATATTACCTAATAACCTTGAATGTATATTTAAGTTTCAGTTTGTTAATTCCACACCATCATTACTATGTTTACAAATCCTTTTGAATCCTTCTATTATCCTTCTGCTCTCATCTATACTATCAATAAATATAGACAGTAGAACTTCTATATTTGCATAAAATGTCTTGGTCAAAATATTATGTAGAAGAGAAAAAAGTAGACTTTGACACTGTAAAAAAAAAATCAAGCAAACAAAGAAAACCACTGTAGTAAAATCAGTTGCTTTATCTGCCTAACATTCCTACATCCTTTTGGGTAATTACTCTATCATCAGTTTTAGAAAGTTCTTAGCACATATATCTCATGTTATTACTTCTGTCCAAGTGTTTCTCCCATCTTTTTCTGTCACTTCAATTATCTTAAATTTTTAAATATTAAATCCACTTACTCTGCCTTATATATCTTTCATGCTATTTTTCTTCTGTATTTTCCATCTTTTTTTTTTTTTTTCGCTTTTAACCTTAGTCTGGAAATTGGTGTTCTTTGGCATCTGATTCACAAATTCTCTAATGCTGTGACCAATCTTAGGCCAAAAAAATCTGTTGTGTTCTCAGCAGCCATTACTGTTTCAGTGCTAGAATTTGTATTTAATCCCTTTTATTATAATTGTTCTATGGTAAATTCCCTACTAATCTCCTGTGTTTAGGAACATACCATTCCCATTTATTTTCAAATCCCTGTGTGATAACTCTACTATGTTATTTATCTTTGATTTTGCCTCTAGTATTCATTTTTACCTTTATTTTTATCTTGGTATTCTTCATCATATGTGTTGACATTTATGTTTTAATGCTTGGTACTCTTGTCTGAGTCAGACTTCTCCAGAGACACAGAACCAATGGAATCTATCTATCATCTATATCTATCTATCTATCTAAATCTATTTTAACGGATAGGCTCATGTCATTGTGGGTTGTTAGAAATGGAACGTCAAAAATCTGTAGGGTAGGCCTAAAGGCTAGATATTTGGTAGGAGTTAATGTTCCAGTTGTGAGGCAGAATTCCTTCTTCTCTAGGAAACCTGTTTGCTCTTAAAGACTTCAACTAATTTTATGAAGTCTACCCACATTATTGAGAGAAATCTGCTTTTCTTGAAGTTGACTGATTGTAAATGCTAATCATACCTTAAAGATGCCTTCACAGAAACATGTAGACTAGTGTTTGACCAAAGAACTGGGCATAATAGCCACCAAATTGGCACATAAAATTAATGATCAGAATTATGTATGAAAAATAATAAAGGCTTTTAATGATGCTTTTATCCTCAAGAGTTGACCTTGTAATATGATAGCAGGACTGAGAGAAGATCACATAATACTGACTTGAGGCAGAGTACTAATCCTTGAGTGATTCTCTAGTTCACTCTGGTTTGATTCTCTGGTATATTCACACCTATGTAAGAACAATAGATATTAATATTTGTTTTATAATTATGTATCTTCTCCTTGGAAACTAAGGAACTTCAATTTTTATTCTCTTAGCAATGAGAAAATGTCAAAAAAAAAAAACCAAAACAAAACAGTCTTCCTTTCAGATTCTTTTGTCTTGACTTTTAAGATCTTGCCCTGCACAACATAATAATTTGGCACATGGCTCAAGGGGAAAATTGACTATCCTGCTCATATCTTTGTACCTCTCTTTGTTCCGAGATGTCACTTCCATCAAATTCTGGTTACCTTATTAGTTCTAAATACCAGAAGTGTATGTTCCCAACCCAGTGAAGATTGACGAAATCTCTTCCATCTTCTCTGTCTCTGGGCATTACTGCCCAGATTTTCAATTTGTCACTCCATATGAAGAATAGTCAACATCTAAGAAGGAAGGAAGAAAACTGGTGCAACAGAATACTGGCTCATTCTTCTTTGGTTTCTTTCTATACTGAATCTTGTATCATCAAGTGTTGATTGCCACAGTAGCTTTACAATGGATTTATTATTCAGTAAACTTCCTCTTCCCCCTCTTCCTTCTTATTTTATTTGGATTTTCTCTATGACCTGAGTAGGACTTTTGGTCTATCAAAGTTACTCATAGCTGGGATTGGAAATTGCTATCAGGGTTTTTGCTGGGATTGGAAATCACTATTAGGGTTTTTACTGCCAAAATTAAAATCAGAGACTATTTCAAGAAGAAGTAAATGGTCAATAGTTCCAATTGAAGCTGAAATGTTAACAAGCTGACTGAAGAGTGCTGATTAAATAATGTGTCATTGTGTTTAGCCAAAACTGATGATGTTAAGTGTAGAATGTTTTAAGGCAAAGCTAGGTCCAAATGTGTTGTTGAAGATTCAAAGTGACTCTAATAATGCATGGAATGCATCATACATTCTAGTGGCTGGAAGAAAGCACATACAGAGAATGAAGATGAGTAGTGTGGGCATAAGTGCATAAGTAGATTCTCTCTCTGTTTTTTACTTACTTCCCCCTGGGGTTTCATGAGTGACTATACCTAATAAATGAGTTTGGAAGGAAAAATCAACATAAACTAGCAAGTATATAGTGAATGCCAGCTAACTATAATAATCGTAAGCAACATTGAATATGCATGTACCCTGATTTTGGCTAAGTTAAAATATGAAATGAGGTGGGTCTTAGAGTCAATACAATTACTTATATATGCCATTTTCCTCAATGTGAGCTGCATCAGGATTCAAGACCTTATTTAAACTTCCATTCCACTTACTCTTTGGTCTTATTTCTCAATTGTTTCAGAACTTGAATAAGGACAAGTAGTGTTATTTATTTCTCTTCCTTTGCATCCTAAAAGCTATGTTAAGGATTGTATTCTTTAAATATGGAAAAAAAAAAGTATCACTTTATGTTGTGAGTCAGTAAGATTAGATTTGTCTCTAAAAGTTCCCTCTGTACTGGACCAAGAGGGGAAATGGGAAAAAAAAAAAAAAAAGTAACAAGGCTAATATCCCTATTATGGTAATTGTTTGTTGATCTAAAAGTGCTACTTTCATTTTGAAGGTATTAAAATGGGCTATGTGAAATTAACTTGATTCGGAGTTACAGAAGAGAAGCAATAGGAAGTATATTGTCTAAGACTTCGTAAAGTATGGAAACTATCTGAAATTATAAAACATGGCCTTCTAAAATATAAGCATATGTAGCATTTAAATTAAAAATCATTGCCCTTTTCTGACTCAGATTTTTGAAATTTAGCTAAAGTAGTAATTTATAAATCCCCGAATGAATTCAAGCAACCTAAGTTGTTTTAGGCATGGAGCATATTTTACAGATGCTATTTTATCCTGTTACCCAAGAAACCACTTGCATTTATCACATTACCCCAGGACCTGTTTTCCTCTTTAAAGGATTCACATTTAGCCTTCTGTACCCCCAAAACCATGTTATTCCTACCTCAGGGACATGTTGCTTAGATTCTATGAATGCTTTCTATAAATTTCCCCTATAATGACAACATTGTCTAAATAACAACAAATGCCAAAAGCACTTTGTAGCTCATGTTCGCGGTTGTTTGGCCAGATTCCTCGGGCTGTTGATACCACTCAACTGTAATTTATTCAGCCAGAATGATCTTTTTTAATTTATAAGCCATCAAGGGACATGAATCATACTAAACTCTGGCTTATGCCATGTTTCTAAATGTGCTAGTCCTTGATCTTTCCATGACTCTAACCCACTCAGCACTTACCAGCATGGTGTTTTTAACCATATCTTTCACTCTGAGAAAACTGATTTATTTGAATATCTGCCAAGCCCTTTTTCCTCTCACATTCATTATCTTCTTGGACTCTGTATCCATATAGTGTGTAGAAAGATGTCTTAGTTATACAAATGATCGTAAATGAAAAGGAAATAATGCAAGTACTCTGAATTGGTGTCTGTTCATTATGTATTTAATTTTAGTGACAGGGTGCCTGGGTGGCCTAGTCGGTTAAGCATCTGCCTCCGGCTCAGGTCATGATCCCAGGGTACTGGGATCTAGCCCCGTGTCAAACTCCCTGCTTGGTGGGGAGCCTGTCTCCCCCTCTCCATCTGCCTCTCCCCCAGCTTGTGCTCTTTCACTTTCTCTCTCAAATAAATAAATAAGATCTTTAAAAAATATTTTTTTGTGTCTAATGTAAAGACTTGCATACAGACTTTTAGGGGATCAATGATTAAACAGCCCACCTTCAATAAGATATAGATGACCATAATATGTTTTGCTTATTAGTCATGCCAATGTAAAGAGATCAAGAAACTCGTAGTTGATGAATGCAAGAGAAGTAAACACATGCTACAAAACACATGTGAAACACAATAAAATCTTTCTGGTATTTTTCCTTTAAAACTCACAGATTAAAATGCATTTTTAAAATTCTATATTCCTGTGTCTGAATTTTGTTTGGTTTCCATTTTGTGTTTCTGTGCATTTACGCTCATGAGCCACTACTTGAGAGGTAGAAGGGCTCTGATTTTGAGAAATTTATTTAAAAAATTTGAAAACTTGTTTTATGTCTCAACTATGATTTTATCCTTGAATTTTATATGATTTATGTTTGAGATAGAATTTATGTTTATGATGGCATTCACAATAGCAACAAGTTATCTTTGTTTTAAATAATTAAGTTGAAATGGGTTACCTGTAAATTCATACCCACACACTCTTTAAACCAGACTTTTAAGACTACTATTGCTTTCACTTCTCTCTATACTAAAATATAAAACTCCAGTTTTTCATGGCCATTCTCACACAGATAGTAGAAATATCAGGCCACCCATTTAATTTCAGCTTTTAATTAATGTGAAAGAGCATTAGATCCTGAAACATATGGCCAATAAAAATACCTAAATAAATAATGAAAAAGAGATTAGATGATTTGTTATATAAGATTTGGTAGAGGAAAGTTTGGCAATTAGTAGTTTTATTTTGTTTAACCTACTTTGAGTTTCCCCTAAAGATGTCTTAGGACCTTTAATGAAAAGTAGAAAAATAGTAGAAATAAACTGCTGTCAAGGTAATTAATTATTATCTATGATCCAGCACAGAAATTTAGCAATTTAGGAGAGACTCAGGTGTGCATAGGTTGAAAAATAGTTAACTCTGAAACAGGATTCTTCTTTTCATTTGGCATGGATATCACCTCAATCTCATATTCTAGGTTAAGGCTGTCCATTGAAGGACGCTTTGCCCCTCAATGTTTTATTCCTCCAATAGAGAGCATTGTTAATTCTACTGTTTGAATTAATCAAGAAACATTTAGAGCCAGTTTATAATTTGCATATGGCACTATTGACACCTAGGTAAGAGTCTGTCATTGCTCTAAAAGTAGTATTTGTTGTTCATTTTGTGGTTTCTTTATTCATGGGATTTTATTTCATTCATTTCCATGAATGTTTCTTTCTAAATTTGTTCCCTGGACACTTAGTTTGCTTCTGACCCTTTGCATCATTAATAACTCAGCCTCTCTAAGCCAGTGAGTCACTAAATTGCATTTATTTTTCTCCCTGGGGGAAAAAAAAGTATTTTATACTTTCTTATCATTTATTGCTTTTTCTCCCCTGCTTCAAATGTATACTAATGTAATTATGTTTTTCAAAATCCTAACTTTTCTTCTCAAAGATAAAGAAATGAAGTTGTGAAAATACACAGCACTGAGAAACATTAAATATAATGAATTAAATGTTACAGAGATAATCATCAGGTGTAGTATCAGGAAAAACAATTAAGTTCAATTCTAAAATATTTTTGCTATTACATTCATTACCAGGTTTAAATCTGGTATATGGTATAAGCCAGTCTATTGAGTGGCGTTCTTGATGAACAGTGATGCATGTTTAACTTTCATAAATGGAAATATATTTTCTAAATACACTATACTGATATTTTTATATCCACCTACAGTGCATGAGGACGTTTTCTTTACTTTCTCATTTATCATTAAATGTTCTCAATAATTTACCTTTTATAAACTGATATATAAACAATTATAACCTATTAATTTGAAAGTATTTAATCATTAGTGACGTTAACAATATTTCTGTCATTTGTCTTTAACTTTTTTCATGCATTCATAATTTTATTTTAAATTGCTAATTGAACTTCACTGTTAATTTTATTTATATATGTATATATAAATACACATATTTAATATATATACACATATACATAATATATGTATATTTTTATTTATATATAGTTTTTTTTAAATTGTATTATGTTATGTTGTCTTTAACTTCTGGCACTATTTGTTCACATACTGTTTTTTGTTTGTTAGTTTTAAATTTATGGAAGCTTGACCACCTTACCTTCTCCTACAAATGGCCCTCGAGAGCTTGTTTGGAGGTTGTAACAGGTGAGCACAGCTGCTGATATACCCTTGACCAAAAAAACCCACAAAAAAAACCAAAAAACGGCCCTCCTCTATTAGGGAAGGTCGTTGTCTTAGACTGAGCATGCAACTTTGGGAGGGAAGTACACAAAGTGGTGAGGGAGGAAGGGGACACCAGCCTCCCCAGCCAGATCAGCCAAATCAACCCTGACCATCAATGGGGTGACAGATGTGGTCGCAGCCAGATTGCCCTCATGTCCTCATATACAGTTTTTATACTTTTTTAATTAGTTTGTAGAAACTCTCTTTTAGGAATACAGATATCCTATTATAAGTGTTGTGGATATAGTCTTTCAATCCTTTTTTTTTTTAATTTTTATTTTTTATTTTTTTAGAGTGGGGGAGGGGCTGAAGGAGAGGGAGAGAGAGACTTTTAAGCAGGCTCCACACCCAGCACAGAGCAGAGGCAGGGCTGGATCTCACTACCTGAGATCACGACCTGAGCCAAAATAAAGAGTCCGCTGCTTAAACCACTGCGCCGCCCAGGTGCCCCTCTCAGTCTTATGTTGCACAAACTATAGTGTCATCAAATATACAGAGACAAACATACAAATGTGTGCAGTAAAATCTGTCAATTTTTGCCTTCACATCTAGACCTTTGCATTCATTTAAAAAATTTTCAGAAACAAGCCACTGGAAATATACTCTTCTATATGCCCAATTGTATTTTTGAAGTTTTTGTTTGTTTTTGTTTTTGTTTTAGCCTTTTAGTCCATTTGCAACACATTTGAGACAGTTTGAGGTCAGGACTAAACATCACCCCATTTGAATAGTCAACTATTTCAGAGCCATTTAATTACTTGAAATGACAGATTCTTCATGAATCATGTGCCCATACATACATATACCTTCTAATTCTGGTTTATCAATATCTTTCTATTCCTGTCTTACTCAGATCTTTCTAAAACTTACATCTATAGAAATGTCATCCTTTACTGATAAAGTACGGAATAAATTTCAATAGTTGTTTGGTTTCTCCACTTTAATTCCTTTCTTTCATTTACTTCAAAAATATTGACATGCCTACTGTAAGTCAGAAAACCGAGTATCAAACAGGAAAAATGTGACACTAGGAAGAAAGAAAAAGGAGTGATATAAACACAACTGTAAATTATGGTACATGCTATTAAATAATCTGCTATCCAAAAGGCTTTTGTTGCAGAAAGATAGTTACTGATGTTTTTAGTTTGTTTAATGCCTAATTTATTAGTTGTAAATAAATGTATTCTAAAGATCTAAAAAAGCTACACACAAGAATTTTAATTTTGGGGGCGCCTGGGTGGCTCAGTTGGTTGGGCGACTGCCTTCGGCTCAGGTCATGATCCTGGAGTCCCTGGATCAAGTCCCGCATCAGGCTCCCTGCTCGGCAGGGAGTCTGCTTCTCCCTCTGACCCTCCCCCCTCTCATGTGCTCTCTCTCATTCTCTCTCTCTCAAATAAATAAAATCTTAAAAAAAAAAAGAATTTTATTTTTTTTACTTTTATAGGAATTGTTATCTTAAAAAGTCTTTTAACATTTCCTGAAACTAATTTTACTATTTCAACTACTTCCAATTGCCTCAAATATTATAATACAGAAATAATTAAATAACTATAAAAGTTTACTTCTCTTCCTACACTATTTGAAGGAATTGTGGTAAATGTTATATATTTCATTTGTTTCTTCATTATCTTCATATTTTTTCTCATACTTTCTAAGGATAAAATAAAATCCCAGAACTAGAAATAAAAAAGGATACTATCTCTGCCTGGTTGTGGATTGTGGTTTGTCAACCAATTGATTTCTAGTTCAAACATTAATTCTGGTTGTCCTTTCTAGAATTCTCAAAAATCTTCATTAGAACATTATTCTAGGCCAATTTTTAACATAACATTAATGTCTTACATCAAAAGAACATTTCAAGCACATACCTTTCCTCGAAACCTAGAGTTTTTTATGCGTGTACCCATTTCCACCAAGTTTAATTTTCTTTATTTCATACATCCCTTTAATATTGAGGAACATCATGCTTTCCTAGTAGCATCATATACTATAATTTAAAGGGTGCCCCAGAGTTTGAGTCTCCTAAGAAGCCAGAGTTTGGATAAGCAAAGCTGGTTTTCTCTAGGCACTAGATCAAGGACTATCTTCCATCCCATTTTGAGACAGCTCTCTCCCTAATCACTTTGTAAAAAATAGAGCTGACAAGACTTTCTGTTTCTAGTGCATGCCCTTTTTACTAGAATAGGTCGGCTTATTCACAGCTCCTCACTTACCCTTTTCTATTTTTTAGTGAGAAAAATATCTGTGAGCCATAGTGTTTTATGCAATTAAATGCTTAATATTAGGGAATAATCAGAGCCACATATAAAATGATAATGACTTTATACAACTATTGAAACAAAGACATGCTTTTAAGTATGTTTAATACTAATAATTATGTCACTAGTCTTAATTTTCCATATATTTTGCATTAGTTTTTTTATTAAATATATTTATGGGCTAATGGGGTTTCATTTTCCATCTGCAATAGTGCACGTCCATTATTTGGAATATAGTGAAATATAGTAAGCACTTTGGGTGTTTCATAGTCAAGGGTCCTTTCTCTGTTTTTGGAAAATTGAAAGATGGAGAATCTGCAGATGGAGAATTCATTTCACTATATTCCAAATAATTCTAATTATTATTCCATCCTACTATCTGTTACCATTGTCTAGTCAATAGGTTTTCTATTAACATTAGCTCCTTTAACATTTAGATATATCCCTCCTATTTTTGAAAGCATTTTTGTTTTCGGGGACAAGGTGTTCCAGCACTATCATCAATACAGGCATATCTGTTAGAATACAATCCAGATGTTCTTGAAATACCTTGTATTCTGCAAAATCACCACTAACAATCGCAAGGCTTAGGGGGGAAATGGGATTGGCCAAAACCTATGTAGCTATTTAAATACAGTACTAAAGAAAAATAACTGGAGTCATGGGAAATAACTTGGACAGACCAAGTAGCACAGGTTGTCTGGAGACTGAGTCGGGGAATATTAAAATTGCACAGAAACGACAGAGGAGGAATTGTGGCTTGTGGGCAGCACAGAATCAATGCAGTGGGAAGTGGAGCTCTGAGCTCTGGAGCAAGTAAAACCTACCTAGTGCCCGGATCTCTTCAGAGGCATGACTGTGGCTCTCAGAGCCACGGGGCCAGTGACTAATTTTGCACAGTGCAGTGGCTAGTCTCAGTGCAGTGACTTTTAATTTTCCAAAAACAGAGAAGGGACTCTTGACTATGAAACACCCAAAGTCCTTACTACATTTTTTTGCTGAGGGTTTTCGTTTTTCTCCCACTATTTTTGCCCTTTTCCTTCAGTAAATCAGATGTGAAATCACACAACTTTAATTTACAACTTTGTCTTCATTACTAATGTGTGTGAATAAAATTGGTTAATGGAGGTGTGCTATTGCAGATGGAGATTTCCTACAATAGCATGGAATCAGCTACTCCGGAATAGTTTGCATCTTTTTAACTCAGAAATAATGTTAAAGATCAAAATTTGAGAGCCCGTATTTTTTTTAATATCGGAATTCATGGAAATTAGATTGAAAGGCCATATCTAAAACTGCCATCATTTACATTTTGACAAAATATACACTTTTTTTTTTAATATTTGGTCTGGAGTTTGATACTTCTGATGTTCACTCACACTTCCAGATGCTTTATTTTTCATTTATTTTTTATTTATTTCATTTATTTATTTTTCATTTTATTTATTTTTTTTAGGGAGGGGGAGAGAGAGAGAGCATGAGCAAGGCTGGGGAGGGACAGAGGGAGAGAGAAAATCTTTTTTTTTTTTTAGATTTTATTTATTTATTTGACAGAGAGAGACACAGCGAGAGAGGGAATACAAGCAGGGGGAGTGGGAGAGGGAGAAGCAGGCTTCCCGCTGAACAGGGAGCCCGATGCGGGGCTCGATCCCAGGACCCTGGGATCATGACCTGAGCCGAAGGCAGACGCTTAATGACTGAGCCACCCGGGTGCACTGGAGAGAGAGAATCTTAAGCAGGCTCCACACCCAGCCTGCCTGCCGGATGGAGGGCTCAGTCTCACAACCCCGAGATCATGACCTGAGCTGAAGTCAAAGAGTTATATGCTTAACCAACTGAGCCACCCAGGCACCCCTAAATGCTTTCATCTTTTAAAAATAAAACCAAGTTATTAACATAAGAATTAAAAAAAATAAAAAAAAAATAAAACCAAGTTAATTCTCTCTACATTATGCACATTTAGAACTTTTACCTTTTACCTAAATTGGAATTATATTTCATTTTCTTTTATAACGCTAAAGGGTCTAATTGACCAAGACAAAATATCTCTAAGACATGGAAATAAAAATATAAATAAATAATGCTGATAGGTTTTTCTAATGATAGATTACCTTGTATTCCTGGAATAAACCCTGTTTGTCATGACTCATTTGATTTAAGTACTACTGCATGGTTTAATTCTCTAATATTTTAATTGTATTTTGGCATATATTCAAAATGAAATTTATCTATAGTGTTCTTTGTGCTGAGTTATGCTAGGTTTGTAAGAAGACTGGGTAAGAGTTTTTAATATTTTCTATGTTACAGAACATTTTGAATAAAATCAAAACTGTTCTTTAACTTAATTTTGTTAATTTATGTTTCACTATAAAAGCACCCATTTGTTAGCTTTTAAAATGCATTTGTTCAGGGTAGCACATCATATTATTTTACATTTTACATGATTTTATTATCTGTCATATCTGTGGCTATATGTTATATCCTTTTTATCTCTTTACTCATAAGCAAGAATTTAACATTAAAAGCGGACAAATATTATTTTATCAGGTTATACCGTTGTGTTAATTTCTTAAATATTTTGATGTGATAATTATTTTATATACAAAAAGAGAAAAAATCTAAATGAAAACGTGAGGTCCAAGTCAATAGCATTTATCTAGCACAAACAACAAATGATATATAAACAAAGCTAAGAAGCTTAGTTCCAGTCTTAGATATCTGACCTTGAGTAATTCACTTAATTCATTTTCTATGTGATTTACATAATGCTTGTCATTACAACTTAGATCTCAGTAATACCACTCAGAATGAAAAGGTTCCCCTGGGGAGGTGTGTGTGTGTGTGTGTGTGCACATGTGGAATGTGCTCATATTTTACAAACTACTAACTACTCTTAGAAATAAATGATCATGTAAAATGGAGAATGAAACTTTTTATGTGTTTACATCCATTGGTTCTGACAAATGTATACTAAAATCCTTCAGAGGTCTGACACATTTTTCCCCCATAATAAGAGGTTTTATACCCACATATCCAAATCTCATTAACTCTGTCAATATGACCATGGGTACATCCTCAATGGAAAAACCTTCCTAGAATTTTCCCATTTGATTAACACCTTACATCTTCTTATTTGATTAAATACTTTCAATTGAATGAAGGACTCCAAGGAGCTCTTTTTTGCAATGAAAAATAAATAAATAAATAACCCTGTCATGAGTGGCAGACACCAATCTTTGTTAAACTTTTAATTTCTTAAATATAATTCCCTTTGAATGGCAGTATGCAATACTTATGTCCAAAATTTTCTTGCAAATTATAAAGGAACTCATTTTTAATTGTTCAAATTCCTCAAATACAGAAAAAATTCAAATGAAATTTTTAAAATAAATGGATATAATTAATCTTATCTGTCTATAATACTGCAGGGACATAGTCTTTTAAAGGACTGCTGATACAGAGAAATTGATAATATTGCAATCAATCACTATTTATTGCTGTCCAAATCAGTCCTGATCAAGGTAATATAAACTGAAAATAGATCCAATGTTTATATGATATTGCCAATTATGTGGGAGGCATTATTGTGTAATAGTTTGTGCATTTGTTGGGAATTAAAAAGACCTAGTTTTGAATCCAGCTTTGCCATTTACTACCTCTGAGACTATGGAAAATGATTTCCTTATTTACACCTGTAGTAGTGGGTACAAGACTCACTACATAATCTCCATCCTTCTAGAGTATGTGCCTCCATATATAATCGGCCATGAAATGTTCCCTTAGTTCTGTCATCCATAAAATGAGAATAATTATGATAATATTAACTTTCTTAAAGGCTTTTGGGAATAATACATACACATAATAAGCATGCAATGTCTGAAAAGTAGCCTATGGTTTACTCTATTTGTTAGTATTATATTGAAAAGAATGGGCGTGGCAGAAATAATTATAGTTCAATTTCAAATGATAGGTGATAATTTCTCATCTTTTCCTTTTTAACTCATATTTAAAAACCTGAAAGCAGAGTTTACAAGAACAATATATGATCCCCTGTCATTAAGGATAGAAAAAAAAACTCATATTACCATGATAATAAACTTGAAATAGTTTAATCAATTGTAGAATATTTTAGTTATGTAATGGTTTATTCTGCAATAAATCCATTCTGATTGCTCTGTAGATAGCTGAATAGGGGGTACTTCTTAAATTAGATATTCTACCAATCTAGGTGGCTCTTACACTTTTTCTTGTTATTTTCCAAGAAAATCCTCATATGTTTTTTGTATTCTTGGGTTCCAGTTCAGAATTCATTTATACATTCCCCAGAATTCAGCAAATTCAGAACTTGTATTGATAAAAATGTTTTTCTTGGCCAGAAACATCAATCTATCTCACCTCCAAAGGTGATCCTCCCATCTCAAGAAGAATTAATAAGGCTTTTCAACTTTCAGAATAAATGTCAAAATTGTTGCCTGAACAAACTTTAAAAGCAACACAGAACAGTGTTGTCAAGCTCTTCTGTGTGTTTAAGCTTAAACCGACTGTTAATACAGTTCTTTTTCCAAGTCTATAGATAAATGGCCTTCCTTCAAGATAGTTTAATGGATGTGCTGCCCATTCAGCCTGTCGCATTTTTGGATTGCTATCAATATAAATCAGTGACATGTAAACCGAACCAATGAAATAAATTCAACTAATTGAATTTTGATTCAAAATAGTTCTATTCAAAATACCTTTTCTTTTCTTTTTTAAATTTAATTTAATTTAATTTTATTATGTTATGTTAGTCACCATACAGTACACCATTACTTTTTGATGTAGTGTTCCATGATTCATTGTTTTCATATAACAAAATACCTTACTTTTCTACGAACAGATCATTGAAGATATCACCCACAATGCTGTTCAACGTTTTTCTTGTGAGAGCCCATGAAGTGCGTTTCTCTTAAAATGCAATATATTTATCTTTCTAGAGAAATCAGTGTGTTCTAAAGTGTCTATATGAATGTCAAAACTTAGAGTACCTCACTTTTTGCCAGGTTTGACAGGCAGCTAAATATTCATGATTAGTCACAACGAGGATATTAGCCTGGGTGATTTCAAAGTTTGCTCTTTTTATAGTTTAATTTTTTCCTTCTCATAAATTTACAAGCCTCTAAAAAATCTCTTTAAAAAATATAAAACAGACAAATGGGCTTTAAATAGTCTAATGACTTTCTATCATTATAATTCTATATCTGATTAATTTTTGTCATATTTGATATGGTATATATATCACTAATTATTATGTGAAAATATATAATTTATAACCAATTTATAATCTATTTCAAACATCAAACATCAGATATGAAAATATCAAAAACTTTTAAAGACAATATACCTGTAGTATTGCAAACAGACCAGATTATTCAGTTACTTTATCCATTTATTTTAAAACTTTCATTTGATTATTTCTTTGTATGTAAATAATGAGTATAATTCTGAGAAACTAAAATTTTTAATCTACTACATACATTATTAGTTAAAAATTATTATGTGGTTACTAACCATCACCATAATTACAGGCTAAGACTTGTTACACATGTTTTATTTGAAGACTCATACATATAATTATTTTTTGGCATAATATAAACACAAATATACTATTCTTCCCTGCTGCAAGAGCACCATAAAATTTCTTCCCAGAAATATTCTTATGGATAAATACTTCTCTCTATATCCTCAGAAATCTCATTTTATGCATTTTAATCTTTCTTTTTATATTGGATTTTAATATCATTATTAAGTTTCTCTGATTTTAAATAATGAATGCAATACTTTTTCAAATATGTCTACCCCTCCATCTACCAAACATGTTGGAGATCTTTTTTTGTTTTCTCTCCATATAAAATTTTTCTGCTTCTTTTTTTTTTCTTTTCTTTCAATATTTTATTTAAATTCAAGTTAGTTCACATATAGTGTAGTATTAGTTTCAGGGGCAGAATTTAGTAATTCATCAGTTGCATTTAACACCCAGTGCTCATTACATCAAGTTCCCTCCTTAGCCTATCACCCTGTTACCCCATCCCCTCACCCACCTCCCTTCCAGCAACCCTCAGTTTGTTCCCTATATTTAAGAGTCTCTTATGGTTTGCCTCCCTCTCTGTCTTTTTCTTATTTTATTTTTCTTCCCTTTCCCTATGTTTATCTATTAAAAATAAATAAATAAATAAATAAATAAATAAATAAAATATAAATAAAAAATAAAATTTTTCTACTTCTGTACCCAACATCATTAAGTTTCCATTTGTT
Organism: Mirounga leonina; assembly: GCF_011800145.1. NCBI lineage: Eukaryota > Metazoa > Chordata > Mammalia > Carnivora > Phocidae > Mirounga > Mirounga leonina. The sequence continues at coordinate 19,586,193 of NW_023270865.1, forward strand.
CTGCTGAAATTTCCACTAAAATTAACAGTAACCTATTAATTTTAAAATGAACTTAAAAACTTTAATCTAAAACATGTTTATTATTTGCCATTCAATGAAATAGAGAATACATGAAGAAGCACAGTAAGTATTTGCAAACTGTGCATGTCTGTGCATGTGCAGTACTTATACGAGTTTTTGTGTATGAGTGTACATGGTTTTGTGTGTGTGTGTGTGTGGGTGGGTGGGAGGAGGAGTGCAGAGGAAAGAAGGAATATTAAACACAATTCTGTTAACTGTTTACATTAAGTTCCTTTTTAGATATTCAAGTGAATATGTACACTTGGAAGCAGCTTAGGTAGGAGCTAATTTTTAAGATTCAACCTAGTGTGAATGGTAGTTAAACCCATATGGTGCCTAAGATAAGTCAGGGAAAGTCTAAAAAGTGAGAAAATATAATGTTTGGGGAACCTAAAAACTTGAGATTCAGGCAAGAAAAAACAAATACATGCAAAACATACTGGGGAGGAACCATCCAAAAGGAAAACTAGAAGGCAGTCGTGTTTTGGAAATGAATGGAAAAGAGGGCTTTTTTTGTTTTACTTATTTGAGAGAGAGGGAGCATGGGCGTGTGCATGAGCAGAAGGAGGGGCAGAGGGAATATCAAGCCTACTGAGCTGAGCATGGTACCCTGAAAAGAAAGTGTTAAGAAGTAGCACCTCGGTTCTCCAGTGAATGACTGATCTCTACAACTCTAGAGTGTCCTTCCTTTTCAGTCACCCACCTTAGTCTCTTCTGATGAGAACACTGAAGAGGATGTTCTGCTTAGTAAGATTGTTTCCTGAATACAGAAGTTTGGACCCCAGACATAAAACATCAAAAAATCATTATTGCTTATTCCAGGTGGCTCAGTTTGTAGACAATACAACTCACTCAAAATCTTTGTGAATTTCTTTGCAATTGATTCAAATCAACACCTTGTATATAAACTCATAACTATGATTCTGGCTAAGACATATATCATTACAGATTTAATTATGATTATTTGAGACACTCAGGCTTCTGTGGGACTGTGCCTGTAAGCACATTCAAAATGGACTTTGGATGATTTTCCCAGGTTCTGTCATTTCTGACTTAAACTCCATGTTCTAACTATGTTTCACTGTGAGCAATTTTCTAAACAATCAATATTGAAGCTTATGTCCAACATTCTTTCATAAATTGTCCCATCTTTCTTAACTGATTTCACCTCTTAGCTGTACTCCAGTCCCTTTTTGTTCCTTCTTCTAAATGACTTTGTTCATACTTTGTCATTGTGAGCAGCATCTCCCCACCCCACACACATATACAATGCAAGAGGAGAATTTTTCATTTGTATTTCAGTAGAACATTATTATATACAGTAATTAGACACAGAGAAACAAACATATATATATATATAATTATAGTTATAGTTATAGTTGTTATAGTTATAGTTATAGTTGTTAGACTTATATAATATTTGCTGAGTTAAAGAAAGCTTAATTTTGGTTCCAGATGAAACTTTGTAAGTTTGGCTTGGTTAAATTTATTTTCCACAGCTAGGAAGCTAATTTCAGTATAACATTTTCATGTATAAAAATTTACATAAAAATGTTTGGATGAAATTGTGAAAATGAAGGTTATTTCCTCCTATTTATACTTTTGAATAAATGTTTGATATCTGTCTATATACTGTGTTCTAGGCATCACCTAGGATAGCCTTAAGTAAAAGTAATAGCTGAATAATTTTGGCTAAAATATCCATGGATCCTTTGGGTCCATTATATTTGTACCTAAGCCAATCAATCCTAACGATATCACCAAACTTTCTCCATATAAAAAATTTCAAACACATACCATGTATTTAAAGACCTATAGAGGTATCACATTCATATAAAAATCACTTTTATTTGAATATTGCATTTCATAATTGTATCAGTTAAAAATGTCTAAATCATATACATAGATATAAGGAGAGAGAGACATAGATAGATACATATGTAGATAGATTCCTTACAGTGGCACACTTAACTGAATTAGAGATTAGGAAGTATACTAACAGATATACTAAAAGCAGACATTCTTGCTATAACTATTTTAAACAGAAAACAAAATATTTAAATGTTATGCTTAAAATTTGATGTATGTAAATTAACAATTCAAAAAGTACGTAAAAAGTTTACTGTAAAATTTTTAATTTTTTAAATAAATTGTTGATTTTTCTAAGACAATCGTGTGTTTATAATGTTTAAATGCCTTGTCATCTTCAAAGTTCCTGATATTAGTATGCCATACAAAATGTATTTACCATTTTTCTATCTGGAAATAAATTTGTGCAGTTTTAAAGTGTGACAATTATCCTTACAGAAGATTACTAATGACTTCTTTGATATACTTTTTTACTCTCAATTTCCATGTAAAATAGCATAAAATATGTTCACATTATGAATTATAGCACTTTTGAAATGGAAAGCAGTAAAAGTGATCAGAATGTTGTTTAATAATATTACATCCTGTGAGCACGTACACCGAGGAAAGCAATGTGTCTCAGGAAGTATTGATTTCAAATAGTGTTAGGAACTAATTCAGATTCATGACAGGAAATGTTTCATGCAATATATTTTTGGTAAAATTCCTCATGTTAGAATGAGCCTATATGATTTAAAGAAAAAAAAAAGAAACAATTTACTTAAAAAGGATATTCACCCTTTTCTAAAGGAATATCTTATTTACGAATTAAAGATTAAGCAGTTTTATGTTCTATAAATAACTACTTATTGTGGATAAAGTAAATGAATGCTCTACTTGAATATTCATTCTTAGTTTTGCATATTTTTTCAAGATTCCCTGAGAAAAATTGATTTTGTTATTTAGTATATTCACCATGTAAAAATGATCTGTTCAGCTCCTAAAGACATCAATTAGAAAATTATAGGCATTTTCATCCAACAAATGTATTAGTTTTGACAATGAATTTTATTTTTTTTTAAGATTTTATTTATTTATTTGAGAGAGAGAGAATGAGAGACAGAGAGCATGAGAGGGAGGAGGGTCAGAGGGAGAAGCAGACTCCCTGGCGAGCAGGGAGCCCGATGCGGGACTCGATCCCGGGACTCCAGGACCATGACCTGAGCCGAAGGCAGTCGCTTAACCAACTGAGCCACCCAGGCGCCCGACAATGAATTTTAAATCTGAACATGAGGAATATTTTAACATAGCCTAGTGAATTTACATTTCTATTTAAAGTTTCATTAACTTTTACTGTTACATAACAAAATATTTCCAACATCTTTTAAGTATCCAAAAAAATGTATGTGATAATTCAAATATGGTAACAAAATACAGAGTGACTACTCATTTAAAATGATGTACGTATTTTGCATGAAAACATATTTACAGTGCATCTGGATTTTATTTTTGTGTATGGTGTTAATAAGTGGTCCAGTTTCATTCTCTTGCATCTTTAAGCAGACAGACAGACTTATAACTGCATAATTCCACTTTGAAATAAATCTATAGAAATACTTCGAATCTATATTAATGTGTATCTATGTAATTTTTAAAAAGGTATATATAGCTGAACATTTATACTCCCAAATATATGTGGCTATGTATGTGTGTATACACATATAGGTATCCTAAAATATATACAGTAAGATATGTGACAAATATATTATTTTGAGATCAATTTAACATTGATCATACTAGAATTAAACTTCTAATGAAAGCAGAGATAGTTTCTGCTTTATTTAATGATGCAGTCAGCATCATTAGTACCTGGCATATGAGACTTAATAAATACTGAAAACAGAAGAACTAGATGATTGGATACATCTATATCTATGTAGATATTTGTATATGCATATAAATATCTCTGCCTAATTAATGAATTTTCTACATATTTTATTGTATATTATATTTTTTTTACAAATTTGTTTCTTATTTTTTTTCTTTCAAGGAGAATATATTACTAATACTTTTAAAGACATCTTTAAGTTTTATAAAATAAATATTAAATATAACATTAGCTCAATCAAGTTTCATTTAAATTCTTCCTACTATGAGTTTAGGAGATTTGGGGACGCCTGGGTGGCTCAGTTGCTTGAGCATCTGCCTTCATCTGGGGTCATTATCCCAGGGTACTGGGATCGAATCCCACATCAGCTCCTTGCTCAGTGGGGAGCCTGTTTCTCCCTCTGCCTGCCACTCCCCACGCTTGCGCTCGCTCTCTCTCTGACAAATAAATGAAATCTTAAAAATAAATAAATAAATAAATAAAACAGGAGATTTCAATGGCCTCTGATTTATAGTCAAGTAGAGCAATTTAATAAATGTTATTTTTTTCTTCTAAATACATGATTTTAAGCTGACACAAATTTATTTCAATATTGAATATAATTTTAATTAATGATAAGCATTCAGTATATATAAGTACGAATGGAAATATTTTTCAGATATTAATTAAGCACTAGATTAAGTAATTTTTTTGGAATGGTCTTTTTAGTGTGTATGAAATACTTAAAAACCTTTTGGGACCCTTTTATTTATTTATTTTGAAATAAATTATGTGGTAATCACTAGGACTACTGGCAAATATTTTGCTTATTTCTACACAGAATATATACTCAGCCTTCTCTGATCTCTTTGAAGCTAGGCATGTCAATTTGACTTTGTCCAGTGAAATGTAAGAAATGAAGTGTGTTGCTTTCCAAGGAAGTTTTACTATCTCCGAGTTGGTGAATGTGGAATCACCTGTGTAGGTGGACCTGCCATCAGTATAGATTCCATTGTAACTTTGTTGAACAAAGAGCCCCTCATTGTGTCTTGCTGGAGACAAAACTTGAGAAAAGAAACCCAATTCACTGTACTAATCCACCAAGATTTTGGATATATTTGCTACCACTGCAAAACCCAAATGTACTTGATTGATGCAAATATGCTACATTACATAGTAAGGATATGCCTATGTAACTAGCAAATTATTAGAAATCCCAATAGAACCTATGGTTTGGGATCTTTAGTTCCTAAATATTCTATACGCACATCACTTTTCCAATCTTAAGAGAGAAAGTATCTCTATTTGGCTTATACAGAAAAAGACAATTAATGTTTGTGTTTGTCTATCCAGTCCTTTGCTGTGAGGCAGCCTTTGACCAGGATTCTTCCTTTAATCTTGTGATAATGCTTGCTTTTCCTTTAAATAACATATAGCCTTGTACACTTACTACTGGTTTCTGTGAGATTTCTTTTATAATTGAACCTTGATGAAATGAAACCTGTGGTATACATTTGCATGATAGTAACTCCATAAACTAGTAGGCCTCTGAATCTCTAATTAATATTTTTAACATATTTAACTCCCTTTGCTGAATTCTAGGTATTTTTTAGTCTGTTTTCCAGTTTAATACTCCTATATTTAACTGTATCTGAAATTTTTTTTTTTTTAAAGATTTTATTTATTTGACAGAGAGAGACACAGCGAGAGAGGAAACACAAGCAGGGAGAGTGGGAGAGGGAGAAGCAGGCTTCCCGCTGAGCAGGGAGCCCGATGCGGGGCTCGATCCCAGGACTCTGGGATCATGACCCAAGCTGAAGGCAGACGCTTAACGACTGAGCCACCCAGGTGCCCTGAAATATTTTTAAATAAGTCACAGCATTTAAAAAACAAAATAAAAAAAAAACAAATCACTGCATTTTTTATTTCAACTATTATAGTTTTCATATGTAGAAACAAAAATTGTATTTGATTTGTTTTAGGTATGTTTGAATATTTTTGATCCTTTAATTTTTGTTGTTGTTGTTATTCTTTATTCTTTTTTTTCAATTTCTTACTATATTTCTTAAAGATTTTTAATAGCATTAGACATTTAATAGTATTAACATTGCCAACAGATGTTGGGCTTCCCTCTGTCCCCATGTGGTCTTATATCATCAGAGAGACTAGACTCAGCTTTTCCCCAGGAACATCACAGGCCAGAGCACCAGCAGAGATAGAATAAAAGGTGCACGTTCTCTCGAGGTCTAGGTTTGCAATTCACATAAAACTACTTCTACAACATTGAAGCAAGTTGTGTGCAGGCCAGAATCTTTATTAGTCTTTATTTATTCAAGATAAAGACTGCAAAGTCATACTACAAAAAAGTTTGCAATACAATGTAGCCATTTGTTGCAATCTACCACAGACCAAAATAGAATATATTTAGAACACACACAGCATAAAAACATTAGTATTCATGTAGTTTTAATACTGTAGCTTTGTGATATATTTTGAAATCAGGAGTGTGATACCTCTAGCTTTGTTCTCAAGCTTACTTCAGCTATTCAGGATCTGTTGTGGTTCCATATAAATTTTAGGATTATTTTTTCAATTTAGGATTGTTTTTTCTATCTCTGTAAAAATGTTGGGATTTTGATGGGGATGACACTGAATCCATATATTGCTTTGGGTAATATGGGAATCTGAACAATGTTAAGTCTTCCAATCCATGAACACAGAATGTCTTCCTTTGTGTCTCTTTTAATTTCTTTTACCACTGTTTTATAGTTTTCAGTGTATAAGACTGTCTCTTACTTGTTTAAGTTTATTCCTAAGTATTTTATTCTTTTTAATGTTATTATAAATTGTATTGTTTTCTTTATTCCTTTTCAGATGGCTTCTTGTTAGTGTATAGAAATGCAACTGATTTTTGCATGTTGATTTTGTGTCCTGAAAATTTACTGAATTCGCTTATTAGTCCTAACTGTTGTATTTGTTTTGTTTTGTTTGTTGTTATTTTCTTTTTTTTTTTTTTTTTTTCGTTTTGGAGCCTCTAGGGTTATCTACATGGAAGATTATGTCATTTACAAATAAATGATATTTTCATTTCTTCTTTTCTTATTTAGATTACTTTTATTTCTTCGTCTTGAATAATTTCTCTGACTAGAACTTCCATTATTATATTGAATAAAGGTGGAAAGAATGGTCATTCTTGCCATGTTCCTGAGCTTAGAAGAAAAGCTTTTACTTTTTCACCATTGAGTGTGTTAGCTATGGAAAACTACAGTAATTAATACAGTGTAGTACTGACATAAAAGCAGAATATAAAGCAATGGGACAAAATAGAGAGCCCAGAAATAAACCCACATATATGTAGTAAACTGGTCTTTGACAAGAGTTCCAAGAACACACAATGGGAAAGGATAGTCTCTTCAACAAATTATGTTGAAAAAACTGAATATCCACCTGCAAACATATGAAATTGAACTCTTACTATACACAATACACAAAAAATCAACTCAAAATACATAAAAGCCTTAAATGGAAGAAATCAAACTATAAAACTCCTAGAAGAAAACATAGGGGAGACATTTTTTGACATTGGTCTTTGCAATGATTTCTTAGATATGACACCAAAAGCAGGGATAACAAAAGCAAAAATAGACAAGTGGGAATGCATCAAAATAAAAATGTTCTGCACAGCAAAGGACAATAAAATGAAAAGGCAAACTATGAAATGGGAGAAATATTTGTAAACCATATATCATATAAGAGTTTAACTTCCAAAATATATAAGGAGCTCTTAACACTCAAAGGAAAGAAAATTTTAAAATGGGCAAAAGACTTGAACAGACATTTCTCCAAAGAAGACATGAAAATAACAAACAGGTATTATGAAAAGATGCTCAACATAACTATTTATCAAGGAAATTCAAATCAAAATCACGAGGTAATATCTCACACTTGTTAGAATGGCTATCATATATACATATAAAACAGTATTGGCAAGATTAGGGAATAAAGGCAATCTAAGCATTATTGGTGGGAAAGTAAGATGGTGAAGAAACTATGAAAAAGAGTATGGAGATGCCTCAAAGAATTGAAAATAGAACGACCATATGACCCAGTAATTTCACTTCTATTATCCAAAATAAATCAGGATCTTGAAGAAGTATCTGCGCGCACACGTTCATTGCAGCATTATTCACAATAGCCAAGATATGGAAACCAACCAAGAGTCCACTGACAGATGTGTGGATAAGAAAAAAAATGTGGTATATACATAAAATGGAATGATAATTAGCCATGAGAAAGAAGAAAACCCTGTTACTTGTGACATTAATGAGAGGATATTATTGTAAATTAAATAAGCCAATAATAGAAGGACAAATACTATATGATTTAGTAGCACTATACATGTATATGATTTAATAGTACAAATACTACTACTATGAGGGGTATCTAAAATGTTCAAACTCATAGAGGTAGAAAATACAATAGTGGTGACCAGTGGTGACCAGAGGTGAGGGAAATGGAAAGTTGTTATTTAATGGGTACGAAGTTTCAGTTACACTAGATGAATACATTCTAGATATTTCCTATAAAACATAGTGCCTATAGTTAACCATATGACATCATGCATTTCAATATTTGTTAAGAGGGCAGATCTCATGTTAAAGTATTCTTAAAAAAAAGTGACAAAAGAAAACTTTTGGAAAAGATGGATATGTTTATTGCCTTGATTGTGGTGATGACATCATGGGCATTTGCATATGTCCAAACTCATCAAATTGTATATATTAAGTATGTGCAGTCATTTGTATATTAATTATATCTCAATAAAACTGTTAACAAACAAAAAAATATTAGTATTGAGATAACATAAAAATATTGAGCAAATAAAAAATACAACTAAATGAAGTTGAAAAAAGTAAAACTGATAATTCACAGCAAAGGGGATTGAAAAGGTGAATAAACATATAGAAAAATTATAAACAACACTGATAATGTATGTAAGATAAATATTTAAATAATAATTCATTGTTTAATTTCCCCATGTCTGTTGCTGTTGATTTCTAGTTTCTTACCATTTTGGTCAGAAATTATACTTAGAATGATTTCAATTTTCTTAAATTTGATAAGATTTGTTTTGTGGCTTATCATATCCCTGATGAATATAGATGCAAAAATTCATAACAAAGTATTAGCAAAACTAATTCAATAGCACATTAAAAGCAACATACACCATGACCAAGTGGGATCTATCCAAAATTCAAAAACTGTACAACATATGAAAATAAATATGCCCTTCAACAGATGAATGGATAAAGAAGATGTGGTCCATATATACAATGGAATATTACTCAGCCATCAGAAAGGATGAATACCCAACTTTTACATCAACATGGATGGGACTGGAGGAGATTATGCTAAGTGAAATAAGTCAAGCAGAGAAAGTCAATTATCATATGGTTTCACTTATTTGTGGAACATAAGGAATAGCATGGAGGACATTGGGAAAAGGAAGGGAAAAATGGGGGGTGGGAACTGGAGGGAGAGATGAACCATGAGAGACTATGGACTCTGAGAAACAAACAGGGTTTTAGAGGGGAGGGAGGTGGGGGGATGGATTAGCCTGGTGATGGGTATTAAGAAGGGCACATATTGCATGGAGCACTGGGTGTTATACGAAAACAATAGATCGCAACATCAAAAACTAATGATGTATTTAATGGTGACTAACATAATAAAAAAAAGAAAAGAAATAAATGTGACACATCACATTAATAGAATGAAGGATACCAATCAACAAAATACAACATCCTTTCATGAGAAAAACCCTCATCAAATTGGGTATAGAAGGAACAAACCTCAAAATGATAAAGGCCATATATGACAATTCCACATCTAACACATAGTCTATAGTAAAAAAATTGAAAGCTTTTCCTTTAAGACCAGAAACAAAACAAGGGTGACCACCCTTACCACTTTTATTCACAGTGCTAAAAGTCCTAGCTAGAGCAATTAGTCAAGAAAAAGTAATAAAAGACATTCAAATTGAAAAGGAAGAAGTAAAATTGTTATTTGCTGATGATATGTTCTTATATATAGAAAGTCCTAAGGGCTAAACCAAAAAAAAAAAAAAAGTTAGAAATAATCAACAAATTCAATAAATTTAAGGGAAAAAATCAACATGTAGGGATCAGTTGTAACTCTATATACTAGCAACAAAACATCTGAAAAAGAAATAAGTAAAACTATCCATTTATAACAGCATAGGCTCTTCAACAAATGGTGTTGGTAAAACTAAGTAACCATATGCAAAATGAGGAAGGAAGGAAGAAAGGAAGGAAGGAAGGAAGGAAGGAAGGAAGGAAGGAAGGAAGGAAGGAAGGAAGGAAGGAAAAGAAAGAAAAAGAAGAAAGAAGAAAGAAAGAAAGAAAGAAAGAAAGAAAGAAAGAAAGAAAGAAAGAAAGAAAGA
>NW_023270865.1:19596440-19675940 GCF_011800145.1 Mirounga leonina
AGAAAGAAAGAAAGAAAGAAAGAAAGAAAGAAAGAAAGAAAGAAAGACCCCTAACTTATACAATTCATAAAAATTAACTCAAGATGGATTAAAGACTTAAAAATAAGACCTGATACCATTAAACTCCTAGAAGAAAACAAAGGGAAGAAGTTCCTTGACATTGATCTGGGAATGGTTTTTTGAGTATGACACCAAAGCACAAAAAACAAAATCACAAATAAATAAGTGGGACTACATGAAGAATAAAAGCCTCTAGACAGCAAAAGGCAATCAACAAAATGAAAAGGCAATCTATAGATTGGGTGACATACTTGAAACCATTATCAAATAAGGGATTAATATCCAAAATATATAAATAACTTCTACAATTCAATAACGAAAACAGACAAGTAATCCCATTAAAAATGGTCAGAGAAAGTGAACACACATTTTTTTTTCCAAAATGACATCCAAATTACCAACAGGTACATGAAAAGATGTTCAATATCATTAATGATCAGGGAAATGCAAATCAAAACCACAATGAGATTTCACTTCAGATCTGTTGCAATGGTTATCATCAAAAAGAGAAGAGATGAGAAGTGTTGGCAAGGATGTGGAGAAAAGGAAAACCTGTGTACTTTGCTAGAAGCCAGCATGGTTGGCAGCTTCTGAAATAGTTCCCTATGAGTCCATGTATGGGTATTCATTCCTTTCTGCGATCCCCTTTCTCTTTCAAAATGTGGACTACATCAAAAGTGATAGGATATTACTTGTGAGTTTAGATTACAAAGGTTAGGATTTCTCCCTTGCTCAATTTGGTCAAGTTAGAAGCCATACTGGGAACTGTCTGGGGAAGAGAGTTGAGGTTGGCTTTCCATCAACAGCCGGTGAAGAATCTGGGCCCTTAGCTCCACATGTGAGATTGTCCTGCCAACAACCATGGAGGTGAGCTTGGAGGCAGGTCCACCTTCAGTCACACCTTGAGATGACTGTCATCTTGTGAGACCATGCCAAGATTACTTACCCACAAAAACTGAGAAAATTTAAGTAGCTGTGTTTGGGAGAAATTTATAACACAATGATTAATAACTAATATGGCCACTATATGTGAATGATGTCATGTCATAAAACTCAACAAATCCAGTGCTAGATACATACTATAAAAATAGTATGGCTCTAGGGCGCCTGGGTGGCTCAGATGGTTAAGCGTCTGCCTTTGGCTCAGGTCATGATCTCAGGGTCCTGGGATCGAGTCCCGCATCGGGTTCCCTGCTCAGTGCAGAGCCTGCTTCTCCCTCTCCCTCTGCCACTCCCTCTGCTTGTGCTCTTCTGTCTATCTCTCTATCAAATAAATAAATAAAATATTTAAAAAAATAGTATGGCTCCTATAAACTGAGAAATGTACTAAAAAAATGGGTTATTCATAAAATGATTTTTTTTTTTTAGTTAATAAACACAGGTCAACCTAGAAGACAAAATTATGAGTAAAACCATTAAATTACAATAATGACATTAACAGATATTTTTATACTTGAACACTAAAGTAGCAAAGCAAAACATTATATACTGTATATAATTTATTCATATGCAGTAAAAATATTATAATATCAATCCATGATATAAACACTAAGATCAGGATAGTGCCCCAATGAAGGATCATTGAGTGGTAAAAGAAGGCACCACGTCACTTATAATGTTTACTTTTCAAATATGAGGTCTGATGCAAATGTGACAAAGTGCTAGCAACTTTTCTTACATTTTGGTAGGGTATGCATAGATATTTTTTTATAATGTGCTCTACTTTTTCTTGTTTGAAATATTTCATAATTTTTAAAAATAATATTTAATAAGGAAAAATTAAAACTTGTAACACATGACACATTAATATGAATTGATAAAAGTGCCACTAATATAAAAAATAATGGAGATAAAAACACCTGCATTTGGTTTAGACAATAGAGGACCGAATTAGATACAGATCTTGTTTACTATAGTAATCTGATGACAACAGGATCAGCAACCATAATAAATCAAATGATTTCCAAGACATTAAGCAAACAAATCATTTATATAGAGTAATGTAAACAAATCATTTATACATCTACTGCACATAGTACATCTCTAAACTATGCCTCAGAGACATCTAGTAAATAGTATAAGGCAGAGTAAATCTATCATATTTTGTTATTGTTGGAAAAAAAACACTTAAAATGACATATAATCCACTAAAAATAGAAAATATATTATTCATCCATGGAAATCTGACATCTAGGAATATTAATATTATTATGTTAATTAGAGAGTAATATAATTATTCAAAATTTTAGTCACTAATGTAGAGAGCAAGATGGAGTCTCTCACGTCAAGCAGAGACCTGTGTCAAACAATGATACAGGCAGCTCAGGACATTGCAGCTAAGACCACATATCCCTGAGACCAGAACTGGCTGATGACACACTTAGAACTGATAACCAGCAGAAACAGAGGAGGTCTACAGGGGAGGTCTTCAAAGTCCCAAGATTGATTAAATCCCTTTGAAACGAGGATTTTTGCAGAAAACTGTCAGACTCTTCACACACTGACCCACTCTCTATGCCTGCCCACTTTAAAAAGGCAGTTGCTACTGAAGGCTCTGCCTCTTTGATCTCCTAACAGAACAGAGATCCTTCACTGCTTGAAAGATGATAAGCAGTAAATGATGAAAGCTGACCCAGACTGGACAGAGGCTTTATCTCAACTGTGTTTGGTTCGTTAACTTCCTACCCCCTGCTCTATCTTCCTTGTTGTGTGACTTGTCTTGTGCCTTGCTTTGTGTGATGTGTAAGAAGCCAAGTTAACATGCTGAAATGTCATTGAGTTTGGAATCCTAAACCTGCTTTATGATTATGTTAACCTTGCTTTATGACTGAATAAAGCTGACACTGTGGAAAGATACCTCTTTGTATGTGAGCCTTCATAGCATGCTCAGGACACTTGATATGCAGTAAACTATATTAAAGATGGGCTGTCCTAAAGTTTTTTTATGATTCAATTTGTTGTGCCATATAGATAAACACTAAAGGTTATACATTTTTTAAACTAATCTGTTTCCTTTTTTTAATTTATGAATTATTAAATGATAACACACGTAACACCAAAATTTCATTTATATTGTATATAATTTGTCATTGTTACCAAAAATCGATATTAACATAATGTCAACTTTTTATATTTTTTGTTTTCATCATAATTTGCTTAATAAACAGAGTCAACAAAATCTGATTTCAAGATATTATTTGTGGCTGTTTATGAATATGACATTATTTGTGTACAGCAGAAGGGGATGTGGAGTGGTTAATAAGACTCACTAGCTGGTTTGTAAACATTTACTTTCATACAATTTAATAAGCCTTTGTAACTAGTAAAATGGAATTAACAATGGAGGACATTATATGAATTTTTTGTGAATCATGTACACTTTAGTGTTCAAATATAATTTTGACAATATGTGTAGGAAGAAAAATATACATATATTATTGGAAAACAATATTGGGGACCAGACTGGACAGGAAGACTTTGGAAGACTAAATTGGCATTATTGATAAACTTCATTTAGTTTGCACTAATGACCCAACTTCCTCACCACTTCCTCTATCCGTGCACTTTTCTGTGTAAGTTTCCAGTGCTCTCTCACTATGTGTAAGTTTAATTCTTTGTCCCTGGGCTCAGTTTGTGACTTCCTTGGTTAGGTCAATAAGGCCTTGACACCAGCAGTGTCCTGAAAAGCATCTGAAGATTGGACGCACTAGGTCTTGAGTTTCTGACAGCCCCATAATAAGAGCATGCCTGGGCTAGTCTGATGGTCCTAAAAGGAGAATGAATGAGAACTGAAGCAGACGTACTAGCTGAAGTACCCTATGCAAGTCCAACCAAGAGTAGAGCCTTGATCAAATTTCAGATACTGCCGATCACTGATAACTGCCCAAGTCCAACCAACATAAATTGGGCCCAACCTAGATCAATTAAACCATGGCAAACCACTGGCAAGATAACTAATAATAAATAGTGGTTGATTTTAAGCTGTAGGAATTTGAAGTGGCTTGTTATACAGTATAATTAAATGCTATTGGCCAAATATTCTATAATCTATGAAATGCAATTCATATAATCCCTAAGTGTTCCATAGTGCTGCTACAGAAATTTATAAGTAATTCATCTTAAATTTTTCTTTCTTCAGATGATAAAAGTTTGTTCTAAATAGAAAATATGAATATATACAATCATATAATGTGTGTATGGAAGAGGCCCTCACAAATTATATGTGAGAAATATAAAAATATGGTAAGTATTAAGCATAGGTCATTATAATTTAGAGAACATGCAAAGTAGAGGAGATGATTAATATGTAAATATTAAAATATTTAGTCTTTTTTCCGATTCATTAACTCTAATAGTCATCTTATTTAAATATGTAGAGTAGTGTACTGATATAAGTTAAAATAATATAAATCATAAAGTCCTATAGGGTGAATGACGATTCCCTAATTATCTTTTTTTGTTGTTGCTCATGTGGAAAAATTGCTTTTACCTTGGTGATTTTAAGGTGCACTTTTATTTTTATTTTTATTTACTTATTTATTTGAGAAGGAGAGAGAGACAGAGGTGCAGGGGCAGAGGGAGAGAGAGAGAGAATCTTAAGCAGGCCCCATGCCCAGCCCAGAGCCCCCAGGGCTTGATCTCACCACCCTGAGATCATGACCTGAGTTGAAATCAAGAGTCAGTCACTTAACTGACTGAGCCACCCAGGTGCCCCATAAGGTGCACTTTTTAAAAGAATGAACCTAAATTTACATATAAAACAACACATCAAATATTGTACTACTATTGGGTATTATTGATATCTATATGCAGTTTTCTATATTTTATCTTTTATGAAATAGGGGTTATTCCTTAAATTAATGTGTAAATATAATTTCATAGCATGTGCTTTTATATTAATTATGCAGTTTTTAATGTCATGCTTCATCTTTAATTTTTCAGATTTAAACTTGAATTTTTTAATTTAAATTCAATTAGCCAACATATAATACATCATTAGTTTCAGATGTAGTGTTCAATAATTTGTCAGTTCTGTATAACACACAGTGCTCATCACATCATGTGCCCTCCTTAATGCCCATCACCCAATTACCCCATCCCCCACCCACTTCCCCTCCAGCAACCCTCAATTTGTTTCCTATAGTTAAGAGTCTCTCATGGTTTTTCTCCCTCTCTGATGATTCTGATGACTTTCCTATATTCCACATATGAGTGTAACCGTATGAACATTTCTTTCTCTGATTGACTTATTTTGCTCAGCATAATTATGTATTTTTATCTGAGATGTTAGAATCAAACAAATGTAGTAAATCAAAATTGAGACTTTAGGTAAATATACTTATTTATTTCCTCATCAATTGAAGAGCAATGAGATTTAAGTAAATGAGAAAACCTGAAGGAGTGGTCTGCCCTAATAATTTACATTTAAACTTAAATAAAAGAAAGATTTAAAATCATGTGCATTGTAAGTATGTAAAAATAAATACTAAAAATCTTGAAATATTCAACCTCACATCCTATGGATACAATTGAAAAACGACTCTGGGTGTTGGAAAACATGCTTCCTTTATGAATATGTATAACGATACTGAAAAAAGTAAGAAAAAGAACCTTTTAGTACACTCCATTTTTATGCAATATTTCCCAAGTAAAGCCTTCTAGAGGCCTGTCTTGAGCCTGGGCCTTTTTCCTAATCTTCAGACTTGTATCTTCTCTCCTTTGCTGACAACTCCACTTGGCTACCTACTAAGCAGTACAGACTTAACATAAATCTCAGTCTTCCCTGGTCATCTAGTCTAAAATGTAAGACCCTAATCTCTACTTACTATTATAACAGACCATCCCAAAACATAGTACATAAAACCACCATCTATTAAGTTCACAGCTTCTATGGGTTGGGAATTTGGACAGGGCAATACTAGATGAAATTGGTCTTAACTATTGGCTGTGGGGCCTTGAAAGCCAGGGAATGAAATCATCTGCAAGTATCCTTAATCACATATCTGCCTTCCAGTTGGGACTCAGATGGGATTTTCCATCATAGGAACTGCAAGTCATTTATCCATATGCCCTGGACTTGTTCAGAGCATTTAAGGATAGCAGGATAATCAGACTTCTTATACAAGCACAGAGCTCCAAAAGCTAGTGTCCCAGTGGACAGAGTGAAATCTCTATTGTGGACCTGGCTGCAAAACCACAATTGTCATTTTGACCGCATTATTTTAGTTAAACTAGTCTCAGACTCACCAGGATTCATGAGAATGTGGACCAGCACTGGCTTTTAAAGGCAAGGTGGTAATATCACATTGTAAAACAGCATGTAGGATGGATGATGTAGTTGTGGCTATATTTGAAAAATACCACCTGCCACAGCCATATGGTCCTCTTGCTTAATTTTCTCATCTCTTATCACTAACATTCCATATATTTTACCTTTTTATTTTTTTGTATATCTTTCCATTAGAATGTAAGTTTTATGTGTCTTGTTTCATAGCTTTCCACAACACATGAAAAAGTACCTGGAACAAGTAATCATTTAATAAATATTTGTTGGGTGAGTGAATAAATGAATAAATTAAAATAATACATTTTAAGGCTACTCATTTTCCTATATATTTAGCATATATTTTAAAGTTTGCTGATATCCTTATACCATCATGAAATTCCCTTGTCTCTTTTACGTCTAACATTTTTATACTGTGCCTTCTTCTAAGCCAGAAAATAACAATGTTAGCATATATGTTGTGATTTATAATGTTTACTTCTTCTATAAATCAATGAAATTATGAATTTAAACTCTGAGATAAATTCAGCTATTCATTTTCTATGAGAAGCTACATTGTTCCAAGAAAATTTCTAGGCTACTCATATATGTCTTTTATAGACAGATTAGAAGCATAAATGATCCTAATGAGCTTGCAAATTTTATGTAATGTTGAAGAAAAGAATTAGTGCTTTGTAAAGTATATGTGATGAAGCTAATTACATTGACAATCACGTTGCTTCACATACATGATGGAGCTAATGGTAGTGACAAGAATTTATCAAATTTTAGAGTGAAAAACTAGAGAAAGAAGAAAGGTGATGTATCTAATAAATTTAAATAGTCATTGGTTTCTAACTGGTAGTGACCATTCAAATAAGGGAAGGAAAAGTACCTGTTTGTTCAACAATGTAAAGAAAAAAGAAATCGCTAGAATAGAGATTTTCGTTTGGGGGGTGATTATAAAACAGAGGCAGTAAATGTGGGTGGTTGAAATAGGATGAAAATACCAAATCATAAAGTAGAATACATATAAAATGAGGACTATATATATGTTAGTAGTTAAAAGTTATTTTCTCACATTCCAAAAGTAAAATATATTTTTATAGATTAATTCACTCATCACATGCATGAACATTGATATAGCACTCTCACAAATATAATATGAAATTTGTGCCTATGAATCATTTTCCTCCACTTCAACTAGGTGCTTAAGTCAATTCAATTCTAGGACAAAGAGACAGTAAGTATATTTTCCTGGTCCAAGCCATTTTGTCCATTTTGCCTTCAGCAGAAATAAAGTATGAATTGTGCTCTTATTCTCAATTGGCCACTCTGCCCATTTTTCACTGGCTCAGAATACAGAGGGAGAAGAAATATTATAAACACACACATTTTCTCTGTCTCTCTTTCTCTTTCTCTCTTCCCTTCTCTTTCTCCTCCTTCCTTTCTCAATTACATAAATATATGTAATTTAATAAATATACAAATTTTCAAGTGACCCCTTAAATTGCAGTTCTTCACAGATCTTTTTTCCTTGACTCTCATGCAAGATCAAAATCATTCTATATTTCTCACAGTACTTTCTCTTTCTCTCTCTCTTTTTTTTTTTTACTTATTACAATTTAAAGATTTATTTATTTAAGAGAGACAGCGAGAATAGGAACACAAGCAGGGGGAGTGGGTGAGAGAGAGCAGGGATCCCGATGTGGGACTCGATCCCAGGACCCTGGGATCATGACCTGAGCCGAAGGCAGACACTTAACGACTGAGCCACCCAGGCGCCCTACTTATTACAATTTAAAGTTAGTAAACATTTTGGGGGTTATTTTATGTTGCTACATAAGATTAGAATGGGTCAATTTTATCACAGCTATAATTCTCACTTCAAAGCAGTCTCTAGCACAGACTAGAACTCAATAAATACATTCTGAATGAATAGTTACTTACACTCACTGAGCTTCATCCTCCTCAATTTTAAACTGGAGATGATAATACCTATGTGATATACAAAACATCAAATACCTCAAAACTTTTCTATCCTACTCACTTTTATCAGTATTGTTAATTTTTAGCTTCTCAGACCTGATTTTCTTTCTCCCTGCAAACTACAAAAATTCCATTGCTTTACTTAGATTTGAAGTTGCAAATCCCTGTAACAGTTGTCAAATAAGTTTCAGGAAGATGAAAAATGTCCCCTTTTCCCTACAGCTGAATAACAGCAAATAATAATCTGTATTATAGAAGCTATAGTAAAATAGTTTTGGAATATAAGTTTTATCTTCTAATAGAAATAAAAATTTGATTGGCTATTTAATGTTTGTGGCCCTTTGAATAATATTTAACTTTCCAGATTATGATAGTTATAAATGCTTGTAAGTTTCATTTGTTATGCCATAAGTTCGCTGCTGTTATCATTTTTCCTCTTCTCTAACATGCATCACACTTGGGGTATAAGCAACACCAAGAATAACACTAACATATCTACTAGACATATTTGGTTTCTTATTTTAAAATGGTTTGAATTTTGATGTCCCATTTAAATCAACATTATTTTCTAGCTTTGGTGTGAGGACTGGATATAAATCACCAAGCAACCAGCAGAGTGACAAACTATGAATTAAGTGCTCAATTAAACCTGGTGATGCTACATAATGAAAAGTGCTTGATTAGAAGGACGGGCCATTAGCATTTGGGGCAATTGTTAATTCTGATTTTTCTTGTTCGTATGTAGATAGAAAAACACAAGGGTCACTATGAAATGACAAACCTGACATGAGCTTTTACCATGAATAATTTCCCTCCAGATTAGAGAGATTAATGTTGAATTTTCAAATCATTACCTTAAACTAATTAAAAATATAAAGGAAAGGCGATAAAAGGAAGTCTTCAAGATATGAGACAAAAAATAACTTATCATTGGATAAATTTTCAGAGTAAACAATTTCCTTGAATACAAATTGGACCTCATATTTCCAGTTTGTTTCCAGTACAAAGTCAAAGTGTCATTTTATATTAGGTAAATAATAAGACTCCACAGCTCATTAAAGCATAAATTCATTTCTTTGCTTCTCTTGTGGTATAATGTGTTTGCATTTTTGCCCAGAGGACAGACACTAACATGAACATTTATCTGTAATTAAAGATTCACAGACCATTAACAGTATAGCAATTTCCTTGCAAGTGAAGGCAGGGAAATAAGATGTTTTAAAAATTATTTTCTATCTCATGTGAAAGTTATCCTCCCTTTCTTTTGTTCATATTTTCTATGCTGGAAAAACCCATCCTTAGAGTGGATTTCTCCCAAACTAAGGTAGAAGAAGTGTTTGATAATCTACCACCTTCTGTTCTCTCAATAATTGTTGAAATGTTTCCTGTGATTCTGTTCTCTATGAGGACCATCTAAATTGATTAGGGAAATGGGTGCTAACTCTAAATTTCTCTGTCTGTATCCTAAAAGATATAGCTGGAACAGATGAAGGTGAAGATAAGGAAACAAAATCAACAAATACATGGCTGAACAGCTAATCATCAAATTGGGTGTGAGGGACACATTACTGATACTAAACTGAATATCTAAAAAATATTTTCCAAGTAATTAAATATTATAATGTGCTTGGGTAACCCCTTACTAGTGATTTTAAAATGCCAGCAAGTGGTAGCCAAAAAAAATAAAAATAAAAAAATGTTTTACATCAATTATCTCAGTAAAATTATCTCTTCTGCATTCAATCATTTAATAAAAGTGTATTAACATTACCTGTTTTATATTCTAGGTAGAATCATCTGTTCTACAGTCATTTGTTTAAGAAATATATATTAAACATTTTTGTTAAATTATAAGCATTACAAAAACAGTATGGAGGGTAGGAGCAGAGATTGTGAAGACAAATTACATGGGTCAAGTTCTTTTCCTGTCACTTCCTAGCTGTGTGACCTTGACCAAGTTGTTATTTAAGCTCTCTCTTTCATAATTTTCTACTTAAAAATGGGGTGTGATAACTACTGCCAGGACTCATCACTACCTAGTTTGCCTTTGTTTTTAGATACAAAGTCCAGATATATTCCCCATCTCATATACACTCATGTCAGTTCAGGCGATTCTCTCCCGGCCAGTGAAATGAGACTAGCAATTGCAGCACTTCCCAGCCTGGCCCCTAAAACTGAGCCATGAATAATACTGTTCTTCTTCCCCATCTAAGTGTAAAAAGCAAAGAACCCTGATGATGTCCATGGCCAAAGCCACAAGACGGAAGATGGTAATGTCCCTGAATTGCTGTCTGGAGAACATGCTTCCCTGCCCCACATGCAACTGATTATGATATGAAAGAGAAATATATTTTCATTATGTAAATCCATGGAGATTTGAGACTTTGGGCTGTTCATTACAGAATTATATTTCTCTAAATTAAAGATGAGGCTTTTAATAGTATTTATCTCATCAAGTTAAGTGAAAATTCATGAGTCAATATGTGTAAAACACTAGTAATAGAGCCTGAATCAGTTAAGCCCAAAAAAATATTTGTTATTTTATTGATTAGGGTAATTGTGGTAGTGTGGTAGAATAAACATATGTTCTTCTGTTTTATAGCTTCCCTTATTAGGTTGGGGCTCAGTGATTAGATTTGGGCCAAAGGAATATGGGAAGAACTTACTGACACTGCCATGCCTGATTTTAAATGTGTCCTGTGTGTGATCCTCTAGATCACATTCTCTTGTCAGAGAACTATGAAGGTATATGATGAAGATAGTGTTTTCAAAAATATAGAGTCCAGGGCCCTGAGTTACCTTCTGGGCTGGCACAGGACTTTGAAAAACTAACCTTTATACTGGTTAACACTGACATTTTGGTGTTCACTTGTAACACAACAAAACCTGTCCATCCCTAACAATAAGGATGATGACAAAGTCTGTCATGGATACAAAACATAAGTAATTTCTGTGTTCTTGGAAAATTCATGATCTACTTAGGGAAATAAAATATGTATATTTTAACTGTATGTAATGTGAAATATATGCATGATAGTTACATTCCTATTTTTAGAAGTCATGAGATTTTGCAAATTTTCACATCAGTTAGGAGAGTGATACCAAAGGACACAAGGATTTATATATGATGATTCTTAAGGACATGTACTTAGTATAATTCTATAACTACTAGATATTTTTATTTTATTATTATTTTATATTTTATGGTATTATTTTTTATTATTAAAAATAAATTAGGTTTCCCCAACAAGAAAAGTAGTTACTGTTTATCAAAATATATAGTTAATATAAAAGTCATGTTTCCTAATAGAAAATAGAAAATTACCTTTCTGAAAATAAGTAAATTTTGAATTTTCCTCTATCAGCTTTTAATTAAGTGGCCTTTGAAGATATAAATCTGCTGAGCTCCTGTTAACTCCATTAAGATTCTGCACCTTGATGGCTTTGAGGCTGCAAATTCCTACTAGCTTTTTCATAATTTACAGTAGATGATTAGGTTTTTATTTACTTTTGTTTTTTGTTAAGTGTGCTCTATAAATTAGTTCTTCAAATAGACAACTTAGAGGGTGCCTGGGTGGCTCAGGTGGTTAAGCGACTGCCTTCAGTTCAGGTCATGATCCTGGAGTCCCAGGATCCAGTCCCATGTCGGGCTCCCTGCTCAGTGGGGGGTCTGCTTCTCCTTCTGATCCTCTTCCCTCTCATGTGTGCTCTCTGTCTCTCATTCTCTCTCTCTCAAATAAGTAAATAAAATCTTTTAAAAAAAATAGACAACTTAGAGATGAAAACTTCTAGAACCTATAAATATAAATTATAAATAATATTTCCACAAAAAATTAAATATTTCTTCTATCACGTGTGATATCCTTAGCCATTTAAAAGGAATAGTTGCATGGGGCGCCTGGGTGGCTCAGACGTTAAGCGTCTGCCTTCAGCTCAGGTCATGATCCCAGGGTCCTGGGATCGAGTCCTGCATCGGGCTCCCTGCTCTGCAGGAGGCCTGCTTCTCCCTTTCCCACTCCCCCTGCTTGTGTTCCCTCTCTCGCTGTGTCTCTCTCTGTCAAATAAATAAAAATATTAAAAAAATAATAATAAAAGGAATAGTTGCAGGTTTCCTACTCCCCTAGAATATTATAGTTATGAATTACAGGTTTGTCTCACCTCGGTTGGAAATGCTATTCTTCTAATTAATTTTTAACAGTGGGAAAATAGCTTTAGAAGTGTGAGTGATTCCTATTTTCACAGCAGTATTGAGGAATGCATGACTCTCCAAAAAGAAAAAAGCAATAGATGTGTTTGTAGTTCTGTCAGTCCCTCGTGTCATCTGTCAAATTGTGGACACCATTTCTATAATTACACGTCACAAAACACTTAACAAGTAATCAGCAATATAAGATTTTTCTCTGAAAAATTAAGTTTCTAATAATTAATCTGAGACTCTGAGATATAAGGATCTTATCTAATTTAATATTTTTCATGAGAGATAGAATTGAAAGAACCTATCCTGTGTCTTTATTTTTAACTACTGAAATATACTATTTTTGTTGTTTATCACAATAATTCACCAAAATACCATTATAAAAATGTATTATATATAAACATAAATATACAATATATTCAGAATATGTTTTTCTCCTCATGTCTATCTAACAACATGGATTTACTTAGGAGATCAGAAACAAAATCAGGGGTTATCTATCCTTTGTTTTCTTTCTCAATTGTTTGATATTCTTAAATTCTCCATTATTAACATTCTTACTAGAATGTTTTATTGTAGTTATGTTAGAAATAGGTCATTCCTGTTGAATAAGTTAAATTGTATTAAAACAGACATTTTAGGGGTGTCTGGGTGGCTCAGTCATTAAGCGTCTGCCTTCGGCTCAGGTCATGATCCCCGCATCGGGCTCCCTGCTCAGTGGGAAGACTGCTTCTCCCTCTCCCTCTCCCTTTACCATTCCCCCTGCTTGTGTTCCCTCTCTCACTGTCTCTCTCTCTGTCAAATAAATAAATAAAATCTTTAAAAAAAAACATTTTATTGATGCCATATTAATGTACAAAACTTCTCTTTTATCTTACTTTTATATTCACTAGGGAAACTAAGGTATTCATGTTAACTAAAAATTAGAATACATGATTCTCTGAATTCTCGGATACCCCTAATGTCAAATTGTGTCAGTTATGGTGTTATCATTCCATTTGCTAGTAAAGATGTGAATTGAAAATTTTCAAAAGATTTTACTTTTTCCCTTTCTCAAAGTAAAAGAAATGACTAGCATTTAAATTTATTTTACTTAAAATTCTGTTTATCACACATCTTCTATTCCAAATATTTCATTATCAATGTTTTCTTATTTATTGCAATCATAAATGTAATTATTATATTTATAAAAATATAAATGTACTTATATACACAACTAAATATTTCCATTATCTTTCCCTCTATCCTATTTTTCCTGTTTTCTTTTTTTTTAATTTTACTCACTTTTTATCTATCTCTCAGTTCTTGTCAGAGAACTATATTATTTGAATTAGTAAAACAATTAAGTGTTTACTGCCTGCCAAGTAGCAAGTCTTCAAATACCTTCCAAATGATTTAATATTTTCTCTAAAACAGTATAGAGAATGGAGGATGCTTTTTGGAAGCTCCACCAGAAGTCACCGAAACTTTTGGAATGAAAGCTATTTCCTAAAATCAAGGAAAAAACATAAAATTGGGAGAAACACAAACGAAATAATAAAGAAAGAGGAAACACCAGGCATATACCTAGCCAGTACTAGCATGAGAAACCTCATGGTTGTCACACTCCCTTGTTCAAGAAGGAGGCTGATCTTGAATTAGGAACTTAAATGAGACTTGTCATTTTCTTAGTGAAAAGCAATAATCTTAAAAAAATGAACAAATAAAAATTTAAAAACCTGAAATATGGGTACTAAAAGAAATAGGACTCCCAAGTCCTTTTTTATAAATTAAGGCATTAAATATATTCCGTCTGGCTAGCTTCAGAATACAAAAAGTTAATCCTAAATAATTGGAGGTACAAAAGCCATGTAATCAGGAAGACAGGCAATTCTCTGCATACTGTTACTTGTCAGCTTCCTATAATTCTTGTTTAATTTATCCAGTGTGAAAGTAATAAAAAATAAAGTTGTTGTTTGATTACTGAATTCTTAAAGCTGCATGGCAGACATGACCTTTACTTTCATGTCAACATGTTGAGTTCCACTCATGGACACTTTAACTTTTTTTTAAATAACGTGCATTTTTTCATGTTAGGGGTAGACTGATACAATACAAAATACTTGTATTTTCTAATGATTTTCTGCTATTCATTCATTCATTCATTCATTCATTCATTCATACTTTATATATCAGGTACTTTTGAATCATTCCTCTCTTTAGGAAAGAATAGAAGAAAAAAAAGAGCATCAATAAGTCCTACTTAGTATTAAAACTAATATAAAAATATGCTTTAGTAAGTTTCTAAAAGAGAAATCAAAAGAACCAGAAGGGGCAGAATAAAATATGAAACTATGGAGACTTTTAGTCCAAATAAAAAAAATCACAGAAAGTCATCTTTTTATTTTTTAGTTGCTTTTCTTTTTCTCTTTTTTCTTTTCTTCCTTAAAATCAACTGAGAGGAATGTAAGAAGTGCAGATACACATATTCCTGATTACATGGCTTTTGTATCTCCAATTGCATCATATGTATATCCATACATATTATACATATAATATTTCATATATATAATATTCCATATATATAATATTTCATATATATATAAATATATATATATATTTGGAAGGTTTACAGATTCAAAGGGAAAGAGCACTTTTAAAAGTTTAATAGAAAATAGTTCTTTCAGATAGTTGACCAAATACTAATGCCCCATCACATGCATATACTCATTACTACAAACTACCTTTCAATTCTTTTAGATGATTCAATTTCTTAAATAATTTATGCATTTTGATTAACTGTTTTTGTTTCCATTAACAGAACTGGTTTGTGTTGTATTTGAAGTCACGTCAGTTCTTGTACAATCCATAGAATCAAATTCAGATTCATGTGATACCTTGAGACCTCTGCCACCCACATTTAGTCCCTCAATAACATAGCTCTTGACTCACATGTCACTCAATTTATATTTATTTATGTGAAGTATATGACTGGCTCTCCAAAAATCCCCAAATCTCAAACATAGATAAAATGAGCATGAAACATGAAAAATAAATCATCTACAATGTATTTTATGTTTTCCTGTTCTGTGATTGACTAAAAATGTTTCCCCACGAGAGAATACAATGAAAAACTTACAGTTTTCTGTTTTCTTTTCTGCCATCTGTTTGTTTATTTTTTTAGGTGATAATGAGAATGAGGAACAAGGAGATTTGCAGCAGTGAATTTCAAATATTTCCAATCTGTGGATCATTTCACTAGGGGGTCCTGAAGATGACTCGATGTTCTTCTACAGTAAATGTGTGGTAAATATTAATTTATGTGATTTTTTCCTCCTAAAAAATATACACATTAATTTGAATTCCTTGAAAGTAGTATTACTTTTGCCTAAATTTATCCAATATGTTACATAACCCTGAAGCACAGTAGATATTTTACAAATACTGTGTGTATTTTTAGTCCAGATGTAAGAATTTGGAATTCATGAGTGATGATCAGAATGCAATGTTAATTTTTGAAGGACTTTCAAGTGTTTTTTCCACATATCTCATAACCAAAAGACAAGGTATATGTATCTCCTTTGTTTATTAATCTGTGGATTTGGGAAATACTAGTACCAATAGTATAGTGATGTTGAAAGAGGAGTTATATATAAGACATGCATGAGACATTATAAGTGCTGTATGAATGTAAGTTACTAAATAATTTGTTTTGTGTTAGGTCTAAGATTATTTATTTGGTATCCTGAGCACCTGTTCACACACAGATAATAGAATTTATTCTCTTTAAATGCATGTTTCTTTCCATACTTCTTGGTGATAATCCAATTTAATCTAGTAGTAAGCTGAACAGAATAATGGAAAAACTAAAAATGCTTCCCCCCTTCCTTCTCTACCAAAGGCTATTCTTAGATCTTTAATGGAATAGTTAATGTTACCATTGAAAGAGATGATGCCCTTGACTCCTTCCACTGAAATCTACACCCAAATCAAATTTGATTTTGTTTCAACAAATTTGTTGAAAGAGAATTGTAGAAATACATTTTATAGTAAGTTCATGAGTAAATCTGGAATCGTTCTCATCAAAATTCTCTCATTAAATTTAACATGTTGGGAGAAAGAATTTTTATATCATCAAGGGTTTTTGTATTGCTAATACACTCACACCTATTCTTGTTCATATTAACTCAAGTGGATTTCATGGTAAAATGTACACTGCCTATAATCAGTACTGTCAGGGAGAGAAAGAGAAATGTCCAATACAAACTTATACATGGCTCTTTGGCTGTTTTTTCAGCTCAATTCCAAACTTGTATATTTTCATTTAGGACCAATGAGATAAGTTATACTTTTAAGAAATTTTGAAAATTTAATAAATGATCCACAAAAATAGTTTGATCAGTGTAATAAAAATCACCTCTCACATGATTTCCTATTAATATAATAAAAATTTAATAAATGATCCACAAAAATAGTTTGATCAGTGTAATAAAAATCACCTCTCACATGATTTCCTATTAATATTATGTTTTTCAATTACTCCAGAATATAATTATATAATGCTATCTTGTTACAAAAACTAAGGTACAATGATGAAAATATTGCTTCACATGGTCTCTTTTGTGTAATATTGAATACTATAATATCCAAGTTTTATTAAAAATAATATAATATGGGGTTCCTAAATATGCATTCAGAACTCTTAATATCTTCTTTGTGTATAAAAATAATTTATTGCCCACTCTAATGAAGGTGGTCTCTCAATACATGCTTAGATGTCTAAGTAACAAGTTGCAGTTTAAATATTGAATTGAATATCCATTAATAAAATAAAAATAGTAACCAAAAGCTTCCCACATACACGTATTATAAAATCAATTATATCATAAATATTTTCTATAAGTGAGTTTAACCATAATTTAAAAACAGATAATCTCTTCCTCCTAGAACTTTCCCCATTAATATATGCATGTCTAAAACTGCACTGCACAGAGTTAAACAGGCAAAGATGATTTTTTTCAAGACCATCACAAAAGTTTTTGAGTGTTGAAGTTAGCTAATGGAAAAATACTAGAGGATGCAATGGGTTGGAGGGTGCAGGCTAGTGAAGGTGATTAAACCATTTGTATTTGATAATTTTAGGCTCCTACCCTCTCTTAGAGATTAGGACTTAGGAATTCTAGCTTTCTTGGTGACTGTGGTTCAAAGGAATTCAGTTCCTTGAGGAAAACATTCCTGAGTTGAAAAATTGGCATGAGGCTTTTATAAATATTTATATCTCTAAAGGACAGAGAAAAATTTGCAATAAACTTTTTCTAAAGCTCTGAGGAAAAGGTGGTCAGAAATCTATAGACAGAAGAAACCTGTCTAAAGTTTAGGCAAACTAAAGGACACTTTTAGGTCATCTTAGTCAATATCTTAACTATTGCCATGAAACAAGACAAAGGCATGAGCTAAAAGATTAAAAAAGGATGTAGATTATTATAATATTGTATATAGATAGACAGATACAATTTATCAAAGGAATTCAGTAATTTCCTCCTATAGAAGCGAAAGCCAACTAGAAAATACAATAGAAAATGAGATACCAATCAAATGAAGAAGATGGATTGAAAAATAAATCTAATATAAAGCATAAATCCTTTGTAGAAAAAAAATATAAAATTCTATTAAAGCACTGGCAAGAATATTTCATAAATGGTATACCATATTTGTATATCAGGAGTCAATTTCCTACAAGTGAACAAAGTCCACAAATCAGTAACTAAATCAATTTTAGAAAACTTACTGTTTTTAAAACTCATCATGACCCAAAAATAAAAGAGGAAATTCAAATATATCATTTTGTCTAAAATTAAAAAATGGTAACAGATGTTAACTAGACCTAATGCAGTGATCACTCACAACGCATACAAATATGAAATCATTATGTTGTACATCTAAAGCTAATATAATGCATATGTCAATTATACCTCAGTTAAAATAAAGTTATTTTTTGCATTTAAATATTTGATTAAAAGGAAATTTATGTTTATCTATACTATGTGATAGGAGATTAATTTCTCTGTTTTCTTCATAGAAGATCATTTTCTTAAACATTATTTGTTGAACCATCTTTTCTCCTATTCATCTGTACTGCCCAAACTGAATATTTTATTATATGAATGAATTTTTATATTCTCTCTCATTGCTCTATTTACCAGAGACAAGATCACAGTTACTCATGTTCCACAACTTTAAAATAAGCTCTAAAATCTGGTGGGACACCCTTTGGCACAACTAGCACTTCTCCCTTCCAGAACTTTTTTTGTTTTGACTCAATATTTCTATGTGACATAAGTAGTATTGTTGATCAGTGTAAAAATTTTACACTACTCTGTGTTACTTTTCTACATGGTCTTGAAACACATTTCTTAGTATATTATACATTTCATAAATAATAAACTTCATATTTCATATCATATATTAAATATGCATTGTTTATTTGTCTCCCTCCTTTCCTAAAATATATGCTCTTTGAAGGCACAGATTTGTCCATTTTGATCACTGTTGTATATCCAGCATGTACAACATTCCTTACCATGCATCAATTCTAAGTAAATACATATTATGTGAATGAAAGAATGAATGACATCTACCTGTACCCATTCAGCCCCATCGAGTACTGTGTCAGGGATGAAGACTCAAACCAAATCTCACATAGCATTCTCCTGATGACTGTTCTTGATCCAGGTACTGCATGTGACCTAACTTGGCCTATTCAAAC
Organism: Mirounga leonina; assembly: GCF_011800145.1. Taxonomy (NCBI): domain Eukaryota; kingdom Metazoa; phylum Chordata; class Mammalia; order Carnivora; family Phocidae; genus Mirounga; species Mirounga leonina. The sequence goes on from NW_023270865.1 coordinate 19,615,692, forward strand.
TGAAGGAAAGACTTTTTTTTCTTTAACAGAAAAGTGAGTTTCTCAGTCTCTCACAGATGGAAAGGATAAAGTGTGTGACCTCAGCCACTTAGATGCTGCTGATAGATGCTTCCTGACAGTTGGGGATATTGAAAAAGAAATGAGTATCCAAAAGAAGTCAGGAAAGAGTTATAAGCAGGGATAATAATAAAGAAATTGACCCTGAACTGAGGATGTATAATGCTTGGTGCTTGTCTTACCTTGGGCATGTTGCTATTTTTTTTTTTTAGATTATAGATATTTTAAGATTATACATATTATTTTTTAATTGAATACAATTAGATTTGAGTTTAGTACTAGCTGCAGTTGAAAACACCTTACCAGAATGGGATCCAGAAGTTCCCTTCAGAAGAATTTGCCACCCACATCAGAAATTCTTTCAAATACTGGTGATTTTCCTACATGAAACAAGAGAAATAGAGACAAGTTCATCATCATCAACACAATGGCAATCTGTCATTTCAATTTCTGAATAGGAGCATAGCATTATAATTAAGGTTACAGGCTTCAGATTCAGACAAAACTTCTAAGTGAATATTTCAACCATACTAATTATGAAACTCTGCTTTGGAGTAAATTTCTCAAGATTCTGTTTCTTTGGAAATGTTCTGAAATCTAAAAACTTGTTAATTATTAATGATAACATAATAAATGCTGGAAGAGGAAGGTTACAGACTATAATTAGGTGTCGGGAAAGTACTTATGTGGTCTAAAGTAAACTTCCAAACCCACAGCAATGGTCAAATAGTGACATCAGTTTGATAAAGGAATAAAACTAACAGGGAAAAATACATGATTAAAAAACACATTATTTTGTTGCTCATATTGTTTTATTGTTATCTTTTTATTTAAAAAAATATAAGGTCTCAGTGTAACTTTAATTACTGGTAGTTTTTTTTTTTAATTGATTTCAACATTGAACTTGGGTCATATTTTTTTTTTTTTTTTAAGACCATCTGGTTGCTTTATGAGATTCTTTATTCCATGTTTCACATCTTGAGATATGGCAAGTAGGCCCTGGGGAAATGGATAGTAAGTGGCAGAGAAATCATGAAGCTAGAGACATTGAATTTCTACCACAAAAACCTGCCCATTAAAATGAACTTCTGTTTCACTCTTAAGGAAAAAGTAAGTCATCATAAGCTATTAAGAAGTGACACCATCACTAAGACTAAAAATGGGGGAGGAAGGTGAGCACAGAAGATTATTATGCCCCAGAAGGTAGATGATCATGACTTGGATCTCTGTGGAAATAGTGAGAAATGTTCTGATTCTAGATGTTGGTTGAACATAGAATCAACTACTTTTGTCAATGGATTGGCTATTAAGGAGGTGACAGAAAAAGATCAAGTTGACTCTAAACTTTTTGGGCTGAGAACCTGAAAAGAGGCAACTGAAGTTTACTGATACAAGAAATACAGTATGAGTTGCAAGTGTGTAGGAAAGGGAGGTAAAGTGTAGGTTTTGAAATTGATTTTCATGTCCAAGGGTAGGTTTTCATTTAGGAAGGAGTGAAAAATAAGAACCTAGAATTATGGGAACAATGTAAAGTGGAATTATAAAGTTGGGAACTTTTAGAACGGATATGATATTTAAAACCATAGAACCAGAAAAATTACATAGAAAAGAGTTAGAAAATTGGCTGGAAAGCTGGAGAATATTGGAAGTAACTGCAATGCAATGATTTTTGTCTCCATCCAAAATCAGCTCCTGTTTCATGCCTAGGTAGTAGAAATGGATAACTCTGTTGTAGGTTTCCCCAGGGCTCTGACTTACTCATTTCATGAAATTGAAAGGAAAGCAGAAAGTTGTGGGGAAGGAAAAAAAGGTTGCATCTTTAATAGAGGTATAAAATAATGTTATTTTAATGCCCCATTAAAAAGGAAATGCAGACATAATTAGTGAAAATTTTTATAGGCTATATACCTATCAGTTTACTTCAGTGAGATGATTGTATTGAACATTAATGATGTACTACCCACTATCCCTTTACCTAAAGTTGTAAACCATCTGCAAGCTGAAGATACTTGTTTAAGTTTGTAAGCTTATACCAGGAATTGTCCTTGGCTGAGGGAAGCTATCTGGAAAGATACCTGCCCCAACTCTGAGAGTCAGTCATATGCTAACAGACATGGGGTACGACAGCCTAGAATTTTTGTCACAAGACCACAATTTAACAGTGTAACTTCACAATTCAGACTGCCCTGTGGATCAAATCAAGTCAAAATTTTGTCTAACATCCAATCTTAGCCTGGATCTTTCCCATTTCCTATTCTGTTTACCTTGGTTCCTATCAATTTCTTTAGAAAAATGCTTCCTCAAAAAATCATGCACACCAGATTTTTTTTTTTTTTTTAATTTCAGGCTCTGTTTCTAGGTAGGACTGTCTAAGGTAGATTCAGGATATATTTTGAAGGTAAAGCTGACAGGATTAGATGATCGTTTAGTTCTGAGGAATGAGTATGGAAGATAAAATCAAGGTTGACTTTAATTTGGTCATAGGTATGAAACTATAAAAATAGGTTTATGGATTTAGCTCATTCACCAATTGGATGGAACTGAAGACACACCTTCACTAAGGTAAGTTGACTGTTGATATTCCATGGCATGCTGTAGCTGAACAAAAGTTAGGATTTCACCCTGTATCGAATTAGGATAAAATACACATAGAAATAAATGCAGTGACTTGTACGATATTGTTGGAGTTTGAGATAGATGGGGAATAATAATTGTCAGGACCATGCAATCAAATGACTATTGCTGAGAACCAATAATATTTTGGAGGGAAAAAAATGGTAAGCTCAAGAAAATCCATCATGTACGCAAAGGAAAATATGGCATCTATAACTCCTTCTCTTAAAAAAAAAAAAAATCCTTATTTACTGTGTCACAGCACTATTCATGCTAAGGACCTAATTATGAGCAGCAGAACATCAATAAATGTTGAATTTTTCTCTTTCAATTCTGCTATGCCAAAGTCTGGGCCCTGACAGAGAAGAAGCAATACCATGAAGAATATTAAAGCAAATGATTGAAAAAATCAATGACTCAGAATCCTCTAAACCTGTGAATCTGCAGGAGTAGCCCATTCTTTAAGTGAGACTGCCCCCCAATCTTCTTGCTTGAAGACTATCCAGAAATCTCAAATGAGGCATTGGGAGAATTAATACCATTGAGAAGGTGAGCAGTGGATGATTTCTGTAAACCAGGCTTACAGAAGGAGATGTTCTAGAACTAAAATCCCCAATAGCAAATGAGATGATAGGAAGATGAAATTTTGAGAGGCCAATGGCAGACCTTAACCATCAGCAATAAGATTGATGTAATAAGTATAATTGACAGCCAGTTAAAATGGCTGCCAAAGAGTAGCCTTCTCCTTAGGTGTCTATGCAAGCATCTAATAGAAAATAGACTTCCAAAGGACAAAATGGATGGACAACTAATAGGGAATTTACACACACACACACACACACACATTCTGTAATGTATGAGCAGAAAACTGAAGGCAATCACTCCAACAGAAAGTCAAAATTCAGACTCAGTACCTACTAACTGAAGCAAGGGATGGGTCCTCATGAGGAAGGGCTCTGCAACCACACTTCAGTGGATTCAGTAGTAATTTACTCTGCCCCTCTCCAAAGGGACATATAACCACTTACACAAGTAACCATTCCCTAGTAAAAAAGGAAATAACCAATATTTGCATGGGTATTAGATTCAGGGTCCATGAAATCATTGATACCCAAGGACCAAAAGCATTGGTTAAAGTAGAGTATATAGTGATTAGTTGTAAAATGGAGTGCTGGCCCCACAGTAAATCAACTGATTCTATTGCCCAAACTGGTGATCATTTACCCATTTCCTCAAAATACAATTGAATTTAACATATTTAGAAGCTGGATCTTTGATCTATGGAAAAAGAGTTATTATAGTAAAAAAGACTAAATGGAAATCCTGAAAACCTGTAACCCCCCAATCAAGACAGTCAATCAAAAATTATATCAGCCCAGGGAAAAATGGCAAGAATTTAAGGAAATGTAGAGGTAACATTCCTCATTATTCCTCATTTTATTTTCAACATAAAACCAATGGAAAAATTAGATGAATCAGGACAGATTAAAGTAGACTAGCAAAAATGTAACTAAGTTTGAGTCAGAATTGTAACAGGTTTCCTAAACTTGGAGCATTTAATAGAGTAACATAGCCTACATAAGGGTTATGTTTTTGTTCTGGCAAATGTGCTTCATTTCTTTCATGCTCATCACTAAAGAAGATAAGAAGAAGCAGTTTGCATTCACACAATATGAACTATCAGTGTGCATTCATGATCTTGCTACAACTATGTTTAATTCTACACTCTGATAACATATAGTCCAAGAAAACATCTTGAGAATGTCATACTGGCTCACTATATTTATGATATCAATTAAATTGTATCTGATTAGCAATAAATAGCAAGCACTCTAGATTACTTATTGAGACATAACTAGGGTTATGGTAAAGGGTAAAGGTACTGCTACATTGGTGAAGATTTCAGGTATGCAGTGGTTTAGGACAGGCCAGGTCATCTTCTCCAAAGAGAAGGACAAGAATTTGTACCTTGCCTACTTTACTGCTAAGAACAAAGAAAACACCCTTGGTAGACTACTTCATATTTTGGAAGCAGCATTTTCTCCATGTGTGAATACAGTTCTAACCCATTTACTGTGAAATGAGAAAGGCTCCTGGTTTTTAACTGGTCCCAGAACAATACTGGATCCTGAAATGAGTACAATGTGCAAGACACACAGTCCTGACCAATTGGGCCCCAGGACCCAGTAGAATACCTGAGTATTAGAGGTATCTGGGTATAGATAATAATTTAATTGGTTGTCTCTGGAATAGAGGTCTGAATACTTACCATGCCATGTGTAGTTGAGAATTATAGTCTATTTAAAAAATATAGTTCCTAGCATGCTAGTAGATCCTGGTAGAGCTAGAGTAGTAACTGATCATTAGACATAAAGTGACTGTGATTCCTAAACCTCCCTTCATAAATTAGATAGTTTTTACCAATGATCATAAAATTAGTTGAGATCAGCAGCCATTCACCTTAAGTTAAAAGTGATGTATCTATGACTGGATCTACGCAGTAGTAGAGAGCACAAGCTAGCTGCATGAACAAGTGACCCGGAACCCAATTTTACTTAACTCTTCTACACTTAAGCCCTTCCCCCAACTCACAAATAGTAGTATTAAGGTTTCTGTATGAACAGTTAATGAAGGGGTGTGGGGAAGTGAAGCTTGGTTCACAGATATGTCAGCATGTATTTGGTTTCAGTTGGCAATGGATGGTCGGTTCACTATGTCTTCATTCAGGGGTGACAATTTTAAAAGATACAAAGGAGGGTAAACCCTCCCAAGAGACAGAGTTTTAAATGATGCACTAGTCATAATTTGTGTAGAGAAAGAAGTTTTCTTGCATTAAGGAAGTACATGGACTCATTGACAGTTCTGAATAGCTTAGCTTATTGTTTTTTAAGGTATATGAGGAATAAACGTGGAAGATGAAGCACAAAGAGTTATCTGGAAATGAAAGGTAAGTGAACTTAAGGGAATGGGCACAAACGGTGAACATGTTACATGTTAATTCCCACAAGTGGACTTTTTTATTGTTATGTTAATCACCATACATTACATTATTAGTTTTTGATGTAGTGTTCCGTGATTCATTGTTTGCGTATAACACCCAGGGCTCCATTCAGTATGTGCCCTCTTTAATACCCATCACCAGGCTAACCCATTCCCCCACCCTCCTCCCCTCTAGAACCCTCAGTCTGTTTCTCAGAGTCCATAGTCTCTCATGGTTCATCTCCCCCTCCAATTTCCCCCCCTTCATTTTTCCCTTCTACTATCTTCTTCTCCTTCTCCTTCTCCTTCCCCTTCTTCTTCTTCTAACATATAATGCATTGGGGCGCCTGGGTGGCTCAGTTGGTTAAGCGACTGCCTTCGGCTCAGGTCATGATCCTGGAGTCCCTGGATCGAGTCCCGCATCGGGCTTCCTGCTCGGCAGGGAGTCTGCTTCGTCCTCAGACCCTATCCCCTCTCAGGTGTTCCCTCTCTCTCATTCTCTCTCTCTCAAATAAATAAATAAAATCTTAAAAAAAAAAAACATATAATGCATTATTTGTTTCAGAGGTACAGGTCTGTGATTCAATAGTCTTACACAATTCACAGCGCTCACCAGAGCACATACCCTCTCCACCAGTGGACTTTTATTGCAGAAAAGACACCAACAACTAAATGGTCAGCCTCTGCCCTTAAAGATTCCAGTACATGTACTCTTGTGGGGAAAATGAGAGCAAGGCATAAGCCCAGTAGCATGGGTTTTCACTCCATACAGCTGACCTAACATGTGCTGTCATTAGATCTTAGACCCGACTGAAGCAGAGATAGCAAGTTCCCACTGTAGTACCAACCCTGGAAGAAACCAACTATCCACTCCGTGGCAAGTTGTTTATACTGCATTCCTTCCATTTTCACTTATCCTGATACAGAGTGACACATTTTTTGGATATAGGCTTGCCTTTTATGCCCATAGTGCTTCAGACAACATCAGTATCCTTGAGGGATCACAGAATATTTTACACACTAATCCTGAATCACTCATGTTATTTTCTCAGGGCAAGAACTCTCTTTATGGCAGAGTATGTGCAGAAGTGATAGAATGACTATGGGGTCTGTTACATAATTCACTATCCAGAAGCCAAAACCTGATTGGAAAATAGAAGGAATATGTCTTGACGATGTAAAATACCAAGGTACAGAAAGAAAGGAGTGGAAACAGCAGTCACCTCATTCACAATTACCCCCAGCTATCCATTTGGTGAATGTGTGCTTTCTCCTTCTGCAAATTTAGGCTTTGAGAGACTACTGATCTTGGTCCATGGATTATATATACAGTAAGATAGCCCACATATGGATCAACTCTTTTCCTTCCCCTCGCTGGAAAATGCGCTCCCAAACCTGGAAAAAGGGTCTGACCAATCTTAAAACCATGACACCTCTATTTCGGGCTTGTGAGACACGGAGTAGAGGAACCTACGCCGTTTTGTGCTAAACTAATAGAGCATGAAAACTGTGAGGTCATAAAGGGTATTGTTTTAAGCCTCTAATTCTGTGGTAATTTTTTTATGGCAGCTATAGAAAAGTAATTCATACATTTATACTTGTGTCCCCCTCCATAAAATTAAGCCACAGAAAATTCAAGTGTGCTATTTTTTGAGATAAATAGTCAAGATCTCCTGCTTGGAGAAGATTTAACTTATATCAATTTCCATATTTGTTCCTCTGGATTCTTTGTTATTTATCCCCTCATTTTCATATGTCTTTGTTCACAATGGGGAGAATATGCTTCTCTTGGAGTATTTTATTCTTTTATTCCTCTTCCTGAATCTTGAATATTTCACTTTTAGGCTTACTTTTACTTCTGCCCTCAGTTATATTTCTATATCAAAACATTATAGTCCAAAATGTATGCACTTTAATAAATTTTTATATGTCCACATTATTTATTTTTTTAATAGTTAGAGAAAAGCAATTATTTTTAAAATGAAAATGAAAGAGGAAAGTATATGTGTGATGATACTATGATTGCTGTTTCATAATTGCTAACTTTTTTCTTTAACTTTGAACTTGAGTTTTTATTTAGACTTTTTATATAGAAAAAGGGAATCAAGACCAGAGATGTAAACTAATAACATGCTTGAGGTCACACAACTAAAGAAATTGCCAATGTGGTGTTCAATTTGGCACAATCTGACTTCAAAAGTTATACTCTCAGCAACCTCATAATGCCTCGCTCAGTGACATTAAACTGTGTCTTCAAATTTACTATTATAATTGTATGGGGCCTAGGCTGGACATAGAAAAAGTGCTGAATATATATGCATCTTACTGACTTCACCAGGAAAAAAAAAAAAAAAATGTATTTCGCTCAAGACCAGAATAGATTAACAAAGAAGAGATTAAAATGATGTGGCATCATCCTCTAACATCCTCCATAGACATCACCAACCCCAAGAAAGCCTCTCGATTCTATGAGGAAGAGTTTGTAATTCATGCCTTTCTGCTGTTTATATGAATTGTACCTATACTTCTTGTTGTGAAGTAGGATAGGGTAATGTTTGGGAGCATATTATTCAATCAGACTGCCTTGAATCTTGGCACTGTTATTTAACCAACTAAATCCCATCCCTGTTTATCTAATATTTGTTCTTTGAATTCAAGGGTCGGCAAACCATGACCTGTGAGATAAATCCAACCTAAGGGCTGTTTTTGGACAGCCCCACAAGTTAATAGTTTTTAGATTTGAAAAGAGTTTTAAATGAAACCAGAATATATGACAGAGACCATATGTTACCCTTAAAGCCGAAACTATTTACTAACCCTCTCACAGAAAAAGTTTACCAACCCCCACTCAAAACGCTTGTGCCTCATGACTTTGTTTTTTCTGTTCTGATTTCTGGAATGTTTCTCCACATTTTAATACAAGTGGCTCCATTTTTCATTCAGGTTTTACCTTAAAAATCACCTCTTTAGATAAGCTTCCCTATTCATTTTTCCTATGTCATTTCATGTGATTTTAGGATAGCATTTATCATTTCTGAAGATCTATCATCTATCTATAGGTCTATCTATAGATTATATATATTTAATATTGTTTTCTCCCCAATTCTTACTCAAAGCAAACAGATACCTCCTCTACCCATGTATCAATGCATCATCACGGTCTATCATGTGGCCACATTTTATAAATTTACTGAAAAGAAAAGTATATGTATAAATAAATGTTATGTTACTCTACGTAAATTCTCATTACAGAATGACTGTCATTACTGGCAACTTGGAAAATACAGCTACTTTTGGATTTAAAGCCCTGTTTGAATGGTAGCGTTTCTATTACCTCAGAAAAGGCAATAGCTCTGCTCTGGTCTCATGAAGTTGATACGATTTTTTTTACTTAAGGTTCACTTTTCTTCAGCAATTTTTAGAAAAATTACTGTCACTCAAATATGTTCATTTCCAAAATCTCTACTTCCATTAAATAAGAATAATTGACAGAGAGCCCTGTAGAAAAGTGAAGCATTGAGCTGTGATAATCACCCAGGAAATTGCCTCATTCCTCTGTTTTCTTTTTGGTTAAGAAGGAAGAGCCTGTATTTGCGAACTTAGTTGGTTAAGTCGTTGGTTGAGTCGAACAAAAGAAACTTGCTGTGGTGCTGCTTGAGACACAGTGTTTCCACTCTAGCAGTTTCATTTCACTGTGATTTGGGAGTTCAGTACTATTTACAGTACACTTAGGACTCAATACTTTCTTGCTAAAGAACACTGATATTTTGCATCTGGATTCTTCTTACTTATGGACTCCATTTTAAAAAGGCCTGAATTTTATGAGGCACCACTATGAAAAACAGGAAAACTAGTCAATTACTATTAATTTATTGTTTACTGAAATATGAATGTTATTGTTAGCAGAGGTACTAATAAGATGATAATATAATTCTTTTTTTTTATTTTATTTTTATTTTTTTTTTAATTTTATTTATTTATTTGAGAGAGAGAGAATGAGAGACAGAGAGCATGAGAGGGGGGAGGGTCAGAGGGAGAAGCAGAGTCCCCGCCGAGCAGGGAGCCCGATGCGGGACTCGATCCCGGGACTCCAGGATCATGACCTGAGCCGAAGGCAGTCGCTTAACCAACTGAGCCACCCAGGCGCCCCGATAATATAATTCTTTAATAATGTGTATTCGCATCTGCCCCACGAGTCCCAATCTCTCTCTCTCTCACTTTCTCTCTACACACACAAATACACACACATTTGCATGCATGCCTGTAATAGATATTTATACAAGTTTATGGGCTTGTATACATATATGTTTATATAGGTTTCTATTATTTTAACTGTCCTTTTCTTTAGTAAGGTAAGGTATAATTGTATAATATGTTTTTACTTATTTAATGAAGAATAATAAGTGTTAAGTGTCGTAGCACTTCATAAAATGTCTTACATACAATAAGTTAATAAACATTTGTTGAACTGAATTCAATTTTCTCTTCATATTAGTCTGAATTAGCTGCCATATCAAAATGCCACAGACTGTGTAGCTTAAAAAACAGTTCTTTTTCTCACAATTCTGGAGGCTGAAAAGTCTAAAATTAAGGTTCTGGCAGAGTTCAGTTCTGGTGAGGTCTCTTTCCCTGCCTGCACATGGTCACTTTCTTGTATTCCTCTCTTCCTCTTTTTATAAAGCTTTTATAAAGCCACAAAATACCATCAGATTAGGGCCGCACTCTTATGCCCCCATTTAAACTTAATTACCTCCTAAAGATTCTGTTTCAAAATACAGTGATATTGAGAGTTAGGGCTTCAACACATGAATGGGGGGGGCACATTTCGATCCATGGCAATCTTCTTTGAATAACTTTCCATTCCTCTAGTTATTCTCAGTTTACTTACAAAAATAAAACTCATGGGATTTAATTTAAATTAAGAGTCTGCACAGAACAATATTCTTATTTAGACCATTAACAACAATGCCCATTTTTCATCTAAAATATTTATATTAATATTTTTATATCTTTATATTTGGAGTCATGAATATTAATACTTATCTCATTTTTTTTCTCATGATTGACATGTGTTTATTCCTAGAATAGCTTGCTTTATACTTCAAGGTTTGGAAATTTGTTGTGATAAACAAATAATTCTTGTAGTATTTTTTCATATACATTATAAACTTCAAAAATCCTTCCCTCTGAGTTTACATGCTTTCTATTTACAGTGACACATTTTTCCATTTCATCATATGGGAAGTCTCATATTCTTCTTCCTCTTCCCCTCCTCCTTCTTCCTCTCCTTCTTCTCTTTTTTTTTTTTTTTTTCACTTTTAGTTTTTGTTGACCAGAGGCCTCATCTAGCATTCTATGGCTTTCTATCATCTTAACCTCATTAGGGGAAGAGACAATTGAAAGAATTTTAATACAAACAGCCTTGGCTAGTTGAGCTGGAATTCCTTTTAATGAACACAGTGAGTGAGAATGTACCTCATTCCCAACACACACACACACACACACACACATTTTTCAATTTCCAGAGGAAGCCTTTGAGAGATTCTCCATTTTGAGAAGGATTCACAAATTACATCCTCTTCTGAGTAGTTTCCCCCTCTGCCAGTCAGATTCCCACGTCTGCAGGAAACTTAAACATTACAATTACAGATGGGAGTGAACTCAAGTGTCACCCTCTGTGAATGCACTGGGTTGCCTGTTTTGCTTCCCACACTGTACCAGGCATCTTGCTTACACAGATGTTGTCTAGTTGTATTGTCATATTTGTTTAACTTTTACAAAAATGTTTTTGACATCTAATAATTGAGGTTATTCTCTAAATATGGTAATGGGTAGAAGGATTAGTGATTTGGGGCAAAATACAAACTTTCTCAATTCTTATTTCCTGATCTATAAAATCAAGGAAACAAACATTACATTGTGTATACATCATGGGACTGCTCAGTAAATATCAGTGCTTTCCTTTATCATATTGATTTTGATAAGAGAAACATACCATAGGACAATATTAGGCTTAATGGAGATTTCCAATATTTAGCATTCAGTAGCTAATATATCCTTTATTCTGTAGTTAAACAAAAGGGTGTACTAATGACCAATCCAATTTGCGGGTTATGTTCAGCTTTAAATTTCCTACTTTTCATTAATCAATTTTTAAAAGTTGGGGCTCTTTTGAGTATGATTTAATATGCGTGGTTAATGCATATCACCATATTTGATACTCAGGGAAATTCTGTGTTTTAAAAAATATTTTATTTTATTTTATTATTATTATTATTTTTTGCTTTTAATACCACTTTATTCCAACCTGGTCACCTCAATATAAAACTAAACACTCTTGAACTGTTATCCTTACTAATTCTGAATTACTATAAATGTACAAGTTCTGCTAGCAGTTCAACACTTAGATTAAATCTTCTCTGACACATGGTAGATTTCATATAATGAAAATACCTAAAACAATTAATGCAATATACTGAACTGATCAAAATGAAATGAACTTTGGAAAACAAGGCTGTAAGACTGTTACTAACGTACTGCAACACTTATGTTACAAATTACTGGTACATCGTTTATTATGGTTCTAGCCATGTAAGAACAACAGAAGCCCCTTCCTTTCAAAGGGAGAGAAAAGGAAAAATTAGCTGTTTTAGTAACTGTACATTTTGTATACTTTTAAACAACTCTTAAATATTACATATGTTTTATAAATAGGGCTTCAAGAAGGTATGTAACTATCAGAAGCAAGAGATACAAGATTTTCTGCACAAAATATAGCTAAGGAAAAAAGTTATACACAACTTTTACATCAACAACAACAACTATATATATATATATATGTATATATATATAAAATTATGAGTCAGATGCAATGCCTAATGCTATTTGTTATCCAAATACTAGACTACCTTTTTTTTTCAATTTATGCATTGACCTGACAAATTATATGTAAATTATGTGCAATGCCTTTCAGTTAAAAGTTTTCCTGAACAATGAAGGTTATAATTAAAGAGAAAGTAAATATGCACTCAATTTAACCTTCAGGAATGGAAAAGAGACCATCTGGTTTATTTCAATGCCTTTACTGTGAAAATATGACTATAGTGGTTTATACACTGTTGTTGACACCACTTTTAAATCTGCTTTTATGGATCATTTCTTACAGTGTCTCCCTTAGGGAAACATATAAGAGGTGACAGAAAGGTTTGTAATGATGCTTCAACAATAGTGGTAACTTTTAGAAGACTTTAGAACAGCAAATGAACTAAGGTTAGCTTATCCTCCCTTGTTTAATAGGCTTACGTTTAAAACAATAAAACACACTGATCTAAATACATTTTGATGTCTTTAAAATAACGAAAGATGTGTCGTAAGCTTCTAAGTGCAGGGTGCTCTTAACCATGTTCATTTATAGAAATGTGCTCAAAATTTAAGGCTGCATTAAATTTTTCATGACTTTTTCTAGTGTTTTAAATGCAGTAGTTAATCTTGAAATGAACTTCATTGCCATGAAACAGTAATACACTATAGAATTTTAACGATACTGGCAAAGGATGGGATTTATTTTAGGAAGAAGTAAGATATTCATACATATATTTAGCCAAAAGTGTGAAAAATACAATCTGCTTTATAGTATCTTCTGTTATTCGATACAGATATTCAAACTAAATGATTGCTGCAAGCATATCAAGAAAAAAAAAAAAGGTGCAAACCTTAAAATATTGCCTGAGAAGCAAATTTCACGAGAGGGTAATGTGTGAGCTTTCTTTGATTTTTGTCATAATGCAAAAATGTAATAAAGTCCTTTTTTTAAGTATTGTAGTTTCTTACAGCATAATGGTGTGTACATATAAAGATAGGTAGAGAAAAAAATGTGGCTTAAAACAATTTTCAAGAAAATAAGACTGCTAGAAATATATGTTTTTCAATGTCATTTTAGATGAATTTTGTCACTGTTCATCTATTGATTTTAGCTTAGCTATATGAAAATCTTCCCAGAACATTAAGGATATTTTCTGGGAAATTACAGTATGAACCAGAATTTGAATAAGATTTTTAAGAACCTCTTTAACGTAGATGCACATTAAGTGTGCGTCTATTGTTCTGTCTGATCAGCAGGCCAACTTTCCACTATGTTTTTGAGAAATTTTCTCCAGTTAGTAAAAATACTGTCATCCTGGCCAAATCAATGCACATGACTCAAACCTGGCCATTGTCCTTCATCTCAGCACAAAAATTGTTCCCCAGTGAACATGTGGCATGCACCAAACCAGTGTCCTTGCCTAGATGATATGTGACTGATATAAGGAAATAGAAAATATCTTTTCTTTTCCCCCCCTTAGGGCTGGAGGACACAACAGTAGCCATGACCGTATTTAGTTGCTATTGTTTCCATGTATAGTTGTTACTTATATAAATTGAATAATTATTGTCACAACATGGATTATCTAAGATAATTTCATTTCCTAATCAAATAAAAATAGGCTGGCTTCGTTAGAGTAGTTATACTGCAATTTGATTTGCAATGAAATAAATCCATCTTGAATAAATATTTATTTTTCATTGATTTTTGTTAAAAAAAATAGAGACTTCAGGAAAAAAAAATGCCAGCTTGAAATAAGGTATAATCTTGTGAAAATTTCCCATTTAGATGAAGAATCAACTTCCAGTAATTATTTATTCAGAGACAAATCAATATTTTTGGATCATTATTCAGAAATGAAAATAAAGTACTAAAGGCAGAGATATGCTATGATTCCCAAAAACTGAAGACAGCCAAGCATATGTCCCATCTGATCAAAATGTTTTCAAGAGTTTTCACATATAACTAGTTCAAAAGGAAACTTCTTGAGCTAATGGATATGTTTATTACCTTGACTGTGGTGATATTATTAACAGGTGTATGCACATGTCAAAAATCATCAAATTGTATACATTAAATGTATATTTTTTATATATCAGCTATACATCAATAAAGCTGTAAAATAAATTCTATGCAAATATTTTTTAAATTTCCATCTTAATAATTTTTGCTCTGTATATATGAGCTATTTTCATGAGACCATGTGTGTAAATGAGGACTGTAATAACTGTGAGTTTTTCATTCTAATTTTGATATGAGTGTTTGTACATATGTTAAGTATGTTTTCTTCCTCTTTTTTCATATCCTTGTCATCTAACATGAGATGTATTAATTATAATTAATTTCATTTCTCAGTATTTAAATTACATGATATCAAAAGGGAGCTAGGAAAAGAATGAACATCACACAAAGACAAAAAGAGGGCAAGCAGCCTCTTCTAGGAAATGTCGCTGTATTTTCAGTTACTGGGAGAGTTGCATGATGTTAGGTAGAAGCGTGATTTATTATCTTTTCTATTTCAAAATGAAGTATGTTTTAAGGAGATATATGGTGTAACTGCCAAGTTGGCACTCCTATGCTTTTTAATCTGCCAACCTGGCTAGATTAGACTGCACTTCCAAGAATTCCCTTTCATGTGTTTCTGGTTAGGATAGACCACAGGAGAGATTCTTGTTCTTGACTTGGAGGGCACAGGTGAAGCGGCAATTTTTAAGCTCTCACATTTTGGTGAAGATATGATTGTTCACAACATTGGCAAGAGGTAGGGTCTGACCCTACAACTGTTTCACTTTCCCATGGATCCTCCTTGGAACTTTTCTACATATATGCGAGGTGAATGTGTTTAGCTGTTTGTTATGAAGGGCCCAGCTTCTGCAAGCTACTTGTAGCAACAAGATAAAAGGCTACAAAACTGACATGGGTTTCAATCCATCATCATGGGCCCCAGCTTGTGCTATAAATTTTAGTTTTGTTCTTGTTCTCCTTTATCTTATACCATCTTCCCTTCCCCATTTCTGTAGACTTCAACTGTAGCATCACATGCAAAGAAAAAAGCCATACAGAGACTGCTTAACCAAAATACTTAGCTGGCTCTGACAATTACATAAGATCAAATCCCTGGGGACGCCTGGGTGGCTCAGTCGGTTAAGCGTCTGCCTTCGGCTCAGGTCATGATCCCGGGGCCCTGGGATTGAGTCCCGCATCGGGCTCCCCGCGGAGCCTCTGCCTCTCTCTCTCTATCTCTCATGAATAAATAAATAAAATCTTAAAAAAAAAAAAAAGATCAAATCCCTGTAACATACACAAAGCCAGCTAGCTAGCTAGCTAGATGGAAAGAATCCTAAGTGATAATGTATTCTTAAGTTATATCTTAACTGGTGGAGCAAAGCATATATTGAAGATCACCAATGGAAGAAGTTGAAAAAATATTTTAATGTACATTTATTTTTTATAATTTATTGCCAAAACTATGCGATTATTATTAATCTTTTTTTTTGAGAGAGAGAGAGAGAGCAAGAGTGGACACGAGTGGGGGGAGATGGGCAAAGGGAGAGGGAGAGAGAGAAACTTAAGCAGGCTCCATGCCCTGCACAGAGCATGACAGGGGCTCAAGCTCACCATCCTGACATCATGACCTGCGCCGAAATCGAGTCAGACACTTAAAACTGAGCTATCCAGGTGCCCCATTATTACTCATAAACAAACACATTTTATCCATAAGGAAACTGAGCTTCAGAAAGCATTATAAGCAACTTGTCAATGGACAAGTTAATCTTGCTGAACCTATTCCAGTATCTATAAAATTATCATCATCATCATTTAAAAAATTGATTTTCCCTTCCTTTACTAGAAAATTGTTATAATTTTCTAAAGAAAGGGCAGGGGCGCCTGGGTGGCTCAGTTGGTTAAGTGACTGCCTTCGGCTCAGGTCATGATCCTGGAGTCCCAGGATTGAGTTCCGCATTGGGCTCCCTGCTCAGTGAGGAGCCTGCTTCTCCCTCTGAGCCTCCCCCCTCTCATGTACTCTCTCTCATTCTCGCTCTCTCAAATAAATAATATTAAAAAAAAAAAGAAAGGGCAAATGAAAGTCATGATACTTGTTTTTCTTTTTTAATTGTGTGTTTATTTATTGTAAACTTGAGAATACATGAATGGGTTAAAAATTTGGAGAGGAATAAAAGTGTGATTAATCTGAAAACTCATTTCTTAAGCGTTTTTTTTACAACATCATTCCATCTGCCCCAATTTTCCTTTGTTACAATAAAAATGCATTGTTTTATTCTTAATACACAAGGATTTCTTGAGCTTATTTGTTTTTTTAGAAAAAATGAACATATGGACAATTATAAACTCCATACATCTAATTTTCTTTAGAATTTTGTCCCAAATGATAAATTTGGAATAGAGTTAATATATAACCAACAAATCAGTTGTGTGCTATTCTTGTCACGAAAAAGTTTAATTAATGGCATTTTAACTGTACATTGGTGTATATTGTTCAGTAACAGAAATAAGTGAAAGAGCTATGCATTTTGTAAAAGTTTAAAACACAAAAACATAGAAATAAATGTGTAAAATTTATATTATAAAATTTCATTTTAATTTTAGATGCAATAAGTATGTCATACAATATATGCTGTGATACTATCATTTATAAAAGCGAAGATGAAAAACAAATGAAAAGTCTAATAATTTTGGAAATGTTAGGCAATCAATAGAAATTAATAAAAAAAATAGGTTAATAGAGCCCAGAAACAGATGCACATATAGTCACACTGACATTTGATAAAGAACCAAAGGTAATACAATGGAGAGAAGATAGTCTTTTCAATAAATGGTACTAGACTGGATATCCACAAACAAACAAAAATAAAAAATGAATCTAGACACAGACTGTACATCCTTTATAAAAATCAACTCAAAATTGATAAAAGTCCTACATTTAAAATGCAAAACTATAAATCTCATAAAAGATAACATAGGAGAAAATCTAAATGACCTTGGGTTTAGCGGTGTCTGGGTGGCTTAGTTGGTTAGGCATCTGCCTTCTGCTTAGGTCATGATTCCAGGGTCCTGGGACCAAGCTCTGCATTGTGCTCCCTGCTTAGTGGGGAGCCTGCTTCTCCCTCTGCCCCTTCCCCCCTTCGTGCTCACTCTATCTCTCGCAAATAAATAAATAAAATCTCCTTGGGTGACTTTTAGATATAACACCAAAGGCATAGTCCATCCAAAAAAAGAATCAATACCTGGACTTCACCAAAATGAAAAACTTACATTCTTCAAAAAAGAATGTCAATGGAATGAGACGATAAGCCAGAGACTGGGAGAAAATATTTGCAAAAGACTAATCTAATAAGGACAGTAATCCAAAACATAAAAAGAACTGTTAAAACTCAACAATAAGACAATAAATCACTCAATTAAAAATGGGCAAAAATACTGAATAGGCAATTCACCAAAGAATATATAAAGTTGGAAAATAAACATATAATATAATGTTCCATTTCATATGTCATTAGGGAATTGCATATTAAAACAAAAATGAGATACCACTACACCCATTAGGATGAATAAAATCTAGAACTCTGACAACACCAAATGCTAACAATGAAGGGGAGCAGCAGGAACTCTCATACATTGCTGGTGGGAATGCAAACTGATAGAGCAGCTTTGGAAGACAGTTTGGAAGTTTCTTACAAAATTAAGCTGACTCTTACCATATGACCCAGCAATCACACAACTTAGTACTTACCCAAATGAATTGAAAGCTTATGTCTGCCTAAAAATATGCACAAGAATGTTTGTAAAAGCTTTGTTCATAATTGCCAAAACTTGGAAGAAATAATGATGTCTTTTGGTATGTGAATGGATAAATAAACTGTGGTACATCCAGACTGTGGAATATTATTCAGTGCTAAAAAGATATAAGCTATCAAATCATGAAAGGACATAGAGGAAACTTAAATGCATATTACTGAGTGAAAGAAGTCAATCTGAAAAGGCCACATACTGAATGATTCCAATTATATGACACTTTGGGAAATGGAAAACTATGGACACAATAAAAAAAAAAAATCACTGGTGGTCAGTGGTTCAGGGGAGGGAAGGAGGAATGAACAAACAGAACACAGGATTTTTAAGGCAGTGAAACTATTATAAATGGTACTATAATGGTGGATACATGTAATTATACATTTTTAAAAATCCACAGAATGTACAACACATTAGAAATGAACCTTAAGGGACGCCTGGGTGGCTCAGTTGGTTAAGCGACTGCCTTCGGCTCAGGTCATGATCCTGGAGTCCTGGGATCGAGTCCCGCATCGGGCTCCCTGCTCAGCAGGGAGTCTGCTTCTCCCTCTGACCCTCTCCCCTCTCATGTGCTCTCTCTCTCTCATTCTCTCTCTCAAATAAATAAATAAATAAAATCTTTAAAAAAAAAGAAATGAACCTTAATGTAAACTATAGACTTTAGATAACGATGTAGTGTGATCATCAATGTGGTATAATCTCAGTTGTGGTAAAGATACCACTGTGCCATGAGATGCCATTTGGGGGGGGGGTTGCTATGCATGTGTGGAGACAATAAGTATATGGGAAATCTCTGTACCTTCTGCTTAATTTTGTTGTGAACCTAAAACTGCTTTAAGAAACAAAATTATTATAAAAACTAAGTAACAAAACTACATGACTTAGCAGGTGACTATATTTCTGCCATTTATGTATATATGTGTATATGTGTATGTCGGGAAATGAGATGAAAGATACATAACAGAATGTTAACAAGAGTACTATTTTATTTTCTTTCTAAACTGCTATCTTCTACTTTTCATAAAACATGTACATTAATTAGGAGTAGCTAAAATATAAATAAGATGATTCTTTTTTAGGTTTATGTAACTTAAAATCAAGTCCATTATGTTACAGGAAAAATAAAAGATCAAGGCAAATAAGTAAATGGAATAAATAAAAGTTACATGATAAAGGAATATTGTTAGCTACAGTAACAGAAACTATGACGAAGATTAGCTTATACCCTAAGAAAATTTACTGTATGTGTTTTGGGTTTTGTTAACCCCTAATGAGAATAGGCATACCTGGAGATATTGTGGATTCAGTTCCAGGCCACCGCAACAAAGGAAATATCGCAATAAAGTTAAGTCAAATGAATTTTCTGGTTTCTTGGTGCATATAAAAGTTATGTTTATACTATACTGTAGTCGGTGAAGTGTGCAATAGCACTATGTTTAAAAAAAAATTATAGACCCTAATTAAAAAACACTTCATTGCTAAAAAATGCAAACCGTATCTCAGCTTCCAGTGAGTTGTAATCATTTTGCTGGTGGAAGTTCATGCCTTGATGTTGATGGCTGCTGACTGATCAGGGTGGTGGTTGCTGAAGGCTGGGGTGGCTGTGGCAATTTTTTAAAATAACACAACAGTGAACTTTGCTGCATTGACCGACTCTTCCTTTCACGAACAATTTCTCTGTAGCATGTAATATTGACAGCATTTTATCCACAGTAGAACTTTCAAAATTGGAGTCAATCCTCTCAAACCCTGCTGCTGCTTTATCATCTAAGTTTATGAAATATTCCAAATCTTTTGTTGCCATTTCAACATTCTTCACAGCATCTTTACCAAAAGTAGATTCCATCTCAAGAA
This sequence comes from Mirounga leonina, assembly GCF_011800145.1. Taxonomy (NCBI): domain Eukaryota; kingdom Metazoa; phylum Chordata; class Mammalia; order Carnivora; family Phocidae; genus Mirounga; species Mirounga leonina. Next base: position 19,635,868 of record NW_023270865.1, read on the forward strand.
ACCACTTGCTTTGCTCATCTATAAGAAGGAACGCCTCATCCATTAAAATGTTATCATGAAAGTGCAGCAATTGGGTCATATCTTCAGGCTCTACTTCTAATTCTATTTCTCTTGCTATTTCCACCACATCCGGAGTTACTTCCTCCAATGACGTTTTGAATTGTTCGAAGTCATCCAGGGGGGCTGAAATCAACTTTTTCCAAACTCCTATTAATGTTGATACTTTGACCTCTTCCCATGAATCACAGATATTCTTAATGGTATTTAGAATGGTGAATCCTTTCCAAAAGGCTTTCAATTTACTTTGCCCACATCCATCAGAAGAATCACTACCAATGGCAGCTATAGCCTTGCAAAATGCATTTCTTAAATAATAGGACTTGAAAGGCAAAATTACTCCTTGGTCCATGGGCTGCAGAATGGATGTTATGTTGGCAGGCATGAAAACATTAGTCTTGTTATACATTTCCTTCAGAGCTCTTGGATGACCAGGTGCATTGTCAGTGAACATTAATATTTTGAAAGGAGTCTTTTCCTTTTTTTTTTTCTGAGCAGTGAGTCTCAACAGTGTGCCTAAAATATTCAGTAAACCATCATGTTGGAAACAGATGTGCTGTCATACAGGTTTTGTTGTTCCATTTAGATAGCACAGACAGGGTAGATTTACTATAATTCTTAAGGGCCATAGGAGTCGCAGGATGGTTAACGAGCATTGGCTTCAACCGGGAGTCACCAGCTGCATTAGCCCCTCACAAGAGAGTCAGTCTGTCCCTTTAAGTTTTGAAGTCAGGCATTGACTACTCTTCTCTAGCTTTCTAAGTCTTAGATGGTATCTTCTTCCACAGGAAGTCTGTTTTGTCTCCTTTGAACATCTGTTTAGTTTATCTACTTTCATTAACTATCTGAGCTAGATATTCTGAATAAGTTGCTGCAGCTTCTTCATCAGCATCTGATGCTTCACGTTGCACTTTTATGTTACGGAGACAGCTTCTTTCCTTAAACCTCTTGAACCAACCTCTGTTAGCTTCAAACTTTTTTTTTTTTATTCTTATGTTAATCCCCATACATTACATCATTAGTTTTAGATGAAGTGTTCCATGATTCATTGTTTGTGCACAACACCCAGTGCTCCATGCAGAATGTGCCCTCCTCAATACCCACCACCAGGCTAACCCATCCTCCCACCCCCCTCCCCTCTAGAGCCCTCAGTTTGTTTTGCAGAGTCTATCGTCTCTCATGGTTCGTCTACCCCTCCAATTTCCCCCGCTTCATTCTTCTCCTCCCGCTACCTTCTTCTTCTTCTTTTTTCTCTTAACATATATTGCATTATTTGTTTCAGAGGTACAGATCTGAGATTCAACAGTCTTGCACAATTCACAGCGCTTACCAGAGCACACACCCTCCCCAGTGTCCATCACCCAGTCACCCCATCAAACTTTTATTCCTTACCTCCCTTAGCCTTCATAGAGGTGAAGAGAGTTAAGGCCTCGCTCTGGATCAGGTTTTGGCTTAATGGAAAGTTGTGGCTGGTTTGACCTTCTATCCAGACCACAAAAAACTTTCTCCTTATCAGCAATAAGGTTATTTTGGTTTCTTATCATTGTGCATTCACTGGAGTAGCATTTTCAATTTCCTTCAAGAACTTTTCCTTTGCATTCACAATTTGGTTAACCAACCCAAGAGACCTAGCTTTTGGCCTACCTCAGCTTTACACATTCTTCCCTCACTAAGCTTAATCATATCTAGCTTTTGATTTGAAGTGAAAGACGTGTGAATTGTTCTTTCGCTTGAACACTTAAAAGCCATTTTAGGATTATTAATTGGCTTAATATCAATATTATTATAATTGGATAGGAGCAATAGGAGGAGGGAGAGGTAGGGAATAGCAAATAGGAAGCCAGAGGAGTAGGGAGAAATGGGGAATAGCTGGTCAGTAAAACAGTTCAAACACACACAACATTCATTACTTAAGTGATGGGCATGGTTTGAGATGCCCCAAAACAATTACAATAGTAATATGAATGATCACTGTTCACAAATTATCATAACATAAATAATAATGAAATAGTTGGAAATATTGCAAGAATTACTAAAATGTGACACAGAGAAACAAAGTGAGCAAATGCTATTAGAAATACGGCACCAATATACTTGCTCCATACAGGGTTGCCACAAACATTCAATTTGTAAAAAATTAAGTATCTGCAAAGCATAATAAAGCAAAGTGCAATAAAATGAGGTATGTCTGTAGTCAGTAGTCAAAGGGTCTGTGGTTGCTGTTCTTGGGTACAGCCCTTCTTCTCCCCTACTTTGTGTAGTCGGGGAATTAAACTTATTTCTAAGGATTTCTCTCTATGATTCTGAGTTAGTTATCATAGATACAGGGTTTATGTCCTGGGTGGAGAGTCCCCAAAGCAGAGAGGAAGGGAGCAGGAAAAGTGCTTTTCTTATAACTCCTTTCCTTTGTCACAATGAAAATTTCTGTATTGAAGACCCCAAAGAAGTCCTACTTTACTTTAAAAAATAATAATGCACTCATAGCTAGACTACTCATTAGCACAGAGGAATTAAAAAAAAAATGTCATAAGTGGTTTGGACCACTCACAAAATATTCCCTGTTTGTTTGCACATAAATTTCACCAATTTATATCATTTGCTTGTTAATAAGGAAGAAAGGGAGATGATAATTGATCTGTCAACCAGCAGTTATTCTACAACATTTTAGTAAAATCTAGGAAAGAGTAGACTTAAGGCTGACAATTTTAATTAATGCATTTTGTATTATATTTCACTGATGTGATATTAAGTGTGGAAGTTGTATATAACACATTTATATCTTACTTTAAAAATATATTGATGAGATATATGAAACAAGGATTTATTGCATATACAACTGCAATATCAATAGGGCTACATGTTAAAAACATTCAAATACAAAAGACAGGATGGGGTTCCAGGAATGTAAAAGTATTGCACTAAGGAAAAAAAAAAAAAAAAAACACTTTGTGACACTCCTTTCTCTGGATGTCAAAATATAATGAATTTCTCTATAATAGTCTAGTTTTAGGACCTGAGCTGGATTAAGGAAACACAGAAGAACCTCTCAACGGTGGCTTTAATTGCTATATTTTGTGACTTGTTTTTACTATAACACTAATCTACTCTGCATTGTTCAGATCGCTTGAAATCTTTATTGTGCACTGTAAAGTGTCTAAATTATACTTAGAAGGAACTTAGAAACTAGCTCATTATACTTCTGAATTGAAAAATTATGTGCCATCTTTTAAATTTGTGGCTAATCATATTTTCTTCAAGATTAAATCAAACAAAATCAGCTATAAATATTACTTAATTGATGAAATATATTTTATCATAATGGTCTGTACATGTTTTTCAGTATTAATTTTCTGTTCTATACACTTGCTTCTAATTAAAGAAACATGCATACAATTATAAGAATATATATAATATAGTTATTAGATCATTTTAAATTTTTTAAAAAATTAATTATTCATTAAATTGTTCTGTCCTTTGACTACCTACAGTAACATCAAATCTAGTAGTGCATCGGACGTTCAATTTCAAAGCATTTATCCATCACATAGAGGAAAAAAATTTTAAATTCAAGTTTTCAGTGTGAATAATGCCAGTTGGTCTTTCTTACTGTCAGCAAAATGCTCTTCTTAAGCAGAATTTCAGATATGTCATTTGTAGCCATCATTTTGATAAAAAAAATGTAATTGAAATAAAAAACAATCTTGCAGCTTTACCAAGATCATTTAAAGTATTATACAAAAATAAACAATTTAATGGAATGATGGACATGTTCCAAAACACAGAATGAGTAAAAACTACCTTTGAACACAAAACATTATCCATAACTTCTCATCAGATCTTTTAAGATACAGTGACACTGGTTTTTTATTCCCTTTTTATTCTACAGTAAAAAGGGAAGATAGTTTATGTACATTTTTGCTTGTATTCCTGTTCATTTCAAGCTCCTATTATTAATTACAATTGCTAGGACTTTGATTCAATGCTGATATTAATGAGGATCCATCTTATGTTTCACCATATATTAGGATATAAAAAAGCCTTTTCCTTATTTTTTTAATATTTTCTAATTTGTAACTTCAATCTTTTTTCCATTGGTTCACCAAAGTTTTGCACAAAATATTCATCTTTTCAAAAACCAGCTTCTGATTTATCCAATAAGTGTATCTTTACAATTTTTATTATACTGGGTATTCTGACATTTCATCTCTCTAAATGACATTAGGAAAATCTGTACACTTAGAACACAGAGGTACAATTTCATTAATGTTGAAATGTGAAATAGTAGGATTTTTGTAATATCAGTAGAGGTCTCTAAATATGTTTTCAATTTAAATATCCAAGAGACTCCATGTAATACTATTTCTCTCATTGCAATTTGGCTAGCCAATCTTTTTAAATGTTTTCCAAGAAAGTTTCCAGTCCTGGTCCAGATAAATCTGGTTTTTGAGCACAGACCATGTTGAATCACTACGAGTTCTGGATGGGCAGTTGTATCCCTGAGAAAACCATGTGTGTTTTGCACCTTATCTTCTTATTTTGATGCGATATTTGCTGGAACAAGTAGTGGTATTCATTTTGATGTTTTGGTGGTTTATTATTCTGTGCGTGTGTGTGTTTGCTTTTTTCCTGGCTATCTTCATTTAAGCCTTTCAGCAGAAATTACCAATCCAAAATTAAATTTACTCTGTTCTTTAAAAATAAAGAATAACAGTAATTAAACATATGCTAGAGATCATAGACATTTAAATAAACAACATACTAAAGTCCATCTCTTGCCACATGTACTATACCTCAACATCCCCATCCTTGTCTTTAAGGTAGAGGCTGTAATTCTCCCCTATAATTTTAAACTTTTGTATGAAGAACATAAATTTTCCATAAAGGAAAAAAAGACATGAAATAAATATGTGTGTGTATGAAAGCTGAATTGCTTATCATTATTACTATCTAACTCTTTCCTAGATAAATAACTTCATAAACCTAGGGAGAGTTTATTTTATTAGCAACATTTTTTAGGATCTCACAGACTTTCTATTGAAAGATATTCTTTTAATATGTAAATTCTATGCATAGCTTCAAAATTACCTAAAGTATTTTACCTAAAGTATTTTATTTAGTCACTTGCAATATTTAGGATAATTTTTACACAAGAATATTTAAATCATTTTATATATTATTTTATAAATGTGAAATCTAGAATTCATGGAATGGTGAAATATTTTATCTGAGAAAAGGAGATATTCTAGGATTAAAAAGGAGGGAACTCTTTGGGCATTTGATGTTGAGTCACAGAAATCACCTGTGGTCAGCAGAATAATGTCCCATCCCCCTATCTATGTTGTTATCACTGGAACCTGTGAATATGTTACTTTACATAGCAAATGGGGCATTGCAGATGTGTTTTGATTAAAAAGCATGAGATGTTGAGATCATCCTGGTTTATCTGGGTAGACCCAGCCTAATTACAAGGGTCAATATAAGAGGAAGAAGGAAGAACAGAGTCAAGAGGGTTGTGCTGACTTCAAGGTAGAAGCTGAGTTCAGTGATGTGAGGTCACGAGTCAAGAAAGGCACCAGCCTCTGGAAAAGGCAAGAAAAAGACATTTTCCCCAAAGCCTCTAGATTGAACACAGCCCTGCTGACAGTTAGATGTTAGTGTTGTAAGATGAATTCTGGACTTCTAACCTACAGAACTCTAAGGCAATAAATTAGTGTTGTTTTAGCCATTAAGTTTATGGAAATTTATTAAAGCAACAATGATAAACTAATGTATCATCTCACAGTACACACCAATTAAACATAAATTGATATGGGTTGAATTTTTAAAATGACTTCTGTGCTTAAAAGCACTAATTGTAAGCACTGGAACCTAAAATTTGTGGGGGGGGGGGAAGGGGGAGGTTAATTTTTCTTTCCCATGCTGCCCATGTAATTTAACTATTCTAAGCTAGTTTAGTTCACAAAATTAAAAAAAAAAGGGGGGGGGGGACCTAACACTTAACTGATAGAATCCAAAAGGAAATGCTCTAAAGGATTACCAGTAAAAAAAAAAAAAAAAAAAAAAAGTAATTGACAGATTTTAACACATTTTCATTTTAGGATGAATTCAAACCTCACAGCATATGGTAATTGGTTTGTCTTGAAGGGATTTTTTAAAATATGCACTTTTCTAAAAAGTGTAACTTCTTGAGCTGTCGTTTAAATAAATTCACACTTTTCAAGCGTATTTGTTTCCACCTACTGCATCTGATTATGGTGTCTTGCCCTGTCTACATTTGCATAGTCTGTGTGGGCTCATCTATGGACAGGGACATGTTGCTTTCTATCGGTGATGGGTTCAGAGAAAGACTGTTCTTATGTCCTTCTTTTCTGTATCAAACTTGTGTAGTTCTCACCAGCAAGGCCCAGATCCTATATTAAAATATATTTTTGGTATGACCTTGACAGTAATTGACATAATCTAGATTTTCAACTTCTATAAAATCTAAAATTCAGCTCTCTGTATTCAAAAGAAATTTCCAGAATGTTTTCCCATTTCACATTGAAGATAATGCAGAACAGACAGAAACAAAGAACTTGGAGTGAAAATTCTTATTGAAGAAAGGTTAATTAAATGAAAGCTAAATTTATATAAGCTTGTTAGGAATGGTATTTTGAAAGATATGTTTAAAAATATAACTAAACAGAAGGCTGCACAAGAAACAATGATAAAATTGGGAAGAAAACTATTCCTTTTGTGAGAGCATTGGCAGCACCTATTACAAATATATTTTTATCTTCATTTTGGAAAATACAATGTTGTTTGCAAAATGTTATTGAGAGTTGATGAGATGATTTTGCTAAGTAAATACTTGCATTCTGTGAGTGTTTCTTCATCTTAAAAAAGTAGAAATCATAAAATGGCATTCTAATGACAGGTTTGGAAAAAAACAGACAAGTTTTAAAGAAGTTTTCAAAGGATGAGGTAATACTAATCAAGGTTGATGATTCCGGGCTGTGCTAAATATTGAGGTCAAGATGTATGTAGAAATTTATACCACCTGTGAGGTACCATTATAAGTTAACAGATATCTCATCATTAACTTTTAGAATGCAGCTCACTAATAGGTCAACTGATATTTTTATTACTTTTTAAAAACTGATCTTTAAAAATATCATATTCTCCCTCTCCTCCCCACTTGTGCTCTCTCTCGCTGTCACTGTCTCTCTCTCAAATAATTTTAAAATAAATAAAGTTTAAAAAATATAAAAATATCATATACTTATTCTACAAAATGCAAACAAAGAACTGTCAGAGACCAAAATTTTAAATTACTCAAATCGAGTCAACTAGAGGTAGTAATGGTTATCATGATGTATGCATTATTACAGATATTTTTTCTTGCATATGCTTTATCTTGCCTTTGAAAAATGTCCACACTGCCTTCTTTATTTTTTATTATTTTTAATATTAAAGGAAAAACTTTAGTAATCCTTGTGGGGTGCAGTTTATGAGAACTTAAATTCTGATTCTTTGTATTACTTAGGACTCTTTAGGTTGTATTCAACAGAAAGCCCAACTAGAGATGGCTTTAACATTTAGAACATTTTTTTTTTTTAAATCTCCATTTAGAAGAAACCCATGGGAAAGGCACTTCCAAAATTGCTGCATTCAATGTCAGTGATGTCAACAAGAACCCTAGGTTGTTTCATCTTTCTGCTATGTCACCTAAGTTCCATTCCAGGAGGCTGAGTTTAGTATTATTACGTGTTCCTTCACTGTAAAGAAATAACTGTGACACTTCAAGGACCATGCCCTTACATGATAACACTAACAGAAATTGAGACTATCCTTTTTAACAGTAATAACATATTCCTAGAACACTCATAGAAAAAAGCCTCTATTTAAGATATATGTTCCAGAATATGTCAGATTCTGGTTCATACTTACTATAATCACTTGGAAAAGGAAATGATTTTGATATTATTTTTTAAAGATTTTTATTTATTTATTTGACAGCAAGAGAGAAAGAGCAAGTGCATACAAGCAAGGTGGAGCAACAGGGGGAGACAGAAACAGATTCCCCACTGAGCAGGGAGCCTGATGTGGGGCTCAATTCCAGGACCCTGGGATCATGACCTGAGCTGAAGGCAAACACCACCCAGGTGCCCCTGATTTTGATATTATTTCGTTAGGTGATTCAATATCCATCACCTGAAATAAAAGGATTGACTTCCCAACATCCATAGAAGGATAGGACCATCCAGAGAATGTTGTTACATAATAAAACTAGATAACAATATCAGCATACAAAAATCAGTTGAATTTCTATAAACTAACAACAAAGTATCTGAAAAAATAAATTTTAAAGAATCCTACTTATAATAGCACCAAAAGCAAGAAAATATTTAGTAATAAATTTAACCAAGGAAGCAAAAGATCTATTCTCTGACAACTACAAAACACTAAGGGAAGAGATTGAAGACACAGATAGAAAGAAATTCCACACCCCTAGATTTGAAGAATTAACTAAAATATCCACACAGCCCAAAGTCATTTTTATTTTATTTTTAAATTTTATTTTATTATGTTAATCACCATACATTACATCATTAGTTTTTGATGTAGTGTTCCATGATTCATCGTTTGCATATAACACCCAGTGCTCCATTCAATACATGCCCTCTTTAATACCCATCACCAGGCTAGCCCTTCCCCCTCCCCCCTCCCCTCTAGAACCCTCAGTTTGTTTCTCAGAGTCCATAGTCTCTCATGGTTCGTCTCCCCCTCCGATTTCCCCCCTTCATTTTCCCTTCCTACTATCTTCTTTTTTTTTTTTTAACTTATAATGTATTATTTGTTTCAGAGGTACAGGTCTGTGATTCAACAATCTTGCACAATTCACAGCGCTCACCATAGCACATACCCTCCCCAATGTCTATTACCCAGCCACCCCATCCCTCCCACCCCCCACCACTCCAGCAACCCTCAGTTTGTTTCCTGAGATTAAGAATTCCTCATATCAGTGAGATCATATGATATATGTCTTTCTCTGATTGACTTATTTCACTTAGCATAACACCCTCTAGTTCCATCCATGTTGTCGCAAATGACAAGATTTTGGGTTTTGTTTGTTTGTTTGTTTTTTGATGGCTACATAAAATTCTATTGTATATATATACCACATCTTCTTTATCCATTCATCTGTTGATGGACATCTTGGCTCTTTCCATAGTTTAGCTACTGTGAACATTGCTGCTATAAACATTGGGGTGCGCATAGCCCTTCGGATCACTACATTTGTATCTTTGGGGTAAATACCTAGTAGTGCAATTGCTGGGTCATACGGTAGCTCTATTTTCAACTTTTTGAGGAACCTCCATACTGTTTTCCAGAGTGGCTGTACCAGCTTGCATTCCCACCAACAGTGTAGGAGGGTTCCCCTTTCTCTGCATGTTCGCCAACATCTGTCATTTCCTGACTTGTTAATTTTAGCCATTCTGACAGCTGTGAGGTGGTATTTCATTGAGGTTTTGATTTGGATCTCCCTGATGCCGAGCGATGTTGAGCACTTTTTCATGTGTCTGTTGGCCATTTGGATGTCTTCTTTGCAGTAACGTCTGTTCATGTCTTCAGCCCATTTCTTGATTGGATTATTTGTTCTTTAGAATTTATTCTTTAAAGAATAAATTGTTTATAGATTTTGGATACTAGCCCTTTATCTGATATGTCCCAAAGTCATTTTTTTAGATTCAATGTGATATCTATCAAAAGTTCAATGGCATTTTTCACAGAAAAACAATCTTAAAATTTGTTTGGAGTACAAAAGACACCAAATAGCCAAAGCAATCTTGAGAAAGAACAATGCTGGAGGCATCACACTTTCTGATTTCAAACTATATCACAAAGCTATAGTAATCAAAACAGTATGGTATTGGAATTAAAAACAGACACATAGACCAATGGAACACAACAGAGAGCCCAGAAATGAACCCATGCATATATGATCAACTAATCTTTGACAAGGGCACCAAGAATATACAATAGGGAAAGGGTAGTCTTTTCAATAAATGGTATTGGGAAAACTGGATATCCACATGCAAAATCATGAAATTAGACTCTTACTGTACACCATACACAAAAATTAACTCAAAATGGATTGAAGACTTAAATTTAAGACCTGAAAACATTAAACTCCTAGAAAAAAACATACGGGATACGTTCCTTGTCCTTCATCTTGGCAATGATTTATTATTATTTTTATTGTTGTTGTAGTTGTTATTATTGGATAAGACATCAAAAGTACAAGTAAAAAAAAGCAAAAATAAACAAATGGGACTACATCTGCCCCTTGGAGATGTAAATCTTTTTAAAAGCCTGTTGCCAGTTTTGAAAGCCAGGATTTTCTTTCTCAAGGAGCTGGGAGCTATCCCTTTGAAACGTAATTATCAAGAAAGCTAGTTCCTCGATCTCCCAAACTCTCTAAAAGCTATTTCCTAGATCTCCCAATCTCTCTAAAAGGGTAGGAACCTAATTCCCGTGCTGCACCTTATTCCAAGTTGTAAATTACTTCCTTCATAAAGAGGGGCACCTGGGTGGCTCAGTCGTTAAGCGTCTGCCTTCGGCTCAGGTCATGATCCCAGGGTCCTGGGATCGAGTCCCACATCCGGCTCCCTCCTCAGCGGGAAGCCTGTTTCTCCCTCTCCCACTCCCCCTGCTTGTGTTCCTGCTCTTGCTATCTCTCTCTCTGTCAAATAAATAAATAAAATCTAAAAAAAAAAAAATACTTCCTTCATAAAGATATAAAACAGTTTACTTTTTCTTTGAGTAGGGTCAAAACATAGGTGGTCTATGATTTCCCCTGGCCCAGCTCTTAAAACCTTCCTAGCTCTTGGTTTAGAGTCAAGCTCAAACTGAATTCTGGCCTCTTCCCTGGTGCAACGGTCTTGAATAAAGTCTTCCTTGCCTGCTCAGGGGCTTTAAAATTTTATTTAGTCTCTCTCTCACTCTCTCTCTTTGTTCTTCCCCATCCCTCTTTTCCTCTATGAGATTGGGAGAACTGGCTCAAAGATGTGACATCTAGTATTTTGTCAAGAACGGCTGACTCCAGTAGATGCTGTCTGATACCAATCACTCTCCTCTTATTCATAGGGCCTCAATTTTGTTTAGGTGGCAATATGCCCACCTACAAATGTTCACTTGTCTACATTTCCATGCAGATAACGGTGTGCATGTGACAGAATTTTGACCAATGCAGTTGTGATGAAATTCTTTGTGTGATGTTGCTCTTCATAGATGAAAAGGTTAAACATTAGAAAGAAATGTCTCTCTCTTGACTCCCAACCTAAATCCTTAATGCAGAATTGACATACTGGTATTAATGGGGAAGTACTGTTGATGCTATGATTAGCAGTGATAAAAGATTTAACTATTTTGTGCTTTCAAACTGTCATTTTATCTTTATGTTGTTTATTTTTATGTTATTCTTCTTCCTGCCCAGAATTCAGGCCCTATCTCTGGATGTATAATAGCCATCTTGCAAACAAGAACACAAAAATCACATGATATAGATGGCTGAACAGAAAGAGAGAAGGAGTACAGGTCACAAGTAATTTGCTAAGGCACACTGTATAGGCCTAAGAAGGGATAATCACTCTGAGGCTGATTTGGAATGTGGGTAATGACCACAAATGATTTTCACTGAAGGCAGATCCATGAAATTTGAAATAACATGGACCATGGAGATCTTCCTAGAGAAATGAACTAGGGGCAGCATGATTGACTATCCAAATAACATCTTCCACTAACAGGAGTATATAGTCTTCCCAATTACTAATCAGCAGAATTTGTATGGACTAACATTTGCTACTGGTTTCACATTGGGACTTTAAGTCACAGTTACTATTTTTTTTTTCTCCTCCATTGTATGCAGGTTTGTTAGAAGCAGATAACATGTCTTTAATGATTTTAATTGTTAAGGTCATGAGGAGCCTCATCAGGATCAATGGAAAATGAAATACATCACCCAAAGGGTTTGGTCCACAAGCTCACTGTAGTAACTGTGTGTAATATGGGGCTTCTCTCTTGGTTGGTGGCTAAGAGTCTTCTCTGTTAAGAAGAGTATATGAATATAATTAGTCAAAGAGATGGAATGTTGTATGCTTTTTAAAATTTTAATTCCAGTGTAGTTAACATAGAGTGTTATATGTTTCAGATGTACAATATAGTGATTCAGCAGTTCCATGTATTACTCATAGCTCATCAAGACAAGTGCACTCCTAAACCTATTTCACCCATCCTCCCATTCACCTCCCCTCTGATTATTCTCTACAGTTAAGAGTCTGTTTTTTGGTTTCTCTCTTTCTCTCTCTTTTTGCCTTTCTTCATTTGTATATATTGAATATGTTTTTATTTGCTTAACCAATAAGCCTCCCTTCTCTAATAAAAATTAGTAAAAATTCTCTAAAATTAGTCTAATTATTCTAGAGGTAGCAATGTGTCCAGTTGAAACTTCTCACATTGCTTATTCCATTGTACTTAGTAGTGTTCAAAGAGCATAGTTCTGGCAAATTAACTGCCTCTCTGTCTGTTAGGTTTCAATCAGGAAAGCAGAAGCTCTATGACTATTAAGCAACAGGAATTCCATATATAAATTAGATCATACACAGTATTAAAAAAACTACAGAATTAAATGTTCAGAAACAATCAGAGAAATGTCACTAACCAGCTCCAATGCAGGTGAGCAAACTGGAGCTTGCAGAAGGGCTAGGCACATCCAGCTGCTATCATGATATTGCAGAGGGGACTGATGTTGATGCCAATGGAAGGTCGGTGGCTCCATGAATTTAAAACAAAGTTCTTGGTGGCAGGATTGGGGTCATAGCTGATTGGTGGGGATGGAAACTGATCAGAAGTGATGGAAATTGAAAGATAAAAAAGATGTTGAAGGAGAAAAAGCATGGACAAACTGAAACCCACCTTGTTACTGTGGTTTTTTCCTCATTCCCTTTAACCAGCTGTGCCCTGCCTCATTTTTGCCTACTAAATCTCATGCAGATTTTTCTTATAGCTAATCCTAAACTGGAAATCCCCAAAAATACAATTTTGGTTATAGTTTACTAAAACAATACATTATAAAACGACTACCGTCCCCCATGATAAAAGACAAAACCCTGTTATTTACTCTTAATTTTTCCAAACCTACCCTTCATGCCTGGAAATAAGAAAAAAACATCTACAGTGGTAGTACAATATCTTATATCCATGAGATGAGAGCCATATGGCAAGACAGGAAGATAGAAGAAGGTTATGTCTGACTCTGAAGGCTTTTCTAAATGGTTACATTTATTGTAAATGCATGCCTACAATAACTATTTATTTAAGGCAGTTGTCAAATTATCTATTATTTGCCTTCTTAACTGATATATCTAAGAAATCAAGAGTTCTTTGACTCTGAATTTGATATCTGAATCAGCATATATGAGTGTCAATAAACTTGTTTCAATGTCTTTTTCCTTGGGATATAGTGATCCTTTTTATATGTAGTTTCAGATCTTCCTTAATTTCAGGAATATTTCTCTTATTATCTTCAAATATTGTCCTCTGAATTTGTTGGATATAATTTTTGTATTTTCTACTTCAAAGACTTATATTATTTCTACATCTCCCATGTTCATTATTTTCTCTCTTATTTCTTTAATCTTTTTGGTTTCCCTTCTATGTTCACAGGAATCTTCTCAAGTTTTCCTTCTATGTCAAGTTTTGGTTGTCTATTAATGTATTTATTAATGCTTAAAAGCATTGTTTGTGTATTCATTGTTCCCCCTTGGCTATTTATTTACTTATTTAGCTAGTTGTGTTATTATGACATAATAATATGTCATATTATGATGACATAATTATTATTATGACATATTATATTGAAATTAATTTTTTAAATTGAATTTGTGTTCTATTTCAGTTGTTTTCAAACATGAAACGTTTATAGGACATGTCAAAGGACATTTATAGGTCTCTTTGACAATCTTTTGCATACTGTATTTATTTTACTTATTAAATTTCAAATTGATTATCAGGTCATTTCTTTTCATTTTACTTAATGTTAACATGGGCCAGTTTGTCTACATATCCTATTTTATCTGGTGCAGCTGTAGTGAGTTTTCCTTGACTCTCTTCCCAACTTGGGTGAGACTATATATATTCCCTCTAACCTAGAATATGAGGAAGTTGGGAGTAAGTGGGAGAATCATTTTCATATATATTTTTTATATATTATGTATATGTATATATGTATTTGTCTGTAGGACAAACAAACAAAACAAGTGGCAATATGTGACATATCAGTTACATTGCCCATTGTTGTTGGCATATCTCACCTTTGACTTAAGTCATGTTTTAGGAAATCTACCCTTTACAAGTGAAAGAGATTAACACAACTCTTACATTTATAAATAGTACAATTTCAGAAAATGGGATACAGTATCCTAAATAATACAATGGATCTCTCATTTTGTATTACCAATACTCATACACACATAGCTAAAACATATTGAGTGGTTGCTATCTACAAGGCATCTTCCTAACCTACAAGAACTTCCTAACCTATCACTGGGACACTAGGAAAAGAAGTATCAGCCACCACAACAGGTGTCCTTCATCAACTGAATTTGAAATGGCTCTTTAGATATTATTGGCAGCAACAAAGAAAGGCATTTACAATTTGCCAAGTTCTTGTCTTTTTTAAAAAGTTATATGTACACTGTATTTGGTTTAATATTTTGTTTAAATTGTCCCCTAGGTATGCATAACTCACACTTAGGACCTATACTCAATGCTGATTACACACTTTCCAAAGAACTTCCAGACAATCATTGCTGGAGATTAACAAAAAACATGATGCATTCAAAATTTATATCTTCTACACAAAGCTTTTTTTTTTTTTTTCCCCCAGCTTTGGGGTTTTCCCTTCTCCTCATTAAACCTCACGATACCCGTGCTGTCTTACTCTTTTTTTTTTTTTCTTTACTAAACCTACTGTCAAATTCTATTTTCAGTCAGGGCCAAACGGTGGCATTTACATTTTATGGAAATTGTAGGTATGAAACACAAAATGATGAATTTCTGGCCAAGACTGGGCCTAAGAAAAGATTAAAAGTTTTTGAACGCATGACTGTAGGCATTTATTAACTGTAAGGATATTCCCTTCCTCCACTTTCAGGTAATATATTTTTTTTATTTATTACAGAATAAAGGAATTTCTTGTGGCAGAACAGATACACAAGAAAAGACATTGGTAAAATCTGAACTCAGTGAGCCACAGAAGGTTCATGTACTTCTACAGCACCATTCCTATATACTAATTCATACTTTCATTTCTTCAGAGGTCTAAAAGTTTAGCTAAATAAATGTGGCACATATTGGTCCTGGGAGAAAACAAAGACCATTAGATCTCAGGATGTCAACCAAAGATCTTTTGATTAGTGTTATTGGAAGAAAGGAAGAAAACTCTTCAGACACCAGTAGGTGAAATATAAGCCCTATTTCTATTATTAATAGAAAAGGATTTTACTGGGGTGCCTGGGTGGCTCAGTCGTTAAGCGTCTGCCTTCGGCTCAGGTCATGATCCCAGGGTCCTGGGATCGAGTCCCGCATCCAGCTCCCTGCTCAGCGGGAAGCCTGCTTCTCTCTCTCCCACTCCCCCTGCTTGTGTTCCCTCTCTCGCTGTGTCTCTATCAAATAAATAAATAAAATTTAAAAAAAAAGAAAAATAAAAGGATTTTACTTGATAAATACAATAAGTAATAGCATTATATACATATCTGTGTGTGTATATATATTTTTCAAGGTATTTTATAAAATATTTCCCCATATTGAAAAGTGATTAAATAGTAAATAGTAGTTTGATTTAATAACACGCTGACATTTGTTAATCATTAATAAGATACAAGGCTATATATAATTCTGAGAACTAAATATTTTTTTCAATATGATAACTAACATGTCTTGGTAAGTGTTTCCCATCACCACCATGCACCATAAAGTATTAAAGAAGGTATTTCAGAATAACTGTAAATCGGCTATAATTTATTTTGAAGGGATATCCATATATAAATAGAAACTTACTATTTATTTGCTACAACTGAAATGTATCTGTAGGTAGATGTGCTCAGTAGGCAGAGCCTTACTTGATCTTATTAATCAGTGACAAGTAAAAAATTGTTTTTATCATGGTTTGTCTAAATATTTTATTCAATTTGACAAGTTCACTTATGACTCATATCTATCATATGAACATGTTCACACAGGTTCAAATTATTTTAATTTGTAAGCAAAGAACACATCTACTAAGACATCTTGTGGAATGAATTTAGGTAGAAAACTGTAAAGTGCATAGCAAAGTAAAATACTTGGTATGTTTTTCTCCTAAAGGAGCAAAACAACACTGGTGAACCTCACTTTGAAATCTTGCTTTGTGCTGACAGTTGAACTATAACTATATTTCATAAACCATAGCACTCCCAAGTTACTGAAAATAAATTGATTTTCCGGAAATATGCGACACACAGGTTCTCAATATGGGTCTTGAACAGTCTGTCCCTAAAGTAGTTATTTCCATTTACACCCCTGACCCGCCAGCATCTCTGGTGCCACTGTAGTTTTTCATGTACTTCAAAAGCTACAGATCTGTTTCCATCCCTCTTAATCTAATATAAACTGCACATGCTTCTATCAGTAAAGACCTTCATTTTTATCCTTCTTCGATTTCATGACACCAATGGTTCCATATTTCACAGCAAAGGGAGCAGAATGAAATTACATATCGCTCAGATTTCAGCAATATCTGGTTTATGTGATTCAGGACCTCCATACAAAGAAGAGGTCATTCTCAATATTTTAGAAAATTGCTCTTTCTGGGGATTCTTATGATAAGTCTGACAATATATTTGATTGGAGGTGGTAAAAATATGCCTATTTGGAAAAAAAGTGGAAATAATCAAAAAAAATCAAGGCCTAAAATGGCAACTGCCAATATAAACATAAGTAGTTAATAAACAAGTTGGCTAAAAGAATAAAATAGTTGAAGTCTATACAAAAAAAAAAAAAGGAGTAACTGAGGAGAAGCCAAGTTGTTGGACTATTCTATATCTAGCACAGACATCACGAGTGAAAGTAAAAGCAAAATCTAAAAAGCAACAAAACTGAAAACAAATTAACTCCCTGATCCTAAAGAAAAAAAAAATCCCCAAAACTGGAAATGAGAAAATACATCATTTTACTTAAGAACAGTGATTTCATTATGCTTAAAATTAAAATAATAATAGTACATGAATACATGTTGACTAGAATTTTTGTTTTTGGTGATGTTGCTCCATATAAATGTACCTCCCCACACACACATGGAGCTTAAAAAAAGTAAGAAAATAGAATAAAGAAAGATGAACAAGATTCAAAGGAAAAGGCCAAATGAAAATGTTGCTGAAGAAAAAAAAAAAAACATCATCGTGACTTAAAGCTTTATTCAACAGAAGATAGACTAATTGGCAGTAGATTTGTACTAAACATGGAATAATCTAACTGCAGTCTACTTTTTAAGGTATGTAGGAATGGGTATGGTTAAGAGATAGTTAGGGGTCAAATGTCCAATGCACAAAGATGTTACAGAATTGGTTTTGGTCAATGTAGATGTCTAAGTAATTTTAATCCTTGCATTGGATACGGTAGAAATAGTTTAGATGTTCCAGTCTGTTGATTCGAGACACTGTAATATATTAACCATCTTCCACAAAACTGCCAGGAACTAGAAAGAATGCTAAGGTCTCAGCCATACAGATTGTTGTTAGGGCAAAAATCCAGTCCTGTTGTGAAAGCAGAACTCCGAATGTGGGTTTTGACTAGAAGAGGATTTGCATGGGCTATAATCCATGGGACCAACCAGGGGTAGATTCCATGGGCATAACTGGGTAATTGACTGGAATGGGGTGTCTGAATAGATGTAAGCTGATTTGAAATGATGGAGAATGAAGCACTGCTGGGAACCTATTGCAGTATAGGAATGAATGCAGTTGCTGATGCCAGAAAGCAGGAATTAAGCCTCCTGAAAACCAGGGATGTGTGACCATGTACCAGGAGTGAATCCAGATGCAGAAGCCAAAACAAGATCAACAAGGAACAGTTGTCACTATAGTAAATTCAGGTAGGAAGAAAAGAGCCAGAAAACATAATGAAGTCAGATTAAGGAACTCTGGAGGTAGCATTAGGTGGCACCCAGATGTTCCATAAAATACTCAAAGAGAACTTTATATACTTCTATATTTATGCCCTTCCATTCAACATGTTTCTGCAAATTACCTACTTAGAGTTTTAGCTTGGGCCAATAGGTACTACTACTTATAGTAATTTCTGGCAGAGACAATCTAATTTAGAGCTCATGTTCATCAGAATCGGTTCAGAAACTCAATAGGGTTTATCTTGTAGATTAACATCATCAGGTTCCATAAGGAAGAGATTAAGCAATCAGGCAAATTATAGCATACATATACAGAAATATTATTTTGAAATTTATGTGTCAAATTACTACTTTCTTACATTGAAATAAATAAGTGAGCAGACTGTCGGTTTGGTTATAACAGCAGAGATACACACTTGTTGTGAGTTACAAATCTGTACAGGTCAAGGAAAGAAATATGTGATTATAAATATTTTGGAAAACAGACTTTCCTCTCTTAATGGAAATGAAACAACTCTCTTTTTGTGTTGTAAACTACCCAGTCAACTGATTCCTCTTTCATTCCTCTATCAAATTATTTTCTCTATACTGGCAGCCAGTTAAAATCCTTTGCCCAACAGAATGTTATTTCATAATATTGAATGTAATCACAACCAAATGAATTTCATCTTATATAGGATGAAATTCTTTAAATTTGAAGTAGAAAAAAATCTTATAAGCAGTAAATTTTAGATTATCGTAACATGCACTCTGAACTTCAAATGACTGGTTTTGAAACAAGCCACATCACTTACTTGGTGCATGGCAGTTGTCAAGTTACTTAAGTTCTCTTGGCTTTAGATTTTTTTCTTGATAAAATGGGCATAATAATAGCATCTACATGTGATTTTTGTGAGGACTGTGAGACAACACATAAAAAATACTTAAAAGATTTACATGTGAAGCCAACGGTAAAACGTTAGTCAGTGGTAGCAGTTAAAGTAGTAGCCACAGGAGTAAGGTTGCCAGACTTAACAAATAAAAACAGGGCATATAATTAAATTTCAGATAAACAAGTGATAATTTTTATATGATAATCTCAAATATTTACAGTTGTCAATAATGGGAGTAACACATGCTTGTAATTTTTTACTAAGTCCTCTATCTTATCTCAAAGCTTGGTAGTAGTAAAGAACACCCAGTCTAATTAAAAAAAAAAAAAATTAACATATAATGTATTATTTGTTTCAGGGGTACAGGTCTGTGATTCATCAGTCTTACACAATTCACAGTGCTCACCATAGCACATACCCTCCCCAGTGTCCATCACCCAGTTACCCCATCCTTCCCACCCCCCACCACTCCAGCATCCCTCAGTTTATTTCCTGAGATTAAGAGTCTCTTACGGTTTGTCTCCCTCTCTGGATTCGTCTTGTTTCATCTTTCCCTCCCTTCCCCTATGATCCCATGTCTTGTTTCTCAAATTCCTCGTTATCAGTGAAATCATATGATACGTGTCTTTCTCTGATTGACTTATTTTGCTCAGCATAATACCCTCTAGTTCCATCCACATTGTTGCAAATGGTAATATTTCATTTTTTGATGGCTGCATAATATTTCATTGAATATATATACCACATCTTCTTTATCCATTCATCTGTTGATGGACATCTAGGCTCTTTCCATAGTTTGGCTATTGCAGACATTGCTGCTATAAACACTGGGGTGCAGGTGCCCCTTTGGATCACTAATTTGTATCTTTGGAAGAACACCCAGTCTACATGCTTAATTTTACTGACTCTAAAAGAGCTTGGAAAAGAAGCTCACGGAGTGAGCTAATTGGTTTTTCATAATGTAAGATATTACATAATCCTTAGGAAAGTTACAGTAGCTTTAAGGGCAATTAATACATTGAAAGTTGTAACAATTCATCAGAAAATAAACTTTACCATCATGTCGACTTTTTCTTGAGTTTCAGTTTACTTTGTTTTAAATGACACTATTTATTGTTTATTAGGCATAAAGTCTACCCATGATGGGCTATGTGAGGCTCTGCCACTCCCTTTTAAACCTTTCCTCCTTGAAGATTCAAGAAGCTTTGGGGTCAAGTATCCCTCCGCTGCATTTTTATAGGTTTGAACCTTGTAGGGTAGTAGGGAAAGGTTTTCCTGACATAGTGTTAAAACTCAGAGTGTATTTAAAACAGCTTGACACAAGCAATAGTAAATAGTGAGATATCCTAAGTGAAAGGGATGATTGGGGTCAGAGAAAGGACCCCATAGTGGGGTTTCTTGTGGCTTTGTTGTAACTCTTGGTAGAATTTGTTCAATACTAATCCTAGTTACTGTTTACCAGGAATATTAACATTAAAATTACTCAAGTGATTATTTTGTAAAATAGGTGCTAATTTGTGTAGACATTCAAAAGAAGAAAGGCTGTTATTCTCTGATCTTGAAAGGACGTTTGATATAGGTAAGTATTCCAAGGTAATCACCCTTATGCCAACATAAGAATTTAAATGGGTGGAAATAAAGTACAGAATTGAGCAAGACATTGTTGCACAAAAATAAAAGTCTCTTGTTTCCACAAAATATTTAGAAATAAAATGTATAGTCAGCTTGAATTAGGCTGTAATGAAATCTAGATTATTGCTGTATTTTATAAACTAGAAAATAAAAAGTAGGAGCCACGTTCAGAATATTAAATTGTATAAAATAAAATCTACAGAATATTCACCTATTTGTGAGTCAAAACAGTTTTCTGAAGCCAATATCGGAAATAAAAGTAATTAACTAAAATGAAAGTACAATTCAATGCTTTAAAATATGAAGGTTGATGTAAAAAATAATTATTTATATGTAAAAATCTCATTTCAATATGATTTAGGCAAAGCCATATGATAAGTTTAATTTCCATGTAAATATTTTATTTTAATAAATATGTCCAAAATATAATTATATATATATATATGTGTGTGCTTATGCTCCCTGTTTATATGTGCTTTATATATACACAATGCACTCCATATAATCAGTTATATATATGTAATAATTACATTTATATATATATATTTGTATAATTTGTTACCACTAATGTGAGTATAATTTACATATAATAGTTACTGAAAATATAAAATAGTGTGAAGGATAACTAGAATACGTTTAACTAGTTCCCTAGATATTACTTTTTCCAAGAAAATGATTCATGCATAGGACGATGAAATGCATAGTTCACATCATAAATTAAAATATCCATTTTTTCTACTTAGACAAGCAAAAGATAAAAATCCATTAATAAATTTTGTCTGAGCTATTCTTTTACACATTTACTTTTTCATGTGAATTTTAAAATTGGCTTGCCAAGTTCTTCAAATAATCTTGTTGCTATTTTAATTAGGCTGAATTGAATTTGCAGATAAATATTGAGTATTGATATTTATACAATATTGTGCTCTGAACCAAAAGACATGAGCTCTCTCTCATTTATCCAAATTGTCTTATATATTCTTTTCTATTTTGGGATATGCAGCTTACTGTCTTTGACATTCCTATAGCACTATTTTAAGGCACTTGGTAGTTTTATTCTTGCTATTTTTATTAATGTAAATGTTTTGCTTAATTTGTTTAAATGGTAATCTCTAGGACATATGTAGAAAAAGCATAATTTTTAATTGACCTTTGTCTGCCCACTTGAATGAACTCTCTTGCTTTAAGTGCTACAATTTATTTCATTTGGTTCTCCTGAATTTTCTTAATAGGGGATTTTATTATCTATATAGTATCAGTTTGGTTTTTTTTCACATTACAGTGGACGTGAGTATTTCATATCTTCCATAATAGAAAAAAAAGATGGATCTAATCTATTGGATGATGAAATAGTGTGAATTTCAGTTTTATTTTTTAAATATAAAATTTATTTCAATAGACGTCCTAAATTATTTTAAGTCAAAAGAATTTTCTTCTAACACATTTCAAATACAAGTGTCCAACTGGATTCTCTAATTCCATTGTGCCTTAAGTAGTGTCAGAAAGGAGTCTAGAGAACTTTATAAATAACAAAATATTTTCAAAAAGATAATTTAGGCTACTTTTATTTAGTTAGTTAAATATCAAATGGAGTGATAGCAGAAGACACAATGTACTATTAGCCTTTTCAAAATACATTTATATAGCTCTGCATTTGTCTTTAATCCAGTATGCTCTCACAACAACTAACTGCCATAAAATCATAATCTTCAAATTACCTTCCCTTGATAAGGCATCACTAAAATATATTACTACTTATCCAAAACAGAACAGGATATTTCTTATACACATTTTTTTTTTTTACCAACTATGTTTACATTCAAAAGAAACACAATGGAGTTTCTTTTCATGTATAGGAAGGAACTCATACCCCAGGACAATTTTGCAAGATAACTGCTCTAGGTGTTAGAACAGGTGAAGTTTGTGAATGGTGTTACACTTTCCTGCATCAGTTATTTTATATAATATCTTTTCAGGATCTAAAGTCACATAGGAAAAATACTCCAAACCACTGGCCTATGCACTCCATTGATATTGATTTCTTTCACAGAAAAGGAAAGGGAGTGTGTCTTATACCTTGAATGCTCTAAAAATCATTTCAACAAAAGAAAAAAAAAAAAAAAACCTTGCAGAACATTTGAAAGGGCATTGCTGGCATAAGGGGTCCTTCTAAGTGTATTTTCATTTTCAAAGAAATATTATGGATTTTGTGGATGAATGCTGTCTCTTAGCTCAGGTGCTATATAACAAAACACCATAGACTATGTATTTTAAACAACAGACATTTTTATTTCTCACAGTTCTTGAGGCTGGGAAGTCAAGGATCAAGGTGCTGGCAGATTTGGTCCTAGTGAGAGCCCCTTTTCTGGCTTGCACAGCTGGCTGTCTTTTGGGCCCTTTTCTGATAAAGAGAGCTCTGGTCTCTAACTTCTTACAAGGACATTATTTCCCTCATGGTGTCCCCAGCCTCATGATCTTATTTAAGCCTAATTACCTCACAAAGGCCTCACCTCCAAATACCATTACATTGGGAATTAGGGCTTCAACATATGAATTTGGTGTGTGTGGGGGGGGCAATTTAGTTCATAGCAAATGCTAAAAGGACTTTATTTAATTTTTAGAATGTTGAATATCATATGGATTTGTGATAGGCAATATTTTAATTACTTTAATATTGATAATTCTGAGGTAAGAAAATCATTGCTTGAAATAAATTTTTATTACACAATATTTTTTTAAAGATTTTATTTATTTATTCATGAGAGACAGAGAGAGAGAGAGAGAGAAGCAGAGGGAGAAGCAGGTTCCCAAGGAGCAGGGAGCCCGATGTGGGACTTGATCCCAGGACCCTGGGATCATGACCTGAGCCGAAGGCAGACGCTTAACCGTCTGAGCCACCCAGGCGCCCTACACAATATTTCTAATGAATCGTTGAACACTACATCAAAAACTAATGATGTACTATATGTTGGCTAACTGAACATAATAAAAAAAAGAAATTACAGGAAAAAAATCACTTTTCATTGTTGAACATATAAACAAAGAAAATAAAGTCACCTGAAAATAAATGTTGCAATATCTTGCTTTGTAATCATTTATACCTTCTCAGAAGATACATTTCTGACTTTTTTATAATTTAATCTTCATGTAATTATGGTATTAAAAACTTCATAAAATGTTGCCTTTGATGGGTTAATAATATATCATGATTCAGAGGTTTCAATGTTTATGTAACCAGTGCCTGATATTTTCCCTAATTAAGTTATTTAGTGAATGAAACTCAATTTAAAGATCTTACTGAAAGTTGACTTTATTATAAAGTAATTCTGAACAATATTGGACAGAGAAGACTTCACTGGGAGATTATTTATATATTGACTAATTAATAAATTGAAAGTTTATAGAAAATTTACAAATACATCTTTTACAGTTACAGCATCAATAATGCCCAGAAATTGGAATAGTCCTTTGACATCAGTATCTATGGATGTGTATTGATACATTTCAAACTAAAAGTGTATAGCATATTGCTAATAATGGCAATAAAGGTATGAACATTCTATCTGAATTCAGATTAACAGAAAAAAACAGACCATAGTTTAGAGATTGCATCACTTACCCTGCTCTCTCTCTAAGTGAATATGGTAGTGTTCAACAGTAGTGCATCATCTTAACATGTCTCATGTTTCCTTTCAGATGGTCCTGTTCTTTTTGCTGCATTTGTTTTCCAGGGTCTAACTAAAAAGCTATTCAATCATCTGTTTTTCTCCTTGTCAACTAATAAAAACTACTCCTTCAAGGATTATAAATTTATGCCAACTGGAAGAACAACAATCAACAACCAAATTCCTCAGTTGTTTCGTAAGCCCTCAAATTTATACAGCAAACTTATTTGTCTCTAGGTGTCTTTCTGTAACTCACAAAATCATTACCGGAAAACTCTGACATTCCAGTCAATGTAATGTATCTGTTTATGATTGATATTATCCACCCTCTAATTTGGGGGAATTGAGACAGTTCATACAACTACCTAAACATCGCACAGCTCATAAATGGCAAATCAAGAACGTAAACCCAAGCCTTAGATAATTAAATGGAGAATACTAATCTGAGTCTTTCAAACATGGAATTCTAAATTTGGGATTTTATATTTTCTTTTTTTTTTTTTTTAAGATTTTTATTTATTTGAGAGAGAGAGAATGAGAGAGAGAGAGAACACATGAGAGGGGGGAGGGTCAGAGGGAGAAGCAGACGCCCTGTCGAGCAGGGAGCCCCATGCGGGACTCGATCCAGGGACTCCAGGATCATGACCTGAGCCGAAGGCAGCCGCTCAACCAACTGAGCCACCCAGGCGCCCAGGGATTTTATATTTTCTAAAGTTACCATGCTTTACATTAGATCCCCAGAACTTACTCATCTTATTACTACACATTTGTTCCTTGAACCAACATCTCCTCATTTCCTCTACCCCCCAGTCCTTAACAACTGCTATTTTACTCTCCGGCTCTGTGAGTTAAACTTTTTTAGCTTCTAGATAGAAGTGATATCATATAGCATTTATCTTTCTGTGTCTGACTTACTTCAGTTATACTGTTTTCCAGGTTCATCCATATTTTTGCAAATGATAGGATTTGTTTTGAATAATATGCACTATATGTATATACCACATTTGTTTATGCATCCATCCATCAATAGACATTTAGGTTGTTTCCATATTTTGGTTATTGTGAATAATACTGCAATGAACATGGAACTGCAGATATCTCTATGATTTCATTTCCTTTGGACATATACAGAGAAGTAGGATTACTGGATCATAAGGTAGTTCTGTTTTTCATTTTCTGAGGAACTTCCATACTGTTTTTCATAATGGCTGTACCAATTTACATTCCCACTAGCAATGGTCAATGGTTCTCTTTCTACACACCCTCATCAACACTCGTTATATCTTATCTTTTTGATAATAGCCATCCTAATAGGTATAAGGTAATGTTTTATCATGGTTTTGATTATATTGTCTTGATGATAAGTAATATTGAGCTCCTGTTGGCCATTTGTAGGTCCTCTTTGAAGAAATGACCATATAGTTTGCCCATTTTTAACTGTGTTATTTGGTTTTCTACTGAGTTGGAGCCATCCTTTATAGATTTTGGATATTAATTCCTTATCGATAGGTGGTCTGCAAATATTTTTTTTTCTCATTCTGTAAGGTACCTTTTCACTTGGTTGATTATTTCCTTTGCTTACAGAAACTTTTTAGTTTGATGTAGTCCTAGTTGTTTATTTTTGTTTTGTTATGTGTGTTTTTGGAGCCTTATCCAAAAAATCATTGCCAAGGTGTGCCTGGGTGGCTCAGTCATTAAGCACCTGCCTTCAGCTCAGGTCATGATCCCAGGGTCCTGGGATTGAGCCCTGCATCGTGCTCCCTGCTCCACGGGAGTCCTGCTTCTCCCTCTTCCACTCCTACTGCTTGTGTTCCCTCTCTCACTGACTCTTTCTCTCTCTGTCAAAAAATAAATAAAATCTTAAAAAAAAAAAATCATTGCCAAGACCCATGTCAAGGGCTTACCTTTTGTTTTTATTCTAGGAGTTTTATGGTTTCAGGTCTTTCAGTTAGGTCTTTAATCCATTTTTAGTTAGTTTTTGTGTGTGGTTTAAGATAAGGATCTAATTTAATTTTTTTTTTGTATGTGGCTATCCACTTTTCCCAACACAATTTATTGAAAAGATTATCTTTTCCTCATTGTGTATTCTTAGAGCCTCATCAAAAATTAGTTGACTATATATCCATGGGCTGATGTCTGGGCTGTCTATTGTGTTCCTTGGTCTATGTGTTTGTTTTTAATATCAGCACCATATTGTTTTGACTTTCACAGGTTCTTAAATGTGGAAATTTATTTTTAAATATGGAGTTTTTAATTTATATAGGTTCTCTTGCACTATTTACATTTCTTCTCAGGTGTGTTCCCCCATATTCTCTCAGCCAGAGAAAATGGGGCTTGTTCATGTTGGTACTTCTCATGCCCATCCTATGCCACACTTGCCTCCCCTGTGTCCACTTGCAGTTGTCTCCCTACTCCATGGTAATAGGAATTGTTAGTTTGATAATTTATGCTCTCGGGCATCCATTAGAGCACAATGTATTGATTGTTCCCTAGGATTGCCATGATGTATATAAAGGCTCCAATCTGTATCCATAATCTGTACTATTAACACTTTGATTTCTTTTGGTATGCTCCTTTGGTTTCTAGATTTCAGTTGATACATGAAACGCACGTGGCCGACATTGGTAGGCCTTGCTATTTTCTTTTTTCCCGGTTTCTCCTTCTGTTATTAGAGAAACTTCAATCAATAAATAAAATATTTTGAAGCAGAAAGAAGCCGTTGTGGCTAATGCAATTATAAATACTGTACAAAGAAGTATGAGGAAAACAAAGCCTCTTCTTTAAATTCGGTCAGAGAGATGAAGCCAGGAATAAAAAAACATAATGTGAAGGGATGCAGCAGAAGCACCAAATAAATAGAACAGGGAGGAGATAATATTTATATTTAATCTCGAAATACACCTTTTGACAGCATAGCAAAATAAGAATTATTTGAGATCAGATTTAGCTTCATCTTTGCTTTGTCCGTTTTCAAATCCAAGCAGCAAAGGTAGCTTTAGATCTGTTGTTGATTTATATCAGACTATTTTATTCTGTATCTGGATGATTTTCCACTCACAGGGATTCTGAATTATATTCATATCAACTGCTGAAGTGATTTGTCTTCTAGGTTACTAACTACATCCGTTAGCGTGACTGATTATTAACATATATACACAAAGTCATGCGTGTTTATTATAACAGGTTTATTTGTTAGGAAACTGAGGCACTCATATTTTAAATAAATCACCCAATTTCACATGGTAAATAAATCCAAATTGCAAACTCAACTGCTCATCTCAAACCCACTATGAACACTGCCTTTCTTACAAAGTTGAAAACATTACATGGTTTAAGTATATTAAGTGTTTTCAGAATAACCCTTTCTGATATTTTAAATGTAATGTTTTGGTACAGAATTGGTTAGAAACAGTTGCATGACATATGTTAGACTTTAAAAGGTTAATGAGATATCATGAGATATAGTTTGCATTGACCTATCATTAGATGTCAACAAACAAACAAACACACAAAAACACCAGGATAAAAATATGACACGCTGGCTCAGAGAAATTCTTGGTAGGAAAGGAGTTAGCAAAAATATAGATGGAATTAATTCACTCAGCAAACATTAATTGAATGAATATAACCTCTGGCAGCTTAAGACATTTTGAATGAAAAAAGCTTAAGATCTGCTGTGATTGCAAATTAGCTGATGTGCCCTGAAAGTAGAACTAGTACCTATTATATTGTGCTATTGGGAATGAAGAAATATTTTAGAAAAGAATCATCTCAACTGCGAGAGAGTTTTCAAAAGATTAATACCCTAGGGATATTGAAAAATAAACCCAGTTGCAATGATTATTAAGCATACAATCCTGACTGCTGATTTTAGTCCTAATACAGAATGCTTCTGGAGAATTTTAATGAAGGCTGAAAAAACTTCATGTCACAATACATACACCATTTTATTTAACAATGGGAAAATCTGAAAGGAGTAAATAAGAGTGTTCATAAAAGCACTCAGTACTTTTTCCTAACCTTCAGAATAATTACTGATTAAATAAGTAAGGTCAAACATAAACATTATTGATTTTAAATTATTTGGAACAGAATGCTGATCTATATATTTATTTCAAATAAAATTAAAACTGAGTAAACTATTAAAACAATACAAATATTTTAAACAGAATTATAAAAACTTCTATATTTTGAGTTGAAAACTTTGAAAACAAATCTAAGTAATATAAATGTAATATGGTATGAAATCATAAATATTCAATTATTATTAGAAATATACCACAGAATCGTATTATTTTTATTATTATACTTTAATTCTTAATGATATATGTATATCCAGCATGAGGGCTAATTATATTAAATATATCCAAGTTACTCATTAAGCATCTTTTATTATTTATCACAAATATATTTTGACAAAATTGTATTTAAGTGTTTTAAACATTGCTGTTTATTTATTACTATATTTTTTATTTGAGTATGGTTGACATTGCATTCGTTTCAGGTGTACAACATAGTGACTCAGTAAGTCTATATATTACACTATGCTGACCTCACGTGTGGCTGCCATCAGTTACCATGTGTAGCTATTACAATATCATTGACTATATTTCCTATGCTATACCTTTTATTCCCATAACTGTTTCATGTCATAACTGGGACACTGTATTTCCCCCTCCCCTTCATCTATTTTGCTCCTCCCCCCATCCCCCCTCTCTGAGTAAATTAATTCCATCTATATTTTTGCTAACTCCTCTTTTACTAAGAAGTTCTCTAAACAAATCATCAGGTGTGATTCTCTTCTTTAAATTCATCTGTTTATTTGTTTATTCATCTGTTTTGTTTTTTAGATCCCGCATGTAATTGAACGCATATGGTATTTGTCTTTCTCTGTTTGACTTATATCATTTAGCATAATACCCTCTAGGTCCATCCAAGTTGTCACAAATGGCAAGATCTCATTTTTTTAAAGATCACTGTTTGTTTTTGCAAAATGTTCCATTATCTTTAATGGTTAGCCTTCAACAGATGACTGATGATGACAGTTGCATAAATACCCCAGTATCTGTACCTTGAGGCAGGAAGTAACTCTGAGGTGTACATTCTAAAAATACTTTGAGCATTTTCTCAACAAGGTTAAATTCCAATACTCACAATGGTAGCTGTTTTCAAAAGAACCCCTTTATTAAGCCATTACTTTTTCTGTCTTGTTTCTCTCTACTTCTCTTCCCAACACATTATTTCTTTCACGTTCCAAATAAATTTCACACATATCTTTGTCTCACGTTTTACTTTCGGGGAAGGGTAATCCAAACGTAGACACATCCTCCGCCTATATTCTGACTTAAAATAATACCACTATCTATAACATTATTTTTATCTGAGGTGAAGTCTACATCTTTCAAAGGAATTTCAATTGTGTGTTTCTGGGGATAATTATTCCTGAGCCTAAATCTCAAAATACACAAGAATGTCACATTAACAAGATAAATAAATATCTTGAGTATTTGAATCCTACCACTTGTTACAACTCTTAAGTTCAGTTTACCATCTTATTGTCAGTGAAATAAATCTATTATGCTTTCCTCTAAGTACTTTATATTTAGGATCTATATTTATCAAGCACAGTTATTTCAAATAACTGCAAATCACCATAGACTTTCATACGAGAGGCATTTAGTACTTGCAGTGGATTAAAAATAGGCATTCGTTTTTTAAAAGATTTCATTTATTTATTTGAGAGAGAGAGAAAGCGGAGAGAGGAACAGAGGGAGAGGGACAAGCAGACTCAGACTCAGTGCTGAGCATGGAGCCTGATGGGGGCCTTGATCCCAAAACCCCAAGAACATGACCTGAGTGGAAATCAAGAGTTGGGCACCCAAGCGACTGAGTCACCAGGCATCCCAACAGGCACTCATTTTTGATACTCTTCCTCTAGAGGTGAGGTCAATGTCATCTCCCCTTGAATTTGAGAAGGGTCTAGAACTGCTTTGAGTAATAGAATATGGCAAAAGTGACACTGCTAGTTAGCAGACCCATGGAGAAGACTCTTGCCCTTGGTTTATTAGGAGAGCAACACAGCAATCAGTCACTAGTCATATAGAGTAGTAAACTTGAAAGTCAATTCTCAGGCCCCAGTAGAACTACCCCTCTGACTATGCATACAACAGATGTAAGACACCCAGCTGAGTGGAATCGAGGCCTACAAAACCATGAGTAAAATAAAATATCTGTTTAAAGCCACTAAGTTACAAAGTAGTGTTTTTTTTTTTTTTTTCAAGTAGGCTCCACACCCAGTGTGGAGCCCAACATGGGGCTTGAACCCACACCCCGAGATAAAGACTTAAGCTGAGATCAAGAGTTGGACGCTTAAATGACTGAGCCATCCAGGCGCCCCATCAAGTAGTTTTTGATGGAACAACAGATAACTGCAAATATAGAATCCATGCCTGAAAGGGAATGCTGGATTTGCAAATCTTCTTTTAAAAACAAAAGCACCGGGCGCCTGGGTGGCTCAGTTGGTTAAGCGACTGCCTTCGGCTCAGGTCATGATCCTGGAGTCCCGGGATCGAGTCCCGCATCGGGCTCCCTGCTCAGCGGGGGGGTCTGCTTCTCCCTCTGCCCTCTTCCCTCTCGTGCTCTCTGTCTCTCATTCTCTCTCTCAAATAAATAAATAAAATCTTAAATAAAAAAAAAAACTTAAAAATTTCCTAGTAGTTATTAGTCAGAGATTCTGACAATATTGTCACACACACAAAACAAATCGGTATGATTTACCAATCTAAGGTTATGAGAAATCTCCTAATGCAGATCAATAAGAAGGAAAAATAAATTTTATGATGTATGAATATTATTGACTTGATAAATCTATTTAAACTATTTCCCATATCTATTTATTGTGTTCTATATAAAAGCAATAATATAACTTAAATGAATTTGTCATATCTTTATAGCACTGCAGTAAAGTTCAATGACATGTCACTAACTACGCATGATTTCACCTGGGATATTTGAGCTTTATATAATTTTTGGCAACTTCTTAAGTCATGTGAACCCTGAAGACCAAAATAACTTACAAGTGGTTACACTCTGTAGTTTAAATGCATATTTTTAAATTACACAGATAAGACATTTAAATAATACAACAATGAAATAAGTATTTCATACAGTCTTATTAAAAATGTGAAAAAATACAATGGAATAATGCAGCATTTTCTTTTCTTATGGTTAGGCATAGGATGTAATTATACCAATCACAAATCAAGGCTGCATTGTGAACATTATTCTTAAAATTAATAAATAATAGCACCTGACACATATTAAGCAATAACTACATAATCTGAATTTTCCTTAAATCTATGTATCTAATTACTAAATGAAAGATACTAAATAGATGATAACAACCTGAGAAAACCGATCTCAACATGGTGATTTGCTCTAAGCCACACAGGAAGTAAAATGCATAACATTTTATCTAAAATCTCTCTGACCACAAATACTGGATACTTTATGTTTCATATCGCTTCTTTTTTTTTTTTTAAAGATTTTATTTTATTTATTTGACAGAGAGAGAGAGAGAGACAGCTAGAGAGGGAACACAAGCAGGAGGAGTGGGAGAGGGAGAAGCAGGCTCCCGGCCGAGCAGAGAGCCCGATGCAGGGCTCGATCCCAGGAACCTGGGATCATGACCTGAGCCGAAGGCAGACGCTTAACGACTGAGCCACCCAGGTGCCCCCTCATATTGCTTCTTTATGTTTGCATATGCTGCTCATTATTCTCATATTACTTACCATGGGTATACTGTCTGTACGTTCTTTTTATTTTTTCCCTCAGACAGGAATTTTACTCTCAGAACAATTTTTCATATGCACTTTCCCCAGTAACTAGACCAGATGCCGAAAGAAATTACAGCTGAGACTATAATACATATTATATTTATGTGTGTGTGTGTGTGTATACATATGTATACACACACACATATACATATGTTTTAAATCACTTCAGGGTCTGTCCTGTCCTTATGCTAGCATTAAGGGCATGTGCTTATGTAGTTTATGGTAAAGACCCACAGCTTCAATATGGCCTCAAGTGCTCCCCTTGCCACTTCTTTGTCACCGTCGATATGCTTATTCTTCTCTCTGTCTCACATATTTTGTATCCCTTTGCATTTCTTAAATGTTTGTTCCTTTGCCTGAAGTATTCTTCTCTTCTCTCTTCAAAAGCCCATTACTTATATTGTCTTACTAAATGTCATTCCTATGGGTAGTCTCTCCTGATCTCCCATATTAGAATAGGTCCCCCCCTTAGAGTCTCTGCCAATGCTTTCATTTCTCAGTTTGCACAGCACCCTATAAAAAAGTGTTACTAGATTATAATTTCAACACTTTACAATATAATTTAATATTTTATAAATAATAAATACAATTTATCAAGCTGGTAAACTTTTGCACTATTTAAGGCTTAGAACCAAGTACATACCTGCTATGAAAATATGCTGGGGTTTTCTTTAGCTCAATCTTTAAAGCATATTTTACTATGGAAGATTATTTCTGTCAATACTAAGAGCTACCCAATATTTCAGTTTCCAAATATAATTGGTAAATACAATTAATATTAAATCCATAGTGTTTATTCAAGAAGAAATTATTATCCAAATACATGGATTTTGTTATGTACTATTTCTAAACCCTAATGCTGGTTAGTAATTGCCTGTCCCAAGTAACAAAAAACAAACAAGAAAGAAGAAATTAATGATTTCCTATCTTAAATAAATCTTAGGTCCCAACAACACTCTGTCCAAGTGATTTATAGAATTTTAAGCTATATATCTGGATGCTGTCTTTACGGTCAGCTAAACTAAATCCCTCACTCTATACATGAAGAGAGCAGCCTAGAAAAGAAAGGCAGTGGTGTCATGCAGAAGAGATCTTACTTTCTAGATGTGTTTTATTAACTGATTCATCTCAGTAAAAATATCTAGTAAGTGCAGACCCAGAGTCATACCTCTGTCTTTTAACTCAAAGTTTATAGTTCTTTTCATTCTACTGGGTCATATCATAAACATATTATATGAAGTCATAGCATGGGCAGTTAATTTGAAGGCACTTATCTCTCTCTCTCTCTCTCTCTCTCTCTCTCTCTCTCTCTCTCACACACACACACACACACACTCACCCTAAGAAAGAATAAGTAATTTAATGAGAGAGATGTCTACGCCATAAGGCTCATGTAGAAAGAGAGACACAGAGACAGAGTGAGAGAGATACCACTGCCTATATAATATTCTTTATCTAGTAAAATGATGAGAAAGCAAAAAAAAACAAACAAACAAAAAAACACTGAATGTCTTTAAATACTGAACTCTATGTAATAGCACTAATTAGTTCAAATTTATAAATAAAACAGCACTACGGGAATAAATGAAAGTCTTCACTACCAGAATAAAATTTTCCTTAATTATTAGATTCTAATTTTCATAACATAGCTTTATTTAACACGTTTGCCAATAGAACAACATCCTTTAATTTTTTTTTTAATGTAGTGTTCCATGATTCATTGTTTACATATAACACCCAGTGCTCCATGCAATACGTGCCCTCCTTAATACCCAATACCAGGCTAACTCATCCCCCACCCCGCTCCCCTTTAAAACCCTCAGTTTGTTTCTCAGAGTCCATAGTCTCTCATGGTTCATCTCCCCCTCCGATTCCCCCCTCCATTTTTCCCTTCCTACTATCTTTTTTTTTTTTTTAACTTATAATGTATTATTTGTTTCAGAGGTACAGGTCTGTGATTCATCAGTCTTACACAATTCACAGTGCTCACCATAGCACATACCCTCCCCAATGTCTATCACCCAGCCACCCCATCCCTCCCACACCCCACCACTCCAGCAACCCTCAGTTTGTTTCCTGAGATTAAGAATTCCTCATATCAGTGAGATCATATGATACTTGTCTTTCTCTGATTGACTTATTTCACTTAGCATAATACCCTCTAGTTCCATCCACATTGTTGCAAATGGCAAGATT
This sequence comes from Mirounga leonina, assembly GCF_011800145.1. NCBI lineage: Eukaryota > Metazoa > Chordata > Mammalia > Carnivora > Phocidae > Mirounga > Mirounga leonina. Next base: position 19,670,330 of record NW_023270865.1, read on the forward strand.
TCCTTTTTTGGATGGTTGCATAATATTCCATTGTATATATATACCACATCTTCTTTATCCATTCATCTGTTGATGGACATCTTTCCATAGTTTGGCTATTGTGGACATTGCTGCTATAAACATTGGGGTGCACGTACCCCTTCAGATCACTACATTTGTATCTTTGGGGTAAATACCCAGTAGTGTAATTGCTAGGTCATAGGGTAGCTTTATTTTCAACTTTTTGAGGAACCTCCATACTGTTTTCCAGAGTGGCTGTACCAACTTGCATTCCCACCAACAGTGTAGGTGGGTTCCCCTTTCTCCCCATCCTCACCAACATCTGTCATTTCCTGACTTGTTAATTTTAGCCATTCTGACTGGTGTGTGGTGGTATCTCATTGAGGTTTTGATTTGGATTTCCCTGATGCCCAGTGATGTTGAGCACTTTCTCATGTGTCTGTTGACCATTTGGATGTCTTCTTTGCAGAAATGTCTGTTCATGTCTTCTGCGCATTTCTTGATCGGATTATTTGCTCTTTGGGTGTTGAGTTTGATAAGTTCTTTATAGGTTTTGGATACTAGCCCTTTATCTGATATATCATTTGCAAATATCTTCTCCCATCTGTCAGTTGTCTTTTGGTTTTGTTGACTGTCTCCTTTGCTGTAAATTTTTGCTTTGTTTTTAATATCGTCAGCAGTCTGTCATGGAGCCAAAATTTACCAACACTGAATTAACCATAATACAAAGATTTTAAGCAGTAAAAACTCACAGGACATATTAAGAGACTCAGTGCTTACAAAGAAGGGGACCGATGTAGGAAATCAGAATAGGACTCCAGTGCTTTGCATTGTTGTCAGCCAACAATGTCCCTAGTGTTTCCTTTCATTCGTTAATACTCAGACATAGCTCAGTGACTCAGAGTGCCTAGACTAGAGCATTGTCTTGAATGTGGTAGTCATCCAAATATTGTTAAGTGAAAAAATGATTACAAATCATATTCTCTGGATGCTGATGCAGGCATGCAAACATATGAGTGACAATCCTAGTAACCTCATTCTCTTTGAAGAACATTGAACCAGGAGTGGGAACATGCCATTTGATCAGAGTATATAAAATGAGTTGAACCCCATTCTTGATGTTTGACAGCTAACTGCTTCATCTCTCCAACTTCCCCTTAACCTCATATCTGGGTAAGCTAAGAAAGCCTAGGCGTTCCCTTTGACACAAGAGGTAGTTTCAAACCACACATGCTTTCAAACCACCTGAGCAAAGGAACCCTCAGCCCTGCCACACCCCCTAAATACTATAAAAACCTTAAGCCAGTCTCCCATCCTTGTACTCTTACTTTAGGACCAACTTAGAAGATCTGCTCTGTTATCCACAGGAGTCTCAGTATGTGAGTAATAAAACTTCATACGTTCTCAGTTTGTGTATGGTATCATCAGGCTCAATATCTGAAGCAAATTTTGGGTGGGGGCATATTCTTCTCTATAGCTTGGTCATAACAGTGCATAAACCTGAAAGTAAGACTGTAACATGCTGCTTCTTCATGAGGATGTTGAACTTGCTCTATTGCCTGGCTCTCTTTCATAGTATTTGCTCAATTATTCTTTAAATTCCCATCAAATCCAAGTATTCTCTCCAGAAATTCCTTTCTTTGCTTAAATTAGACACAGTATGTATCTTTTGTTTATATCCAATACTTCAATTGATTTACATGCAATCTGTTGTTTGTTCTTCTCATGGTTTATTTTTTTATTTTTTTAAGATTTTACTTATTTATTTGGAGAGAGAGAGAGAGCACGCGCACACACAAGTTGGGGGAAGGACAGAGGGAGAGGGAGAGAGAGAATCTCAAGCAAACTCCAAGCTGAGTGCAGAGCCAGACGTGGCGCTTGATCTCAAGACTGGGATCATGACCTGAGCAGAAATCATGAGCCAGATGCTTAAGTGATTAAGCCACCCAGGTACCCCATGGTTTCTTTATTTTAAAAGGTTTATTTATTATTCTGTAATCAGAAAGAAAACATACATATATGCCAATAAACATATTTTTAATTTATTACTACATAATTGTGGTGGTTAATTTTACTTGTCAACTTGACTAAGCCACAGTGTCCAGATATTTGGTGAAATATTATTCCAAGTATGTGTATGAGGATGTTTTGGATGAGATTAGCATTTGAAACAGACTGAGTAAAACAGATTGACCTCCTTAATGTGCATGGGCCCCAGCCATCAACCGAAGGTGGAAACAAAACAAAAAGGCTGACCCTTCCACAAGTAAAAGGGAACTCCATCTGCCTGACTGCCTTGAGCTGGGACTTCGATTTTGTTTATTGCTTTTGAATTCCAGCGGAAACACTGGCTCTTCTTGGGTTTTGTACCTGTTGACCTTCAACTGCAATTTACACTCTCAGCTCTCCTGCACTGCCAGCTTGCCAGCTACAGATCTTACAACTTGTCAGCCTCCACAACATTGAGCATATATATGTATATACAAAATGCTACTGAATCTGTTTCTCTGGAAAGTTCTGGCTAATTCAATAATTTTGTTTTCAAATTTATTATTGTTAGTAAATGTTTTTTTTTATTTCCCTGTTTATTATATATCATATGCACTAAGTTAACTTTAAAAATTAAGGGAATTAAAAATTGATGAAAAGAGGAAAGCTATAGAACTGGCTACTGAGATAAAGTTATTTAATGACCAAAATCAAGAGTGCTGGAATCTAGGAGATTCAAGTTGAGAAGTCTTATATTCATTCCACACCTTATTAAAAAAAAAAAAAAAAATATATATATATATATATATTTAATGATACTTGAATTTAAGTGAGATTTCAGAGAAGTGTGTTCATACTTTTGAGAGCCTAGTTGCTCAAAAGTCCATTGAATATTAGTATATTGACAACAGGTATCTACTTCAGAGGAATGAAGTCACCAGGGTTAGATGTCCTCCAAGTGTAATATTCCAAGGACTGCATATATAAAATCTATTGCATACTGCTTTATTGGTTTGTTATTTTATTTATTTGCAAGGGATGCCATGGGATGTTCTATACAAAAATTAAAGCTCAATAATAAGCTTGATTGGAAATTGCTGATAAGCATAGTTGTTCTCATTGAAATGTATGCATTTTAAATACATTTTTCTTTTGTTCTATTCTTTATATTCTCCTGAATCACATGATGTCACCCTGTTACCACACTTATTCAGATGTTAATAAATGACTTCAGTTTTAGGAGATTATTCTTAAATTTATTTTAATACTGTACCTATAATGACACAACCACAGAAAATATCTTTTCAAGTTTTTGAATATTTGGCATATCTTATCAATAAACCTCAACCATTTGCATTTCTTAGGATTAGACCTTTTTCTCCATAGGAGTATAGTGCTAGATTCTTTACTTGGAATTATCAGAGTAATTACTGTGTATTATACTCATAACAATATTCGTGAACTCTCTCATGAATCAAAATATATTTCTTATGCTTACTCACTTGTAACATAAGCTAGTGTTTAGTTTTGCAATCATAAAAAGAGAAAAGATAAATGCACTTATTATGCATTAGGGATAAACACATTTTAAGATATACAAAGAGTAGATGCACGTGATTTATCCCTTGGTAGAGACAGATCAACTGAGAATACAATCATAAGATAAAATAATAATCTATATCCTTTGTTCAAAACATCATTTTATCTTCTGATTCTTTTATTTATTGTTTCCTCCAAAATTTGCTATCAAATCTCTACATAGTACACTTCAATACATAGCTATGTAACTAATAACATACCACATTAGTAATAAGAATATCAGTATGGGGCTCCCTGCTCAGCAGGGAGTCTGCTTCTCCCTCTGACCCTCCCCCTCTCATGTGCTCTCTCTCTCTCATTCTCTCTCTCCAATAAATAAATAAAATCTTAAAAAAAAAAAAGAATATCAGTATGCAACCCAATAATCAAACCTAGCTAATTAATTGCGAGGTATTAATGTCATCAGGAGTGGCTTTCCTGATTTACCAGCATAAGTTTCATGAGCCAGTATGTGGTTTTCTTTGCCTCTGCAATATTGAAAGCATATGTCACGATGGAGTCTTCATCAGTGACAGGAAGTGGTAGCAGTGCCTTCACTGACCCACAATAAAAATGTGGCTGCTGAGATATTCAGGTAGGTTGTTACAGCAAAAAAGTCTATCCAATTCTGTGTTATGCACTTCTCTAGATATTTCACACCTAATTCTTACAATTACATTGTGAGGTAGAATCTATAAATGAAAAAAAAAAAAACACCTTTCTGCTTTGAAGGAGGTTAAACATAGGGTAAACACATTTGTAGAATTGATTTATCCTGCAATACAATAAACAATATAATAGAGCTATGTCAAGAGACCAGAGTTCAGACAACTGACTAAAAGAATAGAATTCTTTCACAAAGGTAGCAATATTTGAATTGGAACTATGAAGATGGGTAGAATGGTGAAAGAAAATTCAGATCTTCAGATGAAGAAGGGTGGAAGAAAATTCTTGGCAATAACATAATATAAGCCCAATACCATCAACAAATAAGGTGTGTTCAGGTGGCAACATGCATATTGAAGAAAAAGCGTATGGGGTCATGGTGATACATGAGATTGGATTTGCCTTACAGAATTTACAGTGTATAATCAAATAGTACAGATTCATCCAATAATTATTATGCATCAGGGTATATTATTAGAGTTACAGGGATGAAAGAGAAGGTAAGAAGGCCATCTTATCCTATATAGATATTGAGGTTTAGCATTATTAGATACAAAAGATGGTAAAGTTACCATTATGAGAGAGGTAATCAATCATTAGACATACAGGATGCTTTATTAGCTTAATATTTTTCTCTGTTGAATGTTTCCTTTTCCCCCAAATTTCTCATTTCTCATATTCCCTACTAACCTCTTTAAAATCCTAAATTCAGAATAAATATTAAAGTTAAGAAAAGGTTATTTAATTTAATATTCATTTTTATTTCATTTCTAGACACTCCCACTCCCTATAGGTCCTTATTTTTAATATATAAAATTTAATCATGAGCTTCTTCCAAAGAGCCTTCGTATTCACAAACTTTTCCATCTGAATAAAGGTTACACAAAAAATCCAGATTCATTAAACTAAAACATTGCTCTTTTTAAATGTTTTTTTCTGCCTGAAATATTAAAATAAATTGGTTAATTACTGACTTAAGACTAGACCATTTTATTTGTGGCCAAATTTCTATATATATTTGCTCAATCCACTATTTCAAGTCACTTAGGTTTCATCAAATTATTATTTGTTTTTCCTTTTATAGTTTCCCGATTTTCCCAATTTGTTCCCACATTATATTATCTGTATTACTAGTATTAGTTGCCACATTCTCTGAATTCTAATTCTTACAATCCTAAAAAACCAACTAATTATCCTCTGTAGTATCCTTATGAAGAAATAGTTTCTTTTTGCTTTCTTTCCTTTCCTTTCTTTCCTTTCCTTCCTTCTTTTTCCTTTTTCCTTTTTCCTTCTTTCTTTCTTTTTCTTTTTCTTTCTTTCTTTCTTTCTTTCTTTCTTTCTTTCTTTCTTTCTTTCTTTCTTTCTTTCTTTCTTTCTT
>NW_023270865.1:19675950-19710967 GCF_011800145.1 Mirounga leonina
CTTTCTTTCTTTCTTTCTTTCTTTCTTTCTTTCTTTCTTTCTTTCTTCCTTTCTTTTTCTTCCTTCCTTCCTTCTTTCCTTCCTTCCTTCCTTTCAGAAATAGTTTCTTAAGGAGCCTTCCATATAATGGTGTTGGTATTTATCATCAGCGAGTGGAACAGATGATCTTAATCTGCTTGCTTTTGATCCCTGGCTTCCCCAAGTACTGAGAACTTAAGAAAATGGCCTAAAACTTCAATTAACTAACTCTTCTCTAAAATAACTATATTTTCCCAATTTATATGTGGTTCATGTCTGAGTTAACTTTTTTTTTCCTGTATATTAGTCTCAGACATAACGTAGAGAATATCAGAAGATACCGAACTTAAAGCCCTATGAGGTAATTGGATGGAGTGTATGGGTTTACACCCTTGGGGGAAGACACTTAGGGTGACTCACTGAGTATAGTGTTCCAATGTACATTGAAGTTTAAATCAATTTAAATGATGGTCATTTCAAACAGTCTCCAGAAACCTTTTGTTGTTGTTGTGGCTGTTGTACATTTAAGCAGAAATATTCTGGTAAGTTTTCAGTTTCTACTCAATACAACACTTACATAAATTGTTTTATACTAAAAATGTACATTTTTCAACTCAGAAAAAGTTCATCTTCAAAAGTTAATGTTCAAATACTTAGCTAGAGAGAAACACTTAAGAAATTGTCAAAGAGTGATATTTAAAGCACTTTATATAAATATAATGCAATTAACCTAAATATTCAGATTAAAAAATTGTGGTACACACTCGGCAAAAAAAAAAAAAAAAAAGCATTGCAGTTATTCCTCCCTCTGGGTCCATACTCAGATGCTAAGTCCTGTGTCCCAAACTTTTTCCAAGTCATCCCAGCCAGAGCCAGCAGACCCCCAGAGCAGAGCACCCTGCTGACTTGCTGCTGATCTCAGTGGCATGAGAGAGCTGACATGGGACCCGAAGAGCTACCCCACTGTGTTGTGCCCAATTTTCTGATCCACATAATTTGAGCTAAATAATGTTGTTTTAAGCCACTTCATTTGGGCTAGTTTGTTACATGGAAATAAATAACTGATATAAATATTAAACACAGACCTAAATACTTAAAGGGCTTTGTCCATAGAGGAACTAAACTTAAAATTGGGAAAATAAAGGAACACTGTTTATTAAATCATTTCTATTTCAACAAAGCTATCCCCAGAGGAAAATATACCATAAATTATTTAGTTCTATTGTAAGTAATAGTAAAGATGCATATTTGCTTCAAGAATTGTTATGAAGTATCATTGAATGTAAGAGTTGATTTAAATGAAAGTTGAAGGTACCAGATAAAGAAACAATGCTATAATTGAGAAAAGTAATAAAATTAATAAAATATCAGGTTCACTGAAGAATAATGAAGATAAAAAGGGAAACCAAACTTACACAGAATTTGAAATGAGGCAAGGGATGAAATCAGGCATAAAGAGCAATCTGAAGTGTAAGGTAATGGATTAAATATAAAAAATGAAAATATAAACTTTTCTAAAAATAATTCACTTAAGGAACAAAATTAAATTTTTATTAAAATTGGATCAGAAAGATTTTACAGTCAGCAAACCATTACACCTAGGTATGCACACCCACAATTTTTAAATGCATACATCAGCAAGAGAGAAAATGATCCAGAAAATGAGGTGTGATATGCAAAATAAATGAAAATTAAAGCAACAGTTATGTAGAAAAAAAAAAAAAAACTAGAAAAAGTGGGTTGCTTGGGAGGCATTTTTGCTCAAATACAGTACTTCTCAAGGATTAACACAATTCCAGAGTGTCAAGAAATGGCTATAGTTGTTTTTGCATGATGATAAAAGAGTCAAATTATTCAGAAGACATGACAATCTTTAATGTGTATGGACCTAATAATAAAACTTCAAAATCTGCAAAGCAAAAAAGCAAGAGAAATAGACAAATCCACAATTATAGCTGATGTAGAAATTAAAATATTCTTCTTTTCATAATTAAAAGAACTAGAAAAGAATGAGAAAGAATACAGAAGACTAACAACAACAACAAAAATCTTAATAGCTTGCCCTATGTGGCATTTGTAAAAATCTATATACACAGAAACTACAGAATAAATATTTATTTTCAAGTGTGCATAGAAAGTTGAATAAACAGCAAAAAAACAAATAGAACAATGAAATAGCATTCTATAAATTTAAAATGGGTGAAATTATAAAAGAATTTTCTCTGACCAAAACATAATAAAATTCGTATCAATAACAAAAGGGAAATTCTGGAAAATCCAAAACTTAAAAATTAAACAACATTCTTCTAAACAATTTCCAAAAGTGTTCCATTAGGCTCTTCATTTAACACAAGAAGCAAGATTCCATGCCCACAATTAGGCAATCCCTCCATATCCAAATGTGGACAGACAAATCTACCTGTGTGAAAGGGCAACCAAAAGAGGAACATTGTAGGAAACAAAAATATCTAAGGAATCACACAAGTTGTTATCTCATAATGATTAACAAATTTCTCTCAGAAATAGATTGGTCAAAACAACCAAAATATTAACTAATGATAGAAAAGATTTGAGCAAGTTGAATCTATATACAGAATCCTACACTTAAAATTTATAAAATACAAACCCTTTCCTACATATCAAGAATGAGTAGAAAGATCACATTTCACTAAGAAAGGCATGTTCTACAACATATTAAAAAATAAATGCTTTATTCCAAACTAAAAATTATTTTCCCAAACACCAGAAAAAAAGAGAAACATTTCAAAATTCACCTTGTGAAGTAGGAATAATTTTGATACCAAAAAGATACAAGCTAGGAAATTTATAGACTGATCTCACATAAAGTATAAAAGGAAAATTACTATGCAAAATAGTAGCTAAACATATCGAGTATTGTATAAGGAAAAGTTTATCATATCTAATTGATTTTACTCCAAGGATGTAAGTTTTGTCTGCATTTTGAATAATTATAAGTTAAATTTACCATATCAGCTGATTAAAAGAAATAAAAAGAGCCATCATTATAATGGAAGGATTAAAAAATTGATAAATTTCAAGCAAGACCTGTTTATTACACATATGTTCAGCAAACTGGAAATAGAGAAAAACACTTTGCTCTTATAAAAGAAAATTTCCAAAAACCTATAACAAACTTTAAACAACAGTTTATAGCATTCCATTTAAAATCAGTTATGAGGTATTATAATTATTTCCATCTGGCAGTGTATCTGAGAGCAAGGTCTACACAGATGAGAAAGTGAAATAAAATGCATAGAAACAAGAAAGGAAAAAACAAAGCTATTGCTATTCATAAATGATACAATTTTCTTGAAAGGAAGCCCAGGATAGAAATAATGAGAACAGGTAAGTGAGAGTAACAATATTGTTAGATGCAAGTTACTTATTGTTTATTTATTGACTTACCTCATTTTCTTATGATATACAATATGTAATATAAGATAATTAGGAACTAAGCTAAATTTATTTACATTTTAAGGTAAAAGTAATAACATGTCTTTTAATATATTAAAGGCAAACTGAATTAATGGCAAAAGAAAAGGATAGTGAATGCAAGTGTAGAGAACAAAAATAGACCTACATAAATTGATGTTGTAGATACGTGGGGTAAGATGGACTGACAGATCACTAACTGGTTTTGGGGTGTAGAGGTATCCAAATGAGAAAAAATGGATTCTGATTCACATCATTAACAATCATGGTTTTAACTAAATTATAATAATAAAAAATAAAATATAATTATGGAATAATGGTAATTATTTTATAGTTAATATTATACAATTGGTATATAATATGTAGCATAGTGTGTTAAATATATGTTTATAATTGGAATAGTAATTATATTACTGATATTACATTCCAGTTACATAACAATAAAATAATAATAGATATTATTCTTATCACTAAAGTTCATTGAGTATCTAACTATGACAACCAATGATGTAAGGATTTTAATCCTCCAGAAAATGTAAATCTGGTATTTTAGGGATCCCTATTTAATATAAGTGGAAACTGTAACAGAGAGAGGATAAGTAACTCATCAAAAATTACAAAGCTAGTTAATTTGGCAAGACACTTTTCATCATCTGATATGACCTTGTGCTGGTTATTTCGAAAGTAGAAATAACCTCGAATAAACTGCTGCACATGGATGTTATATAACATATTCAAGATTACTTCAATGGCAATTATTTTAAAAGCAAAGCTATCCAAAAAAATTAAATATTTACACAACAGAATACTTTATAGCATGGAGATTAAATTACCTTCCATTACAAAGATCTACATTGATGAATCTCCTAAATATAATACTGAATCAAGAAAATTTACAAAGTAATATTAAAAATGTGGCAATTTTATAAAGTTTAAAGATACAAAATCAAACAATATACTTTCTTGTACATAGAAAGTAAAGCACACCAGAAAAGCATATATATATATATATTTATATACATATATATGTATATAAAATATCTTTATGTCTCTTATATCTTTATCTTTATCTATCTATATCTATGTCTATCTATCCACCTAAACAGAGGTTGGAATTATCAACCTTCAAGAATATTTTTTAAGGAGATGAATTCATGGGCGCCTGGGTGGCTCAGTCGTTAAGCGTCTGCCTTCGGCTCAGGTCATGATCCCGGGGTCCTGGGATCGAGCCCTGCATCGGGCTCCCTGCTCGGCAAGAAGCCTGCTTCTCCCTCTCCCCCTCCCCCTGCTTGTGTTCCTGCTCTCGCTATCTCTCTCTGTCAAATAAATAAATAAAATCTTAAAAAAAAAAAAAGGAGATGAATTCATTAAGGAATGATATGAATGGAACCTGAATTATTTTTAGTAGTGTTAGTTAAATGTCATCCTTCTTGAAACTGTCAAATAATCAGTCCTTAGAAAAAGAAAGATTGAAAAGTTTGCAGTATTTGCAAGTGTTTTATACTTAAGCCTTAAACAAAATATTACATATTTTATAGCTATAAAGGCTGCAGTAATCATCAGCAGTTCAATTTTTTATAAGTTATATAATGAAATATGTCTCTTGTGGTTATCTCACATATAGAAATACTAATCATCATAGGAAAATTAACATATCTCTCTAAAAAAGAGTGATCTTGAATGTAATTTTTTAATGAGGGAAATATAACTGTTAGAAATTATTACTGAACAATCCTTTTAATACCTCTAATCCAATTCCTGTCATCCTAAGGCAATCAGAAATGTATTCTCTAAACAATTTACTCTACCCCTGGTTAATGAATCTAAAACAGCACAAAACAAAAACAGGGTGAGCACTAGAGACCTAAATGCAGATATTTTAACAGTGCCTGCATTTTTCCTTAGTTGTTAACCAGTGAATTGAGAACTGTGCTATTGGCAGATATATCTCAGAGTCCCTGACTCCCATTTCAAACAGTGCATATCTACTTTTTTTTATTAGATTGTTTGATATTGGTCTTTTAAGTAAGTTTTTTTTAACAAATGGGCCCACGAGTAAACACACACACAAAACACCTATTTGAAAATCAATCCTGCTCTGAAAGATTGTCTACCTATGCTAACCATATACCTATATACAAAATATTAGTATATATAGGAATATGTATATCATACTATTTAAATTAGAGAATATTCTAAGACACATAATCAACTGAATAAAAATAATAATAGCCCAGATTATTCACTTAAAATGTGTTTATGCATTCATTCATCAATTGACTTTAATTTATGGACATTGCTTACTGCCATTCTCAAGACATAGTCAAAATTACCATAAAGTATATTTAATGTATGTCTAATGGAGAGTATTACCACCTTACAATGTAAAGTCATGCAATTTTCCTTATAAACTGAAGGCATTTGATTCATATTTGTTAGATGTATAAAAGTATGTTCAATCATATTGCTTTTCCTTACATAGAAAACTAGAAATAAAATTCCATGGCATGTACTGTACTAAGAAACTAGTGTAAATATCTGTCCTAAAATAGGAAAAATGAGATCAAGGGCAGAACTTAAATAAGGTAAAAGTTTGATTTTTGAATGAAAATGAATTATAAGAAAATGTATAGAATCTTTTCATTCCAAAAATATAATAAAAGATTCTAATTCCTTCATTTATTCTTTCCAATAGTTGACTTTCATTTATCCTTTATTTAATTTAACCATTAAAAAATCTTACTATCTTCCTATTATATCTGGAGTTGTATTACATGCTAAAGATCTCTTGATAAAAGGCAGCACTCCATCCACAAGTTTTACAATCTACTGAGAAACAAATATATTATAGAATATTATAGTATAATGTACAGATTTAAATAATTAAAATGATTAAAATGTACAAGTGTATAAATTGATAAAATGAAACAGTAGGAAATACTTCTCAGAATATTTAAAAGTTCAACCCAGTCACAAAATGAGTAAGTGCTGTTCATGTGTGTATGCAGAGGAAGACATCTGAGGTTGAATTAGAATGTGCACAGAAAAATGAAAGAGAATGGCATGTTCATTAAGCAACTATAATTTTTAGTACTGGTAGAAGGAAAGTAGAAGAGGATGTGGGGAAGAAAAACAACGAGACAGTTAAGAGAGTTAAGAAAAATACCTTCGGGTCATTAAGAGCACTTTGTAAAAAGATAAGTAATTTGATCATCATGTAAGCTATGAAAGTAAATGTAGGATATTAAAATGAGTGATCTGATCAAGTACGCAGAGGTGGTAGCACAGTGGATGTGCTGAGGGAGATGGTGCTAAAGTTAGGAACGGCTGTGTGAGTTCAGAAAATAAAGGATGAGTTGATTAACCAGAAAAAAAAAAATGAGTATAAAAAGTATGAGCAAAGTATTTAGGAAATAGGAATAAAAGGTCTTTGTCATTGGTTGAGTGCAATATTTCAAGGCAAGAGAGGATCTAGCAAGAATCCTGTGTTTCTAATTTAGATAAGAGATAAATGAAAATGTCATGCCTTAAGTTCTAATTTTGAGAGGTCTTGGGTGAAATAGTTTGAGTTAAGTTTGGATATTATTAAGCTTAAGGTTTCTGTGAGATTATATATAATAAGTAAAAGAGTATTTGATGGTGGAATTCAGGAATACGATTTTGGCAGAAGTAGGTTTCATAGTCATGACTTTACAAAAGACAACTAAGATGATGTAGCTATACGTAGTGTCAGAATTATATTTCAAGAAATGGACTGAGTAAATTTAGTAAAAACAAATAAACATGAATATTTTATTGAAGTATTAGGTAAATGGCACTAATGTTAAGGTGCATAGGCTTTATGAAGAAATGAACAGTCAAAACACCATTTTATTTTCAGTAAAACAATAGTAAAGATCAAATTAGATAACCAATAATTGTCTTCTTCAGAGGTAGGCAAACTATGGCCCATGGGACTGACATCTATTTTTTGTAAATAAAATTTTAAATACATACACATCCACTTGTTTCTGTATGGTCTATGGCTGCTTTTGAGGTACAGCAGGACAACTGAACAGATGTGACAAAACTACATGGCACATGAACTTAATACATTTTATATCCAGCCCTTCGAGAAGCTTGCCAAGCACTGGTCTGTTGAATTCTGCAGTTTGAAGATAATTGCTATTTCAATTAAATGAAAAGAAAATAGTTTAGATTGCAGTATAGCTATTCATTTTAGCTTTTTATAACTATTATTCTAAGTAACAGTAAAAATACTACTGGTAAAATACCTTATTAAATTCTAATAGCTAAGATTTTTACTCACATTAAATTAAAATGTTCAAGATTTGTACTCATGTTCAAATAATCTATACTTTTCAAGCAGTAAAAATGAAACAATGGTAAAGAAATAGCTTTTAATTTAAGCAACAAAGTGTGAAATATGCCAAAAATGGATTAAAGCAAGGAATTTCAGCCTTGCTTGCACAGTCAAGAAATTTAAGAGAAAAAAATGTATATACTGAGAAAAATATGTACTATTTAATATTAGTTTCAGGAGTAGAAATTAGTGATTCATCACAAGTGTCCTCCTTAACACCCATCACTCATTTAATCCATCCCCCCACCCACTTCCCCTCCAGCAATCCTCAGTTTGTTCTCTATAGCTAAGAGTCTGTTTTATGGTTTGCCTATCTCTTTTTTCCCCATATGTCCATCTGTCCTGTTTCTCAAATTCCGCATATGAGTGAAATCATAGGGTGTTTGTTTTTCTCTGGTTGACTTATTTTGCTTAGCACAATACACTCTGGCTCCATCCATATCGTTGCAAATGGCAAGATTTCATTCTTTTTGATGGCTGAGTAATATCCTATTGTATAAATACCACTTCTTTATCCATTTATCAGTCAATGGACATTCGGGCTCTTACCATCATGTAACTGTTGTTGATGCTGCTGCTATAAACACTGGGGGGGGGGCATGTATCCCTTTGGATCAGTACTTTTGTTTCCTTTGGATAAATACCTAGGAGTGCAATTGCTGGGTAGTAGGGTAGTTCTACTTTTAACTTTTTGAGGAAACTCCATACTGTTTTCCAGAGTGGCTGTGCCAGTTCCCATTCCCACCAACGCGTAGGAAGTTTCCCCTTCTCCTCATCCTTGCCAACATCTGTTGTTTCCTGTGGTGTTAAATTTAGCCATTCTGATAGGTGTGAGGTGATATCTCATTGTAGTTTTGGTTTGTATTTTCCTGATGATGAATTATGTTGAGCATCTTTTCATGTGTCTATTAGTCATCTGTATGTCTTGTTTAGAAAAATGTCTATTACCAAACTCAACACCCAGAAATCATTATTCTTTTTTCCAAAAAGATAAAATGATTTTACTACAGTGCTCTTCAGGTTATTTTAATATTTCATAAAGAATTGAGGGCATATAATATAGTATAATGGAGCAACATTATCAGACTTTAAAGTAAAATTTCTAATGGGATTTTATCAGATGTGACAGGCATCTTTTCTATGATTTACATGAAATATATAAACTATTATTACTATAAAAACAGAGCAGTATAGTATTATGTTACTAACATGTTCTAAAAGCTTTCATTGACTGCATGTGACTCTAAAATGTCCATGGTCTACATTCCACAGGGGACTTTCATCTCATCCCTTATTGAATATCATAATAGATGAGAAAATGCAGCCTGTCTTATACTTTTATACCATAGGGCTGGTCACATTTCCAATACGCTGCTTTCTTCTACGAGCTAAGACAATGGTTTAACTCCTGGGACTCTAGGGGAGTATTTTGTTATTCTAGGGACAGGGACCAGATTTGATGTATGTTCTAAGTAGAGGTTCCACCTAAACAGTTCATTACATAAATAATTTTGATTATGTCATTAAAACTTTACTTTGTTGTTATACATTAAAAAGAGTTGAAAATTACAACCGTTTAACATAAAAGTTGTGTATATTAAATGAAATTCTGTGAAAACATTTTTTTGTGTTAAGCACTCTGAGTGTCATAGGAAGCTAAATGTCAGAAAAATGAACAGAATGTAGGAATAGTTGTATTGTCATTATTTATTTCAGAGATAAGTTTCAGAGTTTTGTAATGGCATACATCTACAATTAATGTAAAATTTCATGAACATACAAAATAGGGATACCCTAAACAATTATATTTTATTTCAAAATGTCACCAATTTCTAAGCATTTAAAGAGGTAGAATGTTCATTTCACCCAAATGTTCACAAATGGTTTTATCATTTAAATTCCTCAGGAAGGTCATTAAATTCATTATCTGCACTTGAGATAGTTAAAAAAAAAAAGTTTATTAAAAACTAAAACCATTTAGAACTTCCTTTTTGAAACAAATCCAGAATAGTCAGTATGGTGATTTAAAGGGAGATTTATGAGAAAAATAGAATTGAGGTTTAAAAATGCTTTCTATAGTTCCCACAGTGAATATTGTCCAGATTTATTTTCACACTATTGTTGTGATAAAATAATCCATAAGAATAATGTATTATTGTGGATTTCAAATAGTTTAAAGATAGAGTTAGTGCCATTAAATTTTCTGACTTCTTACCTCATTTTTTTTTTTTTTAAAGACCCACTAGGATGTCAGAGTCTGGATTTATGTATGTATTACTATTTGTGGGTCTTCAGAGACCCACTTATATTGCTCTGTGACTCATAAATCTTTAGGCAATTGAGTTTCTTCACCAAAAACCTACATATTAATCTTCTCACAGAAGACAGACCTGATAAAATTACCCATTTTCTGTCTTTCTCACTTTTTTCATGAATATGCTGTACCATAAAAGATACACATTTTTATTAAAATAAAAAAATTGAAATATTGATACCTAATAATTACAAATAGTATTTAAAATATTTCATAAGCATTTATTTATGAATGCTATTTTTCCTAACTATTTTCAAGAACCATTATTTAAAAAGAGTATTTGGATTGAATTCTATAACTTTCCTGCCAGTTAAAAAATCTGTGGTAAAATGTATATTTTTCTTTTGCTCTGAATCTCCAGACTTAGTTATATAGCCAAGAAGTTAAATAAAATAAAGAATAATGGCGTGGATTTCCCAAATCCTTTTATGATTAATATTTCACAAAAAGAGAGCTGTTAATTCTGAGAAAATTTGACATTGTCTCTCCTGGCTTTACAATCAAATACCTATCAATTGAAATTTTTAAAAGTTTACACATTTCATTTAATAAGTGGAAAAGTGTAGTGTCTCACAGGAATTTAGCCCTTAGATGCTTGAAAAGTCTAAATTCATCCTAGAATACTAAAATCATAGATACTGAATTTCTAGCAGATACATATCAAAGAGAATTTGTTGCTGTGCTTTACTGTTTTTAGAGGCATCAGCCTTAATCTTGGTATCCATGTCTGAAGAAATAAAAGAAAATATCTCATGGTTATTAGGCATGGTTCTCTGGTTTTGTGAGTAAAGTAGATAAAGCTAGAGCTCTATCCGTCACAATGCCAGTGAACTCTTCAACCTGAGGAACTAAGCCAGCTGCCTGTTTTTAGTAAGAAGCTATCCAGATTGAAGTCAGGAGACTCATTCAAAACAGGAATATTAGTTATATTGAACCCAAAAGAGAATAACATTTATAAATTATAGAGCAAATGCGCACATACACATAACACACAACAGCAAAGCTGAGGTAATTTCATTACCACTTATTTTTTAGAATTTTAAAAACATCATATTTGATAGAGTTTGAACTGTCAACCATGAGCCATCATCCTTTGATACATTTTTCTTAAAATAATATAAATAATTAGAAAATTTATAGCTCCTTAAACTTTCAAATTTTGGATATGTTCAAATAATAAAAATAAAACTTGCATACAAAAAAGGGGAAAGCACATGGGTATTTATAGTTATTGACCACAAATTATTTGTGTATTTTGAAGTATTTTCTCCACAGGGAAATTATTTGCTCTGTAAAAATAGAATGCAATGAAGAAATGGTTATTGAGATAGGAATTCTATATTAAAAAATAATTGTCTTGTTTTTAGTTGAGTTCAAAATTTTCTGTAATATACCTCTTATATACCTAATATAAACCTAACTACCCATGTCTCATATAGTATCACACTAGAAATATAAATGTTTTTCGTTTATGATGATGGTATAGTAGAAATGGAAAAAACAGAAATCACTTAAACCATATGTAATAATCAAGCAGTAGAGTGGTAGAAATAAATTTTCACAATCACAGAATTTGCACTTTGGAGTAAATACACCACCTTGTTCATTTTAAATTCAAAGACTTCTCTCAACTAAGAGTCAAAATTAAACTCTTAAAGCAATCTTGAAGATTAGTTCATTTAGGCTGCAATCACAAAACACCACAGACTGGGCAGCTCATAAATTTATTGCTCATAGTTCTGGAGGCTGGTAATCTGAAACTGGGATGCCAGCACTGTGGGATGAGAGTTGTCTTCTGGTTTGCAGCATTTTATGTCTTCACATAGTTGAATGAATTAGGGATCTCTCTGGAGCCCCCATTTATAGGGGTTCCACCTTAATGGTTAAAGAACCTCCCAAAGGTCCCACCTGTGAATACCAATGCATCAGAGCATTAGCATTTCAATATATTAATTGGCTGGGGGGGGGGAAGGGAAGGGTGAGCACAAACAGTCAGATCATAGTATCATGTTAATCAACCAAAAATGCCAAAACTCTCACCTTGCCAAACTTTAATATTGATAAATCATTTTGACTATACCCAATCTTTCACTTGACATTGATAATATTTTAATTCTCAAGTTGAATTTCTTTTTTCTTTTTTTTAGGATTTTTTTTTTTTAATTGAGAGAGAGAGCAAAAACAGGTGGGGGGTGGCAGACAGAGGCAGAGAGAGAAGCAGGCTCCCTGCTGAGCAGAGAGCCTGATGCGGGGCTTGATCCCCAGACCCTGGGATCATGACCTGAGCCAAAGGCAGATGCTTAACTGCCTGAGCCACACAGGCACCCCTCAAGTTGAATTTCTATAAAAAATTTAGATTTATCCTATTAATTTTTACTTTTTAAAAGTCTTCAGTGATTGCTTTGGGTAAGATTAAAATCTTTAAATTATATTCTTCTAATCTATACAATTATTAATTTATACAGATATTCTTCAATTAATCTCAATAAAACATCTTTGATGCTTTTGTTTCGATGCTAATTCCAAAAAGTTTTGATTCTTGTGACTTTCAATAGAGCTTGATATCTGGTAGGCTAAAATCCTGTTTTTTTTCTATGCCTATCAACAATATGTTTTAATTTTGCATTGTTGAGCAAATAAAGGTAAAAGACTCAACAGCAATCAGAAGATCCCTGGAATAGAATCTTTGGATAAAATTTATAGAGAAAAGATGAAAAGAAATCATGTGGTTTCCCTATTCCTCATTAGATCATTTGATAGAGAACAGGGTTCTAGCAAGAGTAGGCCCCATAATCTTGATAAGAGACTTAGGACTATGTTTAGTCCATTTGGTCCAGTGTGTCATTCAAAGCCCTTGTTTACTTGCTGATCTTCTGCTTAGATGATCTGTCCATTGCTGTGAGTGCAGTGTTAAGGTCCCCTACTATTGTATTATTATCAATTAGCTTCTTTAATTTTATTATTAATTGGTTTATATATTTGGCTGCTCCCATAAATATTTATAACTGTTAGATTTTCTTGTTGTACAGACCCCTTTATTATGATATAGTGTTCTTTTTCATCTCTTATTATAGTCTTTGGTTTAAAATCTAGTTTGTCTGATATAAGGATTGCTAGTCCAGCTTTCTTTTGATGTCCATTGGCATGATGGTTCTCCACACCTTACACCAGTCAAAATGGCAAAAATTAACAATTCAGGAAATAACAGATATTGGCGAGGACACAGAGAAAGGGGAACCCTCTTAAACTGTTGGTGGGAATGCAAACTGGTGCAGCCACTCTGGAAAACAGTACGGAGGTTCCTCAAAAAGTTAAATATAGAGCTACTCTATGACCCAGCAATTGCACTACTAGGTATTTATCCAAAGTATACAAACTTGGCAAAGAGCATCTATAAAAAAATCCAAAGCTAACATTATAATTATTAGGAAAACATTGAATTTTCTGCCCTACAATTAGGAACAAGGCCAGGATGTCAGCTCTCTTCTCTCTGCGTCATCATAGTGCTAGAAGGTCTAGCCAGTACAGCAGAGAGCATAGTGACAAAAACACAAAACATGTTAACACATTGGTAAGAAATAAATATGAGTCACTATATGAAGATTATGTTTATATAAGAAATAATCCAAGGCATCTAATCTCCTAGAATTAATAAATGAATTCACTAACATCACAGGATTTGCATACAAAAATCAACTGTATTTCTATATACTAGTGATAAATATACTGGCATCAAAATTAAAAATAAAATACCATTTCCAACTGCTAAAAAATGAAGTATTTCTTTGTAAACATGACAAAATACATAAAGGGTGTTAAATTAAAAAATAAAAGAAGATCTAAATAAATGGAGAAATATACCATGTTTATAGGTTAGAAAATTCAATATATTAAAAATGTCAGTTATTCCTCTAATTATATATAGGTTTAGTGCAATTCTTGTCAAAATGCCTGGATGATTTTGTAGATAGAGACAAGATTATTCTAAAATTTATGTAGAAAGGCAAAGGGATTAGAATATATAAAATAATTTTGAAATAGAAGAATAAAGTGGGAGAACTCAGTCTACCTGATTTAAACTTAATATATACTACAGTAAACAATTACAGTATTGGTAGAAGAGCAGACATACATCATTGAAAAGAGCAGAGTATCCAGATATACACCCATGAACATGATAAATTGACTTTTGACTTAGATGCAAAACCAATTCAACAAAGGTAGAAAAGATTTTTCACCAAATTAGAATCATTGAATATCCATAGGGGGGAAAAAGTAGGAAAGAAACCTCATACCTTGTAAAAATTAATTCAAATTGGATCACAAGCTTAAATATACAAAGTTGAACTATAAAACTTTTGAAGAAATAAACAAAGAAGGAAATACTCAGGATGTCAGTCTAAGCAAAGAATTACTAGATTTGACAACAAAAGCCTGATCTACAAAAAGAAAAATTTTAGCTCTGAGAAAAACCCTGCCAAAAGGATGAAAAGGTAAGCTACAGACTGGGAGAAAATATCTGTAAATCACCTATTCTACAAAGGACTCTTAATTAGAATATGTAAAGAACTCTCAAACCAATAGGTATTTCACTGAAGAATATATGCATATGGCAAAAAGAGGACATGGAAATATGTTCATATCATTAGCCATACAGATATACAAATTAAATTCATAGGAGATATTACTACACACCTATCAGAATGGCTAAAATTAAAAAAAAAATTAAGAGTAACCACACAAATCCTGGTGAAGATACAGAGAAGGCAGATCCCTCATATATCACTAGTAGGAATGTAATGTATAGCCACTTGGGGGAAACAGTGTAATGTTTTCTTTTCTTTTTTTTTAAGATTTTATTTATTTGTCAGAAAGAGAGAGAGACAGCAAGCACACAAGCTGGGGGAGCAGAAGGTAGAGAAAGAAGCAGGCTCCCCACTGAGGAAGGAGCCCAATGCAGACTCGATCCACCTGAGCCGAAGGCTGCTGCTTAACCTACTGAGCCAACCAGGCGCTCCTAGCGTAACAGTTTCTTAAACAAAACTAACTACGCAACTGTGCACCCCAGCAATTCCACTCTTAA
The DNA here is from genome assembly GCF_011800145.1 of Mirounga leonina. NCBI lineage: Eukaryota > Metazoa > Chordata > Mammalia > Carnivora > Phocidae > Mirounga > Mirounga leonina. The sequence continues at coordinate 19,691,182 of NW_023270865.1, forward strand.
GCATTTATCTGAGAAATGAAAATGGGTGTTCAGAAAAACAAAGCAAAATAAAACAGAATCTGTACATAAATGTTCACAGCAGTTTTATTTTTAATAGAATTAAGTGGAAAAAATCCAAATGCTTTTCAAGAGGTGAGTGGTTAACCAAACCATAGTGCATTTGTGCTGTGGAATACCATTCCTCAATAAAAATGGACATACTAAGATACTATTGAAACACAACCACTTGAATTGTTTTCTAGAGAATCATGGGGAGTAAAAGAGAAAATTCAATCCCAAAAGACTTTATACTGTGTAGTCCTACTTATACAACTTTTTTTTTTTTTTTTAAGAGACAGAGAGAAGGCAGGGAATAGGGGTAGAGGGAGAGGGACAAGAGAATCTTAATGAAGGCTCCACACCCAGTGCAGAGCCTTACATAGGGCTTGATCTCACGACACTGAGATCATGACCTGAGCCGAAATCAAAAGTCAGACACTTAACCAACTGAGCCACTCTGGCACCCCTATACAACATTTTTGAAATGGCAAACATAGAAATGGAGAACAGATTAGTGGTTGCCCTGGTAAAGGACTGGAAGAGTATGAGAGAGTAAAGTGAATGTGGCTATAATGCAACATGAAGTGTCCTTGTGGTAATGAAAACACTCTTTATCTTCACCTTAACAATGTCAGGATCATGATTTTGATCTTACAGTTTTGAAATATGTTGTACTGGGGCAATTGGGCAAAAGGTATATAAAATCTCTCTATGTTGTTTCTCACTTCAGATAAATCTATAATTATCTAAAACATAATAATTAAAAAAATGGAAGAATTTAAAGTTTTTCCATGTACTAGGCCATGGACATATTTCTTTTAAAAAGGTTGATTCCATTCATTCAAGATTCAAGATACAAATTATATAAATAAATAATTACAGATAAATAATAGAGAGAAAATATGGAAAATTTTAAAAGCATTCTAAGTAAAATTTTGGTTAAATTCACAACACAATCTAGAGTATATTTTACTTGAAAAATGTTAGAACACTAAATATTAAAATTGGTAGGAAATTATTTTCACAGAAGAAAATTGATAGTGTTAAATAAATATAATAGAAATGATGGCAGGTTAAATTATAAGATAAGTATATAATAAAGTCAAATATACTCAAGAAGTCAGAGTAAAGACATAAAGATGCAATATTAAAGAAATAGAATATAAAGACAAAGTAAAAATAAAGCAAAATACTTTCTGTAGAAAACTAGTGAAACAAAGCAATTTATGATAATATTGATGGACACAAATAAATGAAACATAAATTATATGAAAAATTAAAAGAGACATGATGACAGACAAAATATTTCTAAAAGAAAGATAGGGACCCCTGGGTGACTCACTTGGTTAAGCATCCAACTCTTAATTTTGGCTCAGGTCATGATCTGAGGGTCCTGGGAGCTAGCCTGGCATTGGGCTCCACACTCAGTGGGGAGTCTGCTTGAAGATTCTCTCTCCCTCTGCTCCTCCCCCCCATAAATAAATAAATCATAAAAAAATAATCTCTTTAAAATAAAAAAGAGGGCGCCTGGGTGGCTCAGTCGTTAAGCGTCTGCCTTCGGCTCAGGTCATGATTCCAGGTCCTGGGATCGAGCCCCGCATCGGGCTCCCTGCTCGGCGGGAAGCCTGCTTCTCCTTCTCCCACTCCCCCTGCTTGTGTTCCCTCTCTCGCTGTGTCTCTCTCTGTCAAATAAATAAATAAAATCTTTAAAAAAATAAAGAAAAAAGAAAAAAGAAAGATAATTTTATAATTTTATTCCAATAAATTTGTAAACTTTTTCATTTAACTATAAATTTAGAACAATTCAAGATGCCCAAGCTCACTAGATGTGTATATTATACAAGATACATAGTAGCTTGTAAATCAATAAATCAATAGATAGATAGATAGTAGAACTTAGAGTCTGCAGTTTGTTAGGTCAGAATCCTGGTTATTATCAGATCTGATTGTCCATGGTTAACTGATTTTTTTTTTCTGTCTAAATGTTCTATCAATTGCTATTAGAGGGGTATTAAATTCTCAACTATGATTATTAGAATTGTCTATTTCTCCATTGAATTCAGAATTTGCTTATTTTTAATGCTCTGTTTTTAGATATATACACATTCATGCTTGTTATTTCTCCCTGAAGTATTAACCTTTTTTATCATAAAATATCTCTTTTGATATTTTGTGGTATATTGTGGTAACACAATTTTTGGGAAGTCAGCTCTCATTTATCTTAATACACCCACTCCCTCCTTCTTAGGTTTATAGTTTGCTTTACCTGTCTTTTTTCCATCCATTCACTGTCAAACTACTTGTGTCTTTATATATGTATTGTCAGTTTCAAGTAGACTGCATCATATTTTAATTTGTTATTTTACCCAATCTAAGAATCTTTATCTTGTATTTGCAATTTTTAGTCAATTAACATATAACCATCAATATGATTGGGTTTAAGTTTGTAGTTTTATTATTTCTCTTCTATTTCTCTTCTCTCTGATCCTTCATGTCTGTCTTCCTTTGTATTATTTTTTAAAAAATTTCAATGTGATCTATATTTTGTTGTTTAAGTTATAACTAAGTTTAGGTAAATGGTAACTTCAGACATTAAAATATAATTCTTGCTTTCTTATAGTATCATTAGAATTAGACTTTCTTATAGTATTATTAGAGTTAATGTTGCTCAAGTGCGTGTATATATGTCATACTTTTTTATTTAAATAACTATATAGCTTGAAGAAACGAAGAAGAAAAAAAGTATGTGTCTTTAAAACCACACTTCTGGGATGCCTGGGTGGCCCAGTCAGTTAAGGATCTGCCTTCAGCCCAGGTCATGATCCCAGGGTCCTGGTTTCAAGTCCTACATTGGGCTCCTTGCTCAGCAGGGAGCCTCTTTCTCCCTCTGCCTGCCACCCCCCCCCTGTTTCTGCGCTCTTGCTCTCTCTCTGACAAATAAATAAAATCTTTAAAAAAAATAAAACCACCCTACATAGCCAGGTTTCAATGTGGCTTTATTTCCCTCCAGACTGAAGGACATCCTATGTTGTAGTTGTAGACTAAAACATAGACTACTACTGTAGTTGTAGTTGCAGAATGTTGTAGTGAAAACATTCTAAAAAAAAAAAAAAAATCTTATTTTTAAACTACAAATGTTTTATTTACCCTTCATTCATGAAGGATATGGTCACTGTATGAGTGAGTTCTGTATGAGAACTCTCTGTTGATATTTTATCTTTCTCTAGCACTTTAAGATACTGTATTCTGAAGCTCATCATTTCTGATGAGAAGTCAATAGTGTTTTTTAAATTGTCAGTCTAGGTAATGTGTTCTCCCTCCCTTCATATACTTTCAAGATTTTATCTTTATCATTTTTGAAGCAACTGGACTATAAAAATGTGTGTGTGTGTGTTTATTCAGGACTCTCCGAGTTATGGACCCATAAATTTAAGCTTTTTAACCAAATTGAAGAAAATATCAAGCATTATTTCTTCTTTCTTTTTTTTTTATTTCATTTTCCCCCCCTCTCTTGCAACTCTGATTTCAAGCATTTTAGACCATTTGTTATTTCCCTGAGGGTCCTGTTCAACTTCGTTTTTGACAACCTTTTGTTTTGTTTTGTTTTTACTCCTCTTCCTCAAAATAGATAATTTCTCTTGATTTATCCAAGTTGACTGACTCTTCTTTCACTTCCATTCTGTTCAAACAGTATTTTGTTCAAACAGTATTTCTTTTTCAATTTTAAATATTATCTTTTTCCAGGTCTAAAATCTCCATTTGGTTATTAATTATAAGCATAGTTTTCTGCAGAGATTTCCCATATATTTACTCGTTAACAGCATAATTTGCTTTCTTAGTCATATTCATAATGACAATTTTAATATTCTCATCAACTGATTCTAAAGTCTGGACCATCTTTATATTTTTCTTTCAACAATGGGTTATGTTTTTTTTTCTTATGTTGAGTAATTTTTATTATACTGTGATATTGTGAGTGATATGTTACAAGCACTCTATATGTTCATCTGAAGAGTAAAAATTTTGTATAGATATATAATATTTCTGAAATTAAAAGATCTCCTATGTTGTATAGTATTAAAGTATAAATTTGATTCTTTTAGTTTAAATTTGGCTTCTTAGAGTCAGCTGGATATTTAGGCAAAATTTATAGCATAATTTAGGCTTTCCCTCCCTAAAACTTTCACTTCTGGTATTCTTCCCTAGCATTCTTTAAGCAGTGGTTGCGTTGTGAGCCAGTGGAATTTTAAAATTATTTTAATGTTTTAATTTCCTGTATATTTGAACTATTTTATAATAAAAAGAAATGAAATGTTTGAGTCTTAAAATAAACTTAAAATAAGCAGAACCCTGACCAAATAAAATATACTTGTTACATTAATCCTTCCTATTAAATTCTATAAAAATAATAGATGGCTTTATAATTGACATACAATCTAAGACTTATTTGATAGTATATGCAATGCAATTCACTAAAAAGAATCATCACATTTCCTGACTATGAAAGAGGTATATATGAAGTGAGTCAAGAAAAACAAACATTTCCTCATCATTCTGCTTTAGCTGCTCTTAGGTAACTGAGGATGGAGACCTGCCATTCAAACGTCACCTCTCAGGACTTGCTATTCTTACAGACAGAAATAGTTACTTAAATCTTTTCTGGAATCACACACTCTGCAGCTTCTCTCAAAAGCCAAGTGCTTTTATGTCCATCTCTTCGATCATATTTCCCTTAATAGATTTCTGCTCTTTTCAGAATTGTGAAGCAGAGTATGTGAGGCTTGTCTCACTTCCCCTGATGCTCTGTTCCTTCATTCCCTGAACACTGTTTGTACATCATGGAAAAGGCACATCTGACTGTATCTGAGGGAGACAATGGGTAGACCCTGGGACTAATACACTGAATAAAGTATAAATGGTTGATAACCTGTAGGGTGAAAATTATTACTTTACTCAGTTTTTTTTTTATTAATAATTATTGTGTTCCATTCTGGAAACATTCGGTAATTATTACATTAAAACTTAATACTTGTTCAAAATAGGAAACTGAGGCTCAGAGAGAGAATGAAAGGCCAAAGGATTTTTCCTGTGCAAACACATTCACTTAAAGCAGAAAATGAAAACTTAAATCAGTTCTATCAGTACAGATTCAATTTCAGAGAACTTACTTTGCAGCTTATATATCAATGTGATAACATCATTTAAAATATATATAAAGTAACTTGAACCACAAGTCCATTTGTAAAAGGTTAGCTTTTAAATTCAAAGAAACATGCCTGTCTTCTTAAATTATCTAAAAAAATGTGTGCACTATTGCAATTGCTGTAGAAAAATCTATGCCCAATATTTTAAACCCTTCTCTCTGCATTTATCAGGATCACACTTGTCAGACTGTTACAAATTATATTCATGATAATAACTAAATCACAATTTTTGGTTATTTATTTTTCATCTAAACGTTATCACTTTCACATCTCTCAACTGCAGCATTTTATGCTCTCTATTTAAATAGTTTCAGTAGGGTTTGTTTTACAGTTATATATTTGGTGTCTATAAATAACTTCCAATTTTATTAAGGTATGTCTGTTGAGAGAATCATATGCTGTTTTATACCTTACTTTGTTTGTAACCCTACATTTCTAGCTACTTATAAAAGTATTTAGCATCGGGGCGCCTGGGTGGCTCAGCCGTTAAGCGTCTGCCTTCGGCTCAGGTCATGATCCCAGGTCCTGGGATCGAGCCCCGCATCAGGCTCCCTGCTCTGCGGGAAGCCTGCTTCTCCCTCTCCCACTCCCCCTGCTTGTGTTCCCTCTCTCACTGTGTCTCTCTCTGTCAAATAAATAAATAAAATCTTAAAAAAAAAAAAAAAAAAGTATTTAGCATCAGCAAAATTAAGAAATTCTTTTAAAGACAAAATATTATTTCTCCTAACCTGAAACCTCATGTATGTAAATCATATGGCAATTTATGTTTTTACATAATAATATTGTATTTGGTTACAACCATCAACACAAGATTTTTTTTTCCTAGACAATAAAGTTTGCATTTTTTCTTCACATTAAAAGAAATACAAGGATAAGTGTTTTTTCATGCAATTCTTGCTATATATATATTTATATTGTGGTAAATGACAAATTTGAATTATAATTGAAGAGATAGATATTTGTTATTGATACTAAGAAAAAATCTCAATAATTGGTGAGTGACAAAGTTTTAATATAGAACTGTTTCTATTTGAATAATATACGTATTTAGATATTTTTAAAGTAGAAGTGGAAAAGCTGAAGAAGTGTCAAGAACAGAATGCCCATTTGAAATTTACATATTAATTTTAAGAAAGACATACTTCTATAGCTATGCTGGTACTGACGAGAGAGATCTACTGATGCATGTAAGGTATTATAGGCTCATGAAATCAATTTAGTAATTAAAACAATAAGTGGAACACAGCAAAATAGAAAAGATCAGATTATACTATTCAATTAAGGCAAGGGCTTTTTTGTGTGTGCAACTGCTTTCTAAGGTATATGGAATAGATTATTACATACGGAGAGAGTGAAACACAATAAAGATTTGTCCTACTCCTTAGTATACACTGAGGTATTATGTGCATAAGTGTATGTATATGCGTGTGTGTGTATGAACTTTTTTTTTTAAGATTTTATTTATTTATTTGAGAGAGAGAGAGAGAGAAACAGCATGAGAGGGGATAGGGTCAGAGGGAGAAGCAGGCTCCCTGCTGAGCCAGGAGCCTGATGTGGGACTCGATCCCAGGACTCTGGGATCATGACCTGAGCCGAAGGCAGTCGCTTAACCAACTGAGCCACCCAGGCGCCCATGTGTATGAATGAACTTTTTAATATGGGCTATACTACTTAACACAATTATATCATTTTACATATCTATACTTTTTTGAGGTTTATGTATGTTTATTGAAACAACTGGCATAGCTAAAGTTAATGTGATAAATAAGTCATATATTTGTATGTTTATATACAAATTTTCATTGAACCCAGCTCAATGTCCCCTTAGACTTTTTTATATTTTATTATATATTGATTGGTGTGGTTCTGTTACTGGTGGGAGAGTCTGCACTGTGTGAATGGAGGGCTATATCCTTGGATTCTCCACAAGAATATTTACATGGGGATCATGCTGTAATAACCACAGCCAGAAGGAAAGTAGCCAGCACAAAGCAGTTTATTAAAGCAAAAGTACTCTCTCAAGGTAGGAGAGCCTGCAGGTTCCCTGAGGTGGACCAGGCCCTCGGTTGTTTTGGGATTGGATATTATGGGTCTGTCTGGGCTGGGGAAGCTATCATGTAGAGTGAGGTGGTCTCTAAAGGAGGCTGTTTCCAATCATTTGGAGGATTCCTCCCACAGGTTGGGAGGGGGGTTTTGACCCCATAAGGTTTGTACAGAACCATCTGGCCACCTTTCTCCATGGTGGTGGTGGGGTCTATAACTGCAATGCAAATGCATTATAATGAGTTTAGGGGTTACCCTGGGGCAGAAGTGGAAGAGGAGAGTGCATGCTCCACATCTATGGCTCTTGATCTGTCAGCCCTACGGTCTTGAAAGCCACGAGGTAGGATGTTGTGCCCCTGGGCTTTTAATGTGTAGTTCATTTATAACCATCCTTGCCTCCAAATCATGTCTCTATCATTCCCATTCAAGGCCTTGGGACTCTGCCTCAGGACGTTCCTTCCACGACTTATGTCTAGCTTCTAACAGTTCAGAGTGTAGCAAAGCTAACTGGTGATGTTAGAGAGAATTTCTAAATGGTTAAAACTTAATTGGAAGAGCATGTGTTCCTAAAAAATATAAATATTTCCCCATTTCCCAGTTACCATGTGGAAACTGCTCCCCCAGACACAACCTCTGCTCCCTTACTGTGTACACACATGGAGAGATGAAGTGATAATTGGTTTGCAAATCTGAGATTGAGTTACCTAGCATGCTTATTTCTGTCTTGAATTTGGTTTTCTTAGGCTTTAACTACTTCCAGCCACAGGCTCTCCCTAAGGTCTACCTGTATCAGCTCCATGTGGGACTGACATGTGCAAAGGCAGTCTTCTTAATTCTGGGCTAAAACCCCCAACTTGTCTTCAGTAATAACAGTGTTTTTAGTTCATCAACAGATTCCCCCTTATTTTATTTCCCAACACATTCAGAATTCTAATGAAGAAGAAAAAACTTTTTTATTGGGTTCTTTTGAAAACTAAACATATGGTGGGACCTTCAAGTAAGTCTACAGAGGCAACATAAGGTGGAGAAATACTAGAGGAATGGTACAAATGTCTGATAATTCATAGCCTTAGAGGTCTGTATAAGCATTCCCAGCTGAAGCAAGAATTAGAAAGTAGCAGGGGTTGCAGAAAGGCTCAGGGCCCCAGACTACAAGAGTAGCTGGTTGTGGCAAAAACTCAGTTAAGGGGAAAAAAATCTTTACAGGACTTTCCAGTATTGGGTGGTTTGGCAAAAGAACATTTGATGCTTTTAAACTGTAAGGCAGCTGAATTCCTATATACTACAAAATCCTGCAGAGTTCCTAGTATTACATCATTAGAACTCGGTTTAAATGGACAGTGCCCATCAACTGTTCTGTATACTATCCTGTATTCAGTACTAAAGAAGGAACTGTGTAAGGAGTGCCTTATGATCCACTTCTGTCCACAAATCAAGATAATTTCCCTGCTCACGGATGTCATTTTGATCTTTGTTGTTTGTGCTTTATTTCAACTTTAGTCAAAGGGTAAAAAAGAAAGTTTCAATCTTTAATACATCTGTACTTTAATATCTTTGAACTTTAAATTTCAAGAGGGCATACTTTTTATATTTTGGAGTGCCTATGAATTTCATTTTAATGCTGTCATTTATTCTCATTGAAAAACCCCTTTTGTATTATTTCCACCACATTGATTAAATATAATTTAGGATAGGGATAGAATAAGGTGTGAATTTTCAGTCTGGGGTATAGAGTGTGCTTGAAATTGATCCCCAAATGTATTGTTCTGACCCACAAAATCATCTTTCCACGTAAACCTTCTGAACTGAAATTGAACACTATGTCCAAAGGAGAAGCAGTTTGGATGGAAGGAATGACACATGAAGTTGGGGGCAGTACTGCCCTGACAAATGTCTCAACAACGCCCCTGGTTGACTGAAAGTGGTCAAGTTTAGCCTATGAACTTAAGAGAACAAACACAATGTATTGTTAGAGAGGAACACATTTTCCCACCTATAGTTTCCATTTAAGCTTTAATAAGCCTTTCTTTCCAAACATAGGGCATTCTAATTTTTGTTTGTTTGTTTTTGTTTTACTTTCCTTCCGAACAGAGTCCTGGTTTGGGGTTTTTACTAACCTTGTCATTTGGACTTATCTATTTGATTCACCCCTGGCTACCATTCTCAAGCTCCATGGATCTAGTCTGTGCTCATTCCAGTAACTCATCCCATACCGTCTCAGACAAATCCTTATAGAACCAAACTATCCATTAAATCAGGTTATAAAGTGACAAATAACTACTACATAAATAAAAAGAGAGAGCATGTAACAACAGAAATCAATATTAAAATAAAAGCAAATATTTAGAAAACTCAGAGTTAAATATGCTATTTATTTTCAGCAACAATATAGATTCTTCTGATATAACTTTTTATTGAACTCCAGTCTTTTTCTTTGATTTACATTTTTATTTTTTTATTTAGAAAACATTGTATGAGGAGTCATTCTGGGTTATTTGTCTGACAGAGTCATCATCAAGCCATACTAGGACCCAGGTCTGGGAGCTTATATTAATGGGAAGGACAAGTCAAAAATTAAAAAGCCAATTAAAAATATTTGCAAATATAAACATTCACATAAATATATAACAAAATAATAATGTTTATTTGACTCTAAGTACTGTGAAAAAAATGCGAGGAAATTCTATCTCTAAGAGGAGATCTGAATGTAAGCAATCATGCAAAACTCTGTGGGAACATATACTTAGGCAGAGGAGAAGCATTTTCCAGTTCTCTGTGGCTGAAAGAACTGTGCTGTGTTCAAGAATCAGAAAATAGGCCTGCAATGCTGAATAATAATGAAGGAGAAGGGAGTAGTATGAAATTTAATTAGAGAGGTATTACAAAGCAGGGTTCATGATACAAAATCAGAAATTGTCTATGATTAAATTAGGCAGAAAGGGAATGTAATGGGGTTGCCTGGGTAGCTCAGTTGGTTAAGCGACTGATTCTTGATTCGGCTCAGGTCTTGATCTCGCATGATGCAGGCCTTGGGTTCCCCGCTCAGCGGGGAGTCTGCTTTAGATTCTCTTGCTCCCTCTGCTTCTATCCCTCCCCCTGCTCATACTCTCTCTCTCTCTCGAAATAAATAAATAAAATCTTTAAAAATGTAATGGAAAGGTATAGAAATTTCAGAAAATGAACAAGAAGAATGCAGGATACAACTACCAACACAATCATGATTGTGCTACCTGGTCAGTCTAAGGAAATAGTCACAATTTGTTTCACTGTCTCCAGACCAACATCACCTCTACATGATATAGCATCCTCCTCCTATCATTTTTCAAAGGTCAAAGAAACAGACATGAAAGCTCAACCTGATGCTGCCACATAATAGTTGCCAGGAGGAAAAGGAAAGGGAATATATGCTTTCCCCTATAGCTTTCCATCGAGAGGAGTGGGGACCTCCTTCACAATAATAAATACACACGGGACTATCATCCCAAGTAGGAAGGAATTCATGATACCATGAATTAACCAAATTAAAATAGTTAACCAAAATAAAATTAACCAAAATAAAAAATTTCTATTAAATGACCCTTCTCAACTTCACTATAATGTTTCTTACTTTACAGAACTGAAGGAAGAATGTCTCTATTCAACTCATGGAACTATCTTTCCACTTCTGCTGTTTTGCAGGGTTCAGTGATCTCTGGCATGCATAAGCCCTAACTATCCCTACTTCTTTTTTTTTATCCTGCTTTTTATTTTTAACTTTAAGACTAAATTTTAGATATATATAAACATATAGTGAAACATAACTTACATTTAAAATTTTAAATATCAAATTTTGCTGCTATAAACATTAGGGTGTAAGTGCCCCTTCAGATCACTATATTTGCATCCTTTGGGTAAATACCTAGTAATGCAATTGCTAGGTCGTAGGGTAGTCCACAATAGCCAAACTATGGAAAGAGCCCAGATGTCCACTGACAGATGAATGGATAAAGAAGATGTGGAGATTACACACACACACACACACACACATCTATTTTACATCTAGCTAGTGTAGAATCACCATTTACAACCAGGTTGTATGACCCTTCTTTTCTCTGTTTCACATTTCCTCCTATGTGAGTTTTCATTGCCCCACTGATGACAGAATCTGAATTCATCTTAGGCATACAATATCTAGGTGTTATACTAGTAAACTGTACATTACTTGGAGAAGCAAGTTTTATTAATCTGAATCTCTCTCTTACCTAACAAAATGCCTGAAATATAGCAGATGCTTAATTGATGTTTAATAAAGGAATTGATTTTTTCATGGTACTTACCCAAATGATACAAAAATACTGATTTGAAGGGATATATGCACCCCAATGTTTATAGCAACATTATCAACAATAGGCAAATTATGGAAGGACCCCAAATGTCCATCGACTGATTAATAAAGAAGTTGTGAGATACACACACACACACACACACAATGGAATATTAATCAGCCATCAAAAAGAGCACTGGGTGTTATACGCAAACAATGAATCATGGAACACTACATCAAAAACTAATGATGTAATGTATGGTGATTAATGTAACATAATAAAACAAAAGAATGAAATCTTTCTATTTGCAACAATGTGGATGAAGTTAGAGTATATTATGCTAAGCAAAATAAGTCAGAGAAAGACAAATACTTTATGATTTCACTCATATGTGGACTTTGAGAAACAGGACAGATGAACATAGAAAAAGAGAGAGGCAAACCATTAAACAGACTCCTAACAAAGGAGTCTGAGGAACAAACTGAGGGTTGCTGGAGGTGAGGTGGATGGGGGATGTATTAAGTGAGTGACGAGTATTAAGGATGGCGCTTGCTATGATGGTCACTGGGTGTTGTATGAAGTGATGAGTCACTAAATTCTAAACCTGAAACTAATATTACACTGTATGTTAACTAAATGGAATTTAAATAAAAACTTGAAAAACAACAATAAATGAATTGACTTTTAAATTTAATGTATATAGAAATATCAAATATTTAAAATGAAAAGCACTTTAAAACAAAATATACAGTATATATTTTATGAAAATTTTATATAATTTACCCTCAATTTCCAATGTCCAATGGGCATATTGGAGCAGAAACGAGCTGCTATCAAATTCACATTTAGCAACCAGTTTGGGGTGGGGAGTGGAGAAACACAGTCATTACTGTCTACAGCAATTATCAAACCTCTGCCCTAGAACTTAACTAAGTTCCTTGATTAGACATTCTAGACGAGTCTGGTTAGAATTTGTATAGATAGGGTGTTTTAGTTTGAATTTCTGGTCTTTTTCTGCCTAGTTTCTGTGCCTCCCTCATTTTGATACCTTGAAGCCATTTGTATTAGTTTTTTATCTTTGTTGTAACAGTTCATAACAAACTCTGGCTTAAAACAATACACATTTATTAACTCACAGTTCTGTAGGTCAGAAGTACAGGTTGGCTCATAAGATGCTTCGTTTCAAGTTTCACAAGGTGTTGGCCTGCTGGGCTCTTATCAGGAGACCCTAGGATGTATCCACTTGTAAGCTCATTGAGGTCATTGGAGGAGTCTACTCCCTACAGGATGTAGGAATAAGATTCTTGATTCTTTGCTCCCTGTCTGCCAAGGGTTGCCCTTAATTGGTCTACTATATCATCTGAGAACAAAAACATGGTTCAGATGAAAAGCAACACCTTTAACTCCATATCAGAAAGTAGATTTACAACTTGAAGGACAAAGTCTTCTAACTATTTCAATTTGAAGGTCAAAAACAATTTGCCTTTTCTACTTTGAATCCAGTGAGTGAATACAATGTTTTTGTACATGGATGAGCCAGCACTATTTTCAGCTCTTCTCTCTCACATGATTTGCTAAGAACAGCAAGAAATTGCCAACACACAACCACTACCATTTTTTTTTCTATAGGTTATCATAATGCTAGAACCTCAGTTGCGATATAGACTGATTTGCATGGTATTGTAAATGAAAGTCTCACTGAGTATTTTAATATTTCTTTGAAGGAATAAATACATCATAGGTTTCCATCTGCAAAATTTATCTTTGAATCACCTGCTGAGTCAATGCCAAGTTTAAGTTTTAGCTTTTTCAGGATCCTACTTTTAGGCAGGAAATTTTGTATTAGTAAGGATTAAGTTTACCTATAAATGATGGAAAGTTGTAATAGTGGTGCTATTGTATATATCATGTTTTTCTTTCACAGGTAAATTTTTAGGTAGAGAGTCCAGGTCTAATGCGGAGCTAATGGTGTCTAGTGCCAAGGTACAAGATCCTCCCATCTCCCTGCTTTTCTTTCCATTGCCTTAGTCTTACAGTTTAATACATCAACAATCAATATAGCAACAGAAAGGTTTTTAAAAAGACATAGTTTTACTTTCTCTTAAGAAGCTTCCTAGAAGCTCTGATATAATACTCATCTATGCGTGTAAACCATATGTCAGAATGTAGTCATATGCCCACATCTGGGGGAAATATGTAGATGGGAGTGGGAGCTTTTAATATGGACATGCCTGAAGTTAAAAATGTGTTATTTGACTGGAAAAAACAGAATTGATATGAGAGCTCTAACCCCCAAAACCTTTTTTTATCCAGTATCTGAGAAACCTGAGATTCCCTAACCCACCTACCCTGCTGGGAGAAAATGAAACAGGTAGGCAAAGAATCCACAGGAGAGAGTGAGCTAAAGCAAGCTCGCAGGTGTGGAAAACCCATCCTCTAACCAAAGGCACCGGTAGGTGGACTGAAATGAGAAGAGGAAAGCAGACACAATGAAGAGTCTGGCAGGGAAGGTTATTTGATCCCATGGTCCTAATATTCCCCTTCTCTGCCCTGAGTTGCAAGGACCTCTGGGGAGCATCTATTGAGGATCTCAATATACCCTGCCTCCATCAACAGAAACCCAGCACCCAGGGTGGGGAATTCCCTTCAGCTCCCTCAGACTACATCAGCAGAAATCAGAGGGAGGCCAGCAGCACCACAAGGCAAAGTTCCAACAAACTGCCCTTTGAACCATACAGTCCACAAAAGTATCCAAGTCTTGTGATGATAACCTAAACAGGGTGACCTCCTGTTAAAATCAAAGCTTTAAATAGGACCCTGACTTCCATATGGAACAAACAAAATATCCAGGACACAATCTAAGATCATGCATTATAGAAATGATCCAAGAAGGGGCACCTGGGTGGCTCAGTTGTTAAGCGTCTGCCTTTGGCTCAGGTCATGATCCTAGGGTCCTGGAATCGAGCCCAACATCAGGATCCCTGCTTGGCAGGAAGCTTGCTTCTCCCTCTCCCACTCCCTCTGCTTCTCTTCCCTCTCTCGCTGTGTCTCTCTCTGTCAAATAAGTAAATAAAATCTTTAAAAAAGGGCACCTGGGGTGGCCCAGTTGGTCAAGTGACTGCCTTCGGCTCAGGTCATGATCCTGGAGTCCTAGGATTGAGTCCCGCATCGGGCTCCCCTGCTCAGCGGGGAGTCTGCTTCTCCCTCTCCCACTTCCCCCCTTGTGCTCTCTCTATCTCATTCTCTATCTCATTCTCTCTCTCAAATAAATAAATAAAATCTTTAAAAAAAAAAATCTTAAAAAAAAAATCCGAGAAAATCACAACTGAAATGAAAAGACAATCAACCAATGGCAGCTTTGAGATGAATTAGATATTGAAATTATCTGATAAGGATTTTCAAAGAGCCATTGAAAGAGATTAAAAAATTAAGTAAAAATTATCTTTAAAAAGAAAAAAAATAGAAAATCTTAGCAAAGAAATGGATTATATAAAAGAACAAATTAGAAGTTACAGAAATAAAACATACAATAAGAGAAATACAGCAACTCATTATCCCTTTTGTTCTACTTTTCAAACTCTTTCAGTTCTTCTTATGTTTTTGTTTTTATTTTTGTTTGGGTAGATATTACACACTCTTTTTTGAAGCAATGATGAAATTTTCTATAATATATTTATAGGTAAATTTGAAAAGTAAGGGGTGATTTCATCTTTATGTAATAGAATGCCTAATTGAAGTTATAACAAATAGATGATTTTTATTTTTTGTTTACACAAGAATATGGTATACATTTACTAAATTGGATTTAACTTCAAGGCAATGGGAATTTATTAAAACATTTAGAATCTCAAAAAATTATTAAGAATGGAAATATCTTACAACTGTTTGTGAGAATGTGGAGAACATGGAACCATTGTATGGGGCTGATGGGAATGCAAATGGTGCAGCCACTGTGGAAAATAGTATACAGATTTCTCTGAAAATTAAAAATAGAATTACCGTATGATCCAATGATCCCACTGCTGGGTGTTTATCCAAAGAAAATGAAAAGGTATATGTATCCCTACTTCAATTGCTTCATTATTTTTTTTAAAGATTTTATTTATTTATTTGACAGAGAGAGACACAGCGAAAGAGGGAATACAAGCGGGGGGAATGGGAGAGGGAGAAGCAGGCTTCCCGCGGAGCAGGGAGCCCAATGCGGGGCTCGATCTCAGGACCCTGGGATCATGACCTGAGCCGAAGGCAGACGCTTAATGACTGAGCCACCCAGGCACCCCAATTGCTTCATTATTTACAATAGCCGAGATACAGAAGCAACCCAATTGTCCATCCATAGATTAACAAAGAAGATGTGGTGTATATGTACCATGGAATATTACTGAGCCATAAAAAAGAATGAAATCTTGCCTTTTGCAACAACATGGATGGACCTAGAGGGTATTATGCTAAGTGAAATAAATCAGTCAGAGAAAGACAAATACCATATCCTCTCATTTATATGTGAAATTTAAGAAACAAAATAAATGAACAAAGCAAAAAAGAAACAAACAAACAAATGAACAAAAAAAAAACACTCTTAAATACAGAGAACAAATTGATGGTTACCATAGGAGAGGTCGGTGGGAGATGGATGATATAGCTGAAGGGGATTAAAATTACACTTATCTTGATGAGCACTAAAAAATGTATTGAGTTGTTGAGTCATTATGTTGTATGCCTGGAATTAGTATAACACTGTATGTGAATTATACTTCAATGAAAATAAAATGGAAATAATTTTACTATGAGAAAGATTAGGGATATTCGACATTTCTTAGATGGCTCCTCCCTTCGCTTTATCAGTCAGTGAAAACTTTGTTCCTGAGATGCTAATCTGTCTTTTTCTCTGAAGACTATAGTTGTGATCTCATATTTGTAATATTCTAATAAATACTGCTACAAAATGCATAGACACAGTTATCCTGCCATTATTATCTATCTTGCTTAGGGCTCATTGTACAAATCTGTGCCATGATGCTCCTCAGCATTTCATAGTAAACAATTATCTTTTAAAATATTATGTATCTCACATCAAATCTTATCTCTGCTCTTTGAGAATACAATTACATACATGTTAGATTTCTATCTGAATCTCACATACTTTTCATGATACTTTGTGTATTTTACATCTTTTCCTTTGTGTTCAATGTGCTTTTTTTTTTTTTCTGACCTACTTCTTTAGTTGGTTCCATTAAATAACCTTTGCAGGCTTGTAAGTTTTTTTCTCTTGAGGTCAAAAAATTCTCTTTGGACTTTTAATTTCTTTAATACATTAATTATAGTAATTTTTAAGTTTTTGCATGGTAATCTGAATATCTGGACTTGTGGATGATTTCTATTGTCTGCTTTTTCTCTTAGTTCATAGTCAACATTTGCCTTTTTATGTGCCTGAATACATTTTAAATTTTTTATCATTTTATATTTTGATTGTCAGGTATGGCATATGAAAAATTATAGAGGTTATATAAGGATTTATGATGTTCTCTTCCCCTGAAGGGAGTTTAATTTTTTGCTTCCTGAGAGTAGCTAAACTGACAGCAGTGAAATAATTTAAAGCTTCATTTTTGTTCCCCAACTTTGTTTCTGTTTCCTCCTACTCCAAAGATGTCTAGTTTTGGTATTTCAACTGAAATCTTTCCTTCTTATTTAGAGTTTCTATTCTTTGTGATCCCCAAAATCATAATTTTTATGCAGTAGATCTTAAGTCTGCCAAATTCTCTCTCTGGCTTCTCAGTTTCTTAGCCATGAATTTTGGAATTACCAAATGCCTCATGGGAAAAAGTAATGTCAAATGCTGTGATCACATCCTTGTTTCTTTCTTAACCCTTGATGTTGGCTCCACAAATTCTTACTGCCTTAGTAAATCTATGATGCTTTCAGTATGTGTTTGTTTGTTTTTAGTAGGTTGCCTGATTGGGAAACTTGTTCTAGAACGTGGAAAATAAATTAGTCTACCATTACTACAAGTAAAATCCTCCAATAAGCTTTGATGATCAAAATAAATACAAGGAAAACTTAGAGAAATTATATTAAATTGCTCAACTTGTTTGATATAGTCCAATGATCCCCATGCAACTGAAATTCTAATAAAGTTTTACTATGTAGAATGAAAATATAAAATAACCCAAGTAGCATTTTCCCCCTTAAGGATTTATCTATATTTATTGCATCATGATATGATATAGTATTTCAAAAAATGTAGAAAAAGTATGAAAAATAAAACACAGGTCAGTGTAAAGCTGCATACTTTTAAGTCACCAAATCTGAATGTAGGTGAAGTAATTATATCATATGTTTAATTAGGTCTTTATTATTTACAAAACTGTGTCATATACATTGTAATAGTCAGAATTACAAAATGACTCCCTCCAAGATAGCCTGACTTCACACTGATGGACATATTCTACAAAATCCTAGATATTGTGATTTTTGGTGGATTTTTTTCAGGAGATTAGACTATGTTATGTGACACAGTTGACCTTAAAAAAAGGAGATTACTTTATTGGACCAACCTATTCATACGACCCCTTTAAAATCAGAGATTGAAAGCACATGAAAGACTTGGCATGCTATTGTTGGTTTGAAGATGGAGGGATCACATGTCAAAGGATGTGGGCAGTCTCCAAGAGTGACAGGCAACAAGAAAATAGGGACTTCAATCCATCTGCCACAGGAATTGAATTCTTCCAACAACCTAATGAGCTTAGAAGCTGATTTTCCCCAACTCTGTATGAGAACTTGGCCTTAATTTCAGTCTGTGATATCCTGAGCCCAAAACTCAGATAAATTGTGCCAGACTTTTGAGTTACAGAACTGTGAACTAATAAATTGATGATACTTTATGTCATTAAGTTTGTGATATTTGTTATACTGCAGTGGAAAACTAAACAATATGTAATCTCAGTTGATGCACTTATAAAACCTGCAGTAACACTATGACAAGAGGTGTTGCTATACACAGTAAGGAAAGATTAAATATCTAGTCAGAAATTATTCAGAATCTACCTGTTTTTTCTCTACCAGCGGCTTAGTCCACACACCTGGGGCAAAATCTAGTAATTTAGAGAACAGCTTTTGACTATGCCTTCTGTTTTATATATGAATTGATTTCTCTGGCCTGATATGCACAATTTCTGATCTAATGAACTGTACTGTGAAATAGTACAACTTTAAATCAACACTTGGTTTGGAATTTGCTAATGTTATATTTTTATCTTATACTGGGCACTATTATCAGCAAACTACAAGTTTATATACTGAAGTACTGTATATGAGAGCTATGTCCTATTCACAAACTAGATTATGGCAGCAGTGATCTCAAAATGATCCATGGCCGTAGAGAGGAAAGATGCAGATCAAGAACTAGAACACAACATTTTGGGTTCAAAATAAGATTCTTGTTCCAATGCAATGCTTGTAAAAATACAAATGAATAAACATGAATAGATGAAGAATCCAAAATACTACATGAAATTTTTATAGAAATATCAGATCAATTTGGAATTCATTAGAGATATCGGATCTATCTGAGCCAATTTTTTTGAAAAATTTCCAAATAGATCTTTAAAAATACTTCTAAAAAGTGCTATATGAATAAAAGTTTTATGATATAAACTTTTAGAATATACCCAGTATAAAGCATTTCTCTTCTTACTTTAGCATGGTATAGCAATTTTCTCCTTTACCTGGTCACAGTTCCCAATATATTTTAATTAATATCTTCCTTTTCTCCTACAGATGAAGAATTACTGTGTACTTTAATGACAACACTTAAAATGCATTTGTCTATACTTTTTATCAAAATATACTTCTTATTTAAATACTTTGTATCTTATTTAAAATATTAATTCTCACAATATCACTGTGACATTCTCAGCTGGAACACTCAAAAATATTAATAAAATAGGATATAACTTTAAAATCCTCTTCCCAATGGGGCACCTGGGTGGCTCATCAGTTAAACCTCTGTCTCTTGATTGTGGCTCAGGTCATGATCTCAGGCTTATGAGATCCAGCCCAGCCTCTGGCTCTGAACTCAGTGCCAAGTCTGCTTGCCCCTCCCCCTCTTCTTCTACACCTTCCCCCACTCTTTCTCTCTCTAAAATAAATAAATAAATAAATAAATAAATAAATAAATAAATAAATAAATAAATA